>NW_027187352.1:8196836-8236248 GCF_028583685.1 Petaurus breviceps papuanus
CTCTCTCTCTCTCTCTCTCTCTCTCTCTCTCTCTCTCTCTCCCTCTCCCTCTCCCTCTCCCTCCTTCTCTCTCTCTCTCCCTCTCTTTCCCTCTCCCTCTCCCTCCTTCTCTCTCTCTCCCTCTCTCTCTCTCATAAGGGAAGCATGCAATTAGCCCTCAGTCTACAGGACTTTAAAAAAAAAAAGCCACCCACACACAAAAAGCCAGGCTGTAGGTGTAAAAAAAAAAAAAAATCAGAGCCTGAGCAGTGAAAGAATTCTAATACGTAATAGATCTGAGTGGGCCAAGCACCCCTGAGACAATGCATCATTTTATCACAGAGGTCCACAGAGTGGGTCCATCAGGCACACCCCAGGACTAGCACACATACTGGTGAACACCCCTCCCCATAACAATGACGACACAAGAAAAAGACCTAGAATCAATCACTTTGCTCACTGACTGGAAGCAGGGCCAGCATGCTCTCTGCCAGTCTCTCCCACCTTACTCCAGGTACCTCCCCAAACTTGATCTCCATATTACGTGTTCTGACACCCCTAAGACCAGTCTCGACCTACCATGAAATCACTCACACATCAGTATCCTTTCAGCTGTCTGTGGTGGGGAGGGGTTCAGATCATTGATTTAATGGTTGGAGAAAACTCCCTCTGCCAATGCGACCAGAAACTATTGGGCAACTTTAATCTCTAGAGATCTGTCTGGGGCACTAAGAGTGCCCTGTGTTGAGTGACTGAGTTGAGTCCAGGGTCACAACGGCACATCCATGTCAGATGGTTCTATCCATTACCTCAGACTGCTTCTGTTACTTATCTTCTAGGAGAGATTCAGGGCATCTGAGGGCTAGGGAACTTTCAATATTGCAAAGTTATGCCAGCCCCGTCCCCAAACTCTTGGTAAAGAGCAGGAATGCTTACATAGCACTTTGTATTTCTTTAATGCAGTTATCCTGTAATATTCTGCATTACAGCTATCTGCAATGGGATATTATCCATCTTCTTGAGGGATTCTTAACCTTTTTTGTGTCACGGACCCCTTGTAGTCAGGGCAAGTCTACGGACCCCATCTTGGAATAATGTCTTAAGTCTTAATGTTACAAAAAGAAAATTGAGAAGCAGAAAAGAAATGGAAGCTGACCAAGGTCACACAGAGAGTTAGTTAATAGCCAAGACACACTTTAAAAAATAAATAAGACAGGAGAGGGAAATAAAAAGATCCAGAATGAAGAATTACAATGATAGGTATAGGTAGTTT
Source organism: Petaurus breviceps papuanus (assembly GCF_028583685.1). NCBI lineage: Eukaryota > Metazoa > Chordata > Mammalia > Diprotodontia > Petauridae > Petaurus > Petaurus breviceps. The sequence continues at coordinate 8,198,089 of NW_027187352.1, forward strand.
AAATGGGGAGGGGGTCCCTTTTTTGCATCACGGACCTCCCCCTCAATTTTGACAGTCAGACGGTCAATGGAGTCTTTCTCAGAATCATATTTTAAATGCATAAAATAAAATACATAGGATGATAAAAGAAACCAAAAGTTAATGAAAATAAAAATGTCATTTTTCTCCCATCCAAGTTCATGGACCCCTTGACACCTATCCTCAGACCCCATGAAAGCTAAAGACCCTGGGCTAAGAACACTCAATCTAAAGGGGGTGTAGAAGGGTGTTTAGATTTATGGGAATGGGAATATAAGGGAGGGATCCTTGGAGGGGAGGGAGAGAGGTTGGGTAATTGGAGGACAAGGTGGCGGGTGGTAGGATAGGAAAAAAGAGATATGCACAAACATAAAAACAAAGATTAGAAGCAGAAATTGTTAGGAAAAGTATATGTCTATATATGTATATATGTGTCTATGTGTATCTATATGTCCATATCTATATATAAATACATCCATGTTTAATTGTGGCCGGGGAGAGGGGGAGAGGAAGGGGGAAAAAAAGAACAAAGTAAAAAACACAGCAGAGAACAAAAGAAAACAAGGAAGCAAAGAAAAGATGTGCAGCTCTCAGCACAATGGGTAGTGTTTATTACATAGGCTTTCTTGAAATGGAAATTTATTGCTATATATTTTGAATGCTCTCATGTTCTGCTGTGCATGTGACATGTTTTCTTTTCCTTTTCTTATTTTGTATTTAAATTTCAATATTTAAGTTTATGTTTGTTTTTCTTTTCTTATTGCATATCTATTAATATATAATATATTCATTATTATGTATTCAATATACATTATATTCATCAATTTACAAAAAGAACACCCAATCTACTTGAATATACATGCCCCAGGACAAACAACCTTCTGTACCTTCCCCCAGAGCTGAGCACAAGGCCTGAGTACGGAGCCCATAGCGAGTCCCTAATAAATATTGGTTGTTTCAGTTGTATTTCTTGGGTTGACCTACAATTTTTGACTCTTTTCAAAGGATCAGAATAATAATAGCAATTGACATTTAAGGTGTGCCAAGCACTTTACATAGATACTTGATCCTTTCAACAACTCTGGGAGTTCAGTGCTCTAGATCTAGAAACTAAGGCTGGGGTTAAAATAACTCTCCTTCCAAAAAGCCTCTCCTTGCCCCTTCAGCCCCTCTGATGGTCTCCCTTTGTGCATTACTGTGAGAGAGATGCAGGTCTGGAACAGGTGGAGGAGACAGATGGAGTAGAAGGCCAGGGGGAGGCTGAGCTTTGTGCAGGCAAAGGAGCAAGGAGATGGCTGCAGTGAAGCAAAAGGTATGGACTAGGGGATGAGGGAGGGAGCATGGTACAAAAGCACCCTGGTGCTGGAAACAGAGGACCCAGATTCAAATTCTGGCTCTGCCTCTTAATACCTGTGTGACTATGGGCAGGTCACTTAATGCCTCTTAGTCTCAGTTTCCTTTATTGATAAAAATGAGATTGGAATATAAAGAGAAGAATAAGTGAAAAGCAGTCAAAAGTGAAATTAATAAAATTACAAAGAACAAACACAGCACCAAAGAAGAGTTATGAGAAGACACCTCTTCCCACTCCTTTGCAGAGGTGGGAGAACCATGGGTGTGGAACACTGTATGTATTTTCATATTTTTTTCAATATATTCAGTGCTTTTGCTGATTTTTTTCTTTTAAAAATATTCTTTGTTATATGGACTTGCTCTCTGTGGGGGGAGGAGGAAGGGGAGGCAGAAATTTAGGCAATATTAAAACAAAAGATAAAAAAATATATCTTTGAGTGGGTAGAATTAAGGTCCTCTGAGGACTCTTCTAACCCGTAATCTATGATCTAATGATACATGAGCCTATGATTACTAGCTGGGTCACCACAGACAGGTTTTCCCATCTGTAAAATGGGAATAATAAACAATTCTTAAGGAAAAATCAACTAGCAGCTCCACTCCTACTCAGCTCCATCATCTCCTCTCCCTTCTCTGAGATTTCACAGCACTCGGTCCTCTCTGTACACACATATCCAAATTTTTTTTAAATCCATATTAGAGTGAAAAGGCATTCTCTAGGGGTAGCTAGGTGGTGTAGTGAATGGAGTACCGGCCCTGGAGTCAGGAGGACCTGAGTTCAAATGCTACCTCAGACACTTGGCACACTTACTAGCTGTGTGACCTCGGGCAAGTCATTTTACCCCAATTGCCTTGCTTTCCCTCCTCCAAAAAAAAAAAAAGCATTCTATAAAACAAAGTCTCTCCTCCTAGACTTTCTCTATAATGATCCATCAACCTCTCACTCAGAAAGCTCCCTCCACTCTTGGACCAGAACCCACCACGCCCATGGCCCCTCCCTCTGAATGGCTGGTTCCTCCCAGAAGCTTCATCTTAAGGAGATATCCAGCCATTTCCTTCCAGGCTCCATTCCTGACTTTCCTGAACTTTCCCTAAAACCTGATATTTTCATCTCTTCTCCCCAGAGGTCTTCAGATAAATTACATTTATTCTGAAATCCTAATAACGTTGCTGTTGATGGTAATGATAACAGTTAGCATTTACATAGTAACAACTTTGTGTCAGGCACCGGGCTAAGCACTTTACTAATGGATTTTTAAAATGAAAAAAGTTACTAATGTAATCAACTAAAATAATACTCATCTCATTTAAGCCTCAGAAAACCCCTCTAGTTGATATTTTTTTTTTAAAGCAATTGGGGTTAAGTAACTTGCTCAAGGTTACACGGCCAGTTATTTCTGGGTGTGGTGCTGAGTGTCTGAGCCTGGATTCGATCCCCAGGTCATCCCAACACTGGAGCCGGTGCTCTTACTCGCTGAGCCACCTGGCCACCCCTAAGCAATTGGGGTTAAGTAACTTGCTCAAGGTTACACGGCCAGGTGTTTCTGGGTGGGTGCTAAGTGTCTGAGCCCGGGATTCGATCTCCAGGTGTTCTCAACACTGGAGCCGGTGCTCTTACTCGCTGTGCTACCTGGCCGCCCCTAGTTGATATTTTCTTCAATTGAAGAAACTGAGGCAAATAGAATTTAAGTGAATGAAGAATAAAAACCACATTTTATTTATATTATTTATATTTGTACTTTCCCTGTTACCTGGCACGGGCAAGGCTCAGTAGACAGCAAGAGAGAACAATACCAACAAGTCTTATTTCTGTAGTATTTTAAGGCACTTTGTTCACTTCAGAGCCATGAGGTAGGCTGTTGTTTTTCTGTTGTTTTCAGTCATATCCAACTCTTCACGACCCCTTTTGGGGGTTTTCTTGGCAAAGACACTAGAAGGGTTTACTATTTCCTTTTCTACCTCATTTTATAGATGAGGAAACTGAGGCAAATAGGTTTAATTAAGTTATTCCTTTGAGTTAAGTACTGTCTGGTAGAGGAAATAATCACAGCTCCTATTTCTAGACCAATTTCAGGTTTTCAAAGGAATTAATGACAACCCTGTGGTAGGGAGTGCATCATTATTATTCCTTTTCAGAAGTAAGGAAACTAAGGCTAGATGGGGTAAGGTACATGCTCAAAGTCACACAGATAACAGCAGAGCTAAGATCTAAAGACTACGACCAGGGATCTGGAAAGGGCGCTCGGTGGGTGAGTGAACGAACGAACATGAAAAAGCATCTCTGTTAAGCACTGTGGGCCAAGCATTATGATAACTGGAAAAACAAGACAGCTCCTGTTCTCATTTGAAATGGAAACAACAGCTAAAAGAAAATTCACCTACAGGGTACAGAGAAAGGCCTAGAAACCCTAGGGATGCAGCGGAGGGGGCAGGTGGCAAAGCCCAGGGGTCCTCCGGTTACAGCAGGTCAGAGGACAGTGCCAGGAAACAGATGCAGGGCAGATGGTGAGGCCTGGGGATCCTCTATGTCACTGCAGAGAATAGAACTGGGGATTCCCACTTCACCTAAGCCCTGTGAACAGAAGGCCAAGGGGCAAGGAGGCAGGAGACGACAGTGATGGCTGGGATTTCCCCCAGGCCTTCCTGGATGGGTTCTTGGAAAGCCTGGGGCTGGGGGAGGAAGAAATGCCCACCCATGCTAGCAGGCCTTCCTGTCTCTCACTTGTTCCAGATTAGAAAACCAGGGTACGTACCACAATAACAACCCAACAGTGACAATACTTATCTTCTAAATCCCTTTAAATGTGCTCTCCTCACAAAAACCCTGTGAGGCAGGTAGCACAAATACATCATCCTGTATTGCAGATAAAGAAACTAGGGGATCCACAGAGCTGAAATAACTTATCTGAGGTCACAGAACTAGTATGTGGCAGAAGCAGGATTTAAAGTCAAATATTCTAACACCCAATACAATCGTTCTTTCTACAGAACATTGTTTAGTCAATTAATCATCTGACTCTTCATGACCCCATTTGGGGTTTTCTTGGCAAAGATAATGGAGTGGTTTGCCATTTCCTTCTCCAGCTCATTTTACAGATGAGGAAACCAAAGCAAACAGGATTAAATGACTTGACCAGGGTCATGCAGCTATTAAGTGTATGAGGTCGGATTTGAAGTCTTGACTCCAGTGGAGGTCCTCAATTGAGCACAGAATGGATGACCCTTTCTTAACAAACACCATAGAGGAGATTCCTGTTTAAACTAAAGGTTGGACTAGAACCTTTCAAGTTCTGTCAGAGTCTAGGGTCAAATATGTTAACTGTCCTTCCTAGCCCTAATGAAAATGATTCACATGCCATCCATATAAGCCTTCTTCAAATTTCCAAGGTCCCCACTGGCTTGAACACACTCCCTTTTGTGTTCCAACAGGCCTCACTGTGAGTTCCCTCATGGCTCTATGTTCCAACATCCTATGTTGTTTTCTCCTAACAATCAATAGGTTAGAATCCTTTCCCACTGCCATCTTTTCATCATTATGGAACCCCTTCCAGGTCTGATATTCTATGAAACACACACACACACACACACACACACACACACACACACACACACACAGTATTTATATTTATGCAGTTTCCATTGGACTGTAACTGCTCCCTAAGGCCTTATGGCACAAGGCACAGCATCCCTGGGAGGGCAGTAGCCTTCATTTTAACCTAGGTTCTGACTTGCTGGGTGACTTCGGCCAGGTCACGTCCCTTTTTTTGGCCTTCACTATCTTCACTAAAATGAGGGTAATCATTCTTGCTTTAAGCACCTCACCAGAATGTGGAGATTCAAGGAGATAATAAAGATATAAATTCAAGGAGATAATAAAAAAATTATTAAAAAATTCAAGAGATTATGATTTGTAGAAAGAAGATAGGGAAAGAATTGTATAGTCTAAGTCCTGAGGAAATGAAGTGCCAGCTAGGACCAATATTCTTTTTTTTTTTTTTTTTGCTTTTTGTTTTGGAGGGGGGAAGGTTGGGCAATTGGGGTTAAGGGACTTGCCCAAAGTCACATAGCTGGTAAGTGTTAAGTGTCTGAGGTCAAATTTGAACTCAGGTCCTCCTGACTCCAGGGTCGGTGCTCTATTCACTGCACCACCTAGCTGCCTAGACCAATATTCTTCAGAAGCAATTTGGTTCCACTACTAATAGTACTGTTACTACTATAACAACTACTTACTACTATAATTAATAGTACTACAACCACTACTACTAAAAGTATTACTACCACTATTTACTACAATTATGATTACTGCTGCTACTATTGCTATGATTACTACTACTACTACTACTAGTACAGCCACCAACCACCATCACCACTACTACTACTAGACCACCAACCATTACTACTACTAGTACTACTAATACCATTACTATGACTATTACTACAACTACTAGTACTACTACCCCCACCAGCACTACTGCTACAACTATGACTACTGATGCTGCTACTACTACAACTATTACTGCTATAACTATTATAATTATTATTGCTATTATACATTGTATTACTACTATCACCACCACTATAACTATGACTAGTACTACTACTATAACTACAATTACTACTAGTACTAACTACTTCCAATACAACCACAACTACTATAACTGTAACTACTACTACTAGTCACTGCTAATCCTATTATGGCTGTGACTACTACTACCACTACAATTACTACTTGACGACGATGATGACTGCTAGTACTACTACTATTACAACTATGATTATGACTACAACTCCTCCTCCTCCTCCTCTCAGCAGTACTTAAAGTAAGAACTAACTTTTCTATAGTACGTCAAAGTTTAGAAAACACTTTTACGTATATTATCTTATTTGATCCTCACAACAGTCCTGGGAGATAGATGCTACTATTATCTCCATTTTATAGTTGAGGAAACTGAGGCTAAGAGAGGTTGACTTGCCTAGGGTCACACTATTAGTAAGTATCTGAGGAGGAATCTGAACTTGGGTGCATCTGGCTCCATGATCTCTGCTATATTCACACCACCATCTACCTCCCTCTGCCATACATGTCAGATGTGGGATTTGAACCTAGTGCTCTGTGGACTCCAGGCCTGTACCTTTCCTTTTGTACCACTTTTTAGTCCCAGAAGGAAGAACTAAGACCAAATAGGGTGCAAATTACAAGGAGGCAGATTTTAGTTTAAAAAAATAAACCTTCTTAAAATGATCTTTCCCACAATAGAACAGGTTGCCTGGGAGGACAGAAAGCACCCTCTCTGAGAAGAAGCCTTCTGAGCACTGGTCTAGGCTACTGCAGTGAGTCCTACAAGGAGTGGGAGGTTAGACTCTTACTTTCCCACTTTAAGGTTTTTATGACTCTAATAATCGCAGCTCACATTGCTGCCACAGCTTTCATTTCTAGAAGCCCTTTCCTTCCAATAACCCTATGTACTAGGTATAGCTAGGTCCAGATCAGTGTGAATAAATGAATCCCCTAAAATGGTTGCATGTACGCTAATTTGTCCTATTCAAAGTGATAATTATATAAAATATGGTTCCAACCCAGTGGAAATATGCCAAGCAAATTCAAATCATGTGACTATTTCAGGGGATTCTTCACAAGCACCAAATGGGAACTGGCTATAATGTGGGTAGTAGCACCCATGTTTTCACAGAATTTCGAGGTTGGAAGGGGTCATAATACCCCAAAAAGAACCTCATCTGTAACATTCAGGATACATGGAAGACCTACAACATGGCAGGATCCACTACCCGGTAGACAGCCCAATTCTACTTCAGGATCTAAGTATTGAGAAGTGTGTTTCTGACTAGTAGCCTCAAGTTCTTCCCACTGGGGGCAGTCTGATCTGTCTTCTTCCTGATAGCCCATCAAACAGATGAAAAAAGTGTCATCACATCCTCACCTCCACCCCCAAAGATGGCGGCTCTTCCTCAACCTTCATTTTTACAGATGAGGAAACCAAGGCTCAGTGAGTAGATGACCTGGCCCAAGGACAGCTAATAATATACATTTCAGGACCGGGGCTCTGTCCCAGGTGCTCTGAATCAAGCCCGGCCTCCTTTTGGCTAGCCCAGCTCCCAGCCTAATGCCAGCAGTAGGACCGTTTCCTTCTCTGCCTTCCATGCATGATGACTTAAGATCTAAACAGCTCTGATATTCTAGGATTCTATGGCTCTCCTCTTCGATGGGCTCCAGCTGGAGGCCTCCCACCCCCACGCAGTGTCTGCATTCATATGGGACAGCTGACGATGGGAGAAAGAGCTACAATTTGGGTGGCTGGTTTGGCACTCACAGACTAAATGATTCTTGCTTCCTGTGGGAGTATATTTAGCAAGTATGGTCATCTAATGGCCACCCCTCATATTAAGCATAATTACTTCCAGGGGTGGAAGAAGAGGATGGGGAGAAGGTCAGAGCAGAGGGAAGTAAATTTGTTCGACTAGAGAGACGACACATGCATCCAAACAAGCTACACTGCAAGCCATTCCTCCTGGGCAAGGGATCCAAATATTAGGTAGAATTGGCTCTTCTGATGCCTAAAACCCCCTCCAGCTCTGGGCTGCTATGCTTTGGTTGCCCTCTTCTTGGAAGGGGTCTGGTTCTGGGCCTCCCATTCACACAGGGTAGGCACCACCGGGCGATGTCAGCATTCAGACCAGACACAGCTTTTCCAAAGAGATAGACTTTCAGAAATCTGGTTAGGGATTTAGAAATAAGCAAACCATCCTTTAAACCAATCCTCTGGCAGTGGGGAAGAGGGAGACAAAGAAGAAAAGGCTCTTACTAACCCTTGTCCAATCTTCTCAAACCGTGTGTACTTTTTCTTCGGGTCACCCACGCTCACAATGCTCCCTGTGACAGAGACAGAAATGATGAGACATTGTTCCCTCCTACCCAACCAAATACAAAGCATTTGATGTTTCTCCACCACACCCAGGGGTGGAATAAAGATCCAGCTACTTCCCACTCAGAAGTCATCGGGGACCACAGTAGTAGGGAATAGCAGAGACTCCCAAGTGAAGACCAAACCAGATTACAATGTAACTGGGTAATATTTAACAAAATAAATAAAAGTACAGTAGGACATAGACAATGTTAACATGTGGTTTTCTAAGTCAGCACCTATGGTTTGGTGGCCCACATTCCTACCAGAGTTTGGCATCACTCGTCTAGGGAATCCCCAATCTTCAAGTCCTGGCTGACATCCCCACCCCTTCCGTGAAGCCTGTCCTCACTGATCACCACCACTCATCTGCTCCCCTTTCTGGATATCCAGAGAGAACAAGGTGATGGCTACGTGTATTTTGTCTCCCATTTCCTTGCCTTTGTATGGGCTGCCCCCCATACCTGGAACACACTCTCCCCTGACCACTGCTTCTGAAAGTTTCCCTGGCTCCCTTCTAGCTTCAGCTCAAATCCGTCTTCCTATAGGAGGCTTTTCCCCATTGTCCCCCTCCCCCCAGCTGCTAATGCTTTCCCCTTGCAGATTGTTTAATCTATTGTGTATCTTGTATAAATCTAGTTATTGACATGTTGTCTCCCCCATTAAAAATGTATGCCCCTTAAAAGAAAAGTCTATTTGGTTTTGATTTTCATTTTATTTCCTTGTATCCCCAGTGCCTAGTACACAGTCACTGAAAGCTTGTTGACTGGCTGACATCTCTACCCTGATTAGGTCCCATAAACAGCATCAAGGGCTCCAAACTTTAAGGAGATCCACACCACCACCTTATCTCTCTTCCCATCCCCTACCCCACGATATACTGTAAAGTACCTTAAAAGCCATCAGGAATCTATCTCATCTCAGTTTTATGTATGTATCGACCCCTTTAGGACCCACCTGCAGCTAACCCCTTTAATATGCAAGACCCTTCATGGAGGAAAAAGCCCCCAGGCACTACCCTGGCTAGGGACTCCCAGTCTCAGGTCTAAGCTGACTGTTCCCATTAATGTAGGAACAGATTGTTATATTTAGAGAATGTCTAGGAGGAAAGAGGAGGAAATTCACAGCCCTGCTGCCTCCAAATAAAGAAAGCAGAATGTGGCCCACAGGAGTGACATTTGTCTGGTTTCTCACTTGATTCTCCCTCGGTCTTTTATGTCCCCACCAAACTCTATCACTCTAGAAAACAATCAAACTGCAATTGCAGTCCACCTCTCTCATCCTGCCCTCACACATCTCTGTCCAGTTTCTCCCCAACCCCCACTCTTCTTTAAAGACCCCCTTCCCCTTTCCTATGGGACCCAGCTTCCACACTGCCTCCTTCCTGAAGCGTTCACCCCATCACCCTTGGGAAAGACTTCTCCCAGCACCTGCCTTGGAGGTCTCCTGTACACATCTCTGTTTACTCCTATGTATGTGTTCTTCCCAACCTAGACTGAAAGTTCCCTGAGGGTAGGGACTCCATCATATAAAAGTTTAAATCCCCCATGGTTGAACGTAAGGGAGTCTGATGTTATTTTTATTATTTTTTAATCCAAACTGAGTTAGATTCTTTCTACATTTTCCCAGATGACACTAAGAGAGGGGTGAAAAGGGTTTGGCCTAAAGTCAGACCCTATCTCCCCACCTTATTCTTCCCAAGAATTGACAGGCACTGATTGGCTTATGTTCTCTTCAATATTACTTCCTCCAATAGAATGTAATCTCCTAGAAGGTAGGTATCATTTATCTAAAAAAAACTTTTGAATCCCCAGCACCCAACAACAGTACCTTGTTCATGGGAGGCCCTGAAAGATAGTTAACTGAAGAGGAGCAGGTTATTTCCAAATTAATAGCCAGGAAAAACACAACTTGTTCCCCAAATATACATTCAAACCACTGATATGACAATCATTTCTTTCAATGTTGTGGTGACATGGTTAAATTAAGAATCTTGTACTAGGAACCACGGTCCCAGTTTATTATTTTTTTTTTGGAGGAGGGAGGGCAGGGCAATTGGGGTTAAGTGACTTGCCCAAGGTCACACACAGCTAGTAAGTGTTAAGTGTCTGAGGCCAGATTTGAACTCAGGTCCTCCTGACTCCAGGGCCAGTGCTCTACTCACTGCGCCCCTAGACACCCCAAGGTCCCAGTTTATTAACTGTATGTTGGCAAAAAGGTACAACTACTAGCTGTGTGGCTGTGGTCAAGTCACTTTGCCTTATGAGGCTCAGTTTCTTCATCTGTAAAATGGGGGGAAAGACTTGTACTACCAGTCTCACAAGGCTGTTGTTTGTAAAGCTTAACGTGCAACAGAAATACAAGTTATTAGATCATCACTTCAGTTCTCCCTCCTAGGGCCTAGGAATATATGTGTTGGTTTGGGGGAACCACACAGGGCACAGAATAAAGAGCCAAAGGGTACAAGTTCACCTGGGGCCCAAAATTTAACTCAGCAGGAATGGTGAATGCTGGAAATGTGCTAAAAGCAGTGACTGTTTTTAGTTTTTCTTGTATCCCCAGGGATTATCTGACATACAGTAGGTGCTTAATAAATGCTTGTTCATTAACCAGGTTCATTTGAAGGAGGGAAACATATGTGGATGTGTTTTATATGTGGGCATGTGTGTCACAGTAATAGCTACCATCCACACATGTTACCTCATCTGATGCTCACAACAACCTTGTGGGGTAGGTGGCATTATTATTCCCATTTTACAGATGTGGGTGCCAAGGCTGAGAGCAATTAAGAGACTCACTCAGGTCAGGAAGGTAGCAAGGGGCTGAGGCCAGACGTTAGCTTGCATTTTCCCATTTCCACAATCAGCACTTACTTAATTTCTCCAAGATCTCTTCATCTGACATTTTGGGCTTCTTCTTCTGCTTCTCGGCATTGCGGGTCAGAGTGTCTGGAGGGGTAGTGTTGTTATTCTCGGTGGGGGAGATCGGAGATGTGGCCACATCGCGAGTCGGAGTGACGGGAATGGGGTCGATCACAGACCGTGTGTAGACCTGGATGGACGACACAGGTACCAGAATGGAGTCAGCTTTCTTGAGGAAAGAGAGATCCAGAGGGACGGTTCTCAGGCCCAGGATCTTGGTTGGGGGTGAGGGAGCACAGTGGAGCTAACCCCAATAAATTCATCTCACAAGATCCTATCCAACACATTCTTTTTTTTTTTAATAAATGAATGAATCAAGTTCTCTTTGTTTTTTTTTTAAGAGTTTTATTGATTTGTGTGTGTGCATGTGTATCTGTGCGTCATAGTCCTTTCCCATCCCCTCTTATTTAGCAACTTCCCTTCTCAACATATACGCTTTCTACCCAATGGACAGAGTAGAGTCACAGGTGACATTAACCCCATGAGACCAAGCAGAGGGTTTGTCTAGAAGGGACAGAGGGAAGGAATTTCTCCCCTACATTCTAGAAACCAGGACAAGGTGATGCCATATGCCACCAAGTCCCCAAACATGAGGTCAGCTGTCCCTCTTGTGGCCCTTCCTCTGATTCTGTCTTCCCCATCTTGGGACAGGAGAGGAATCTGGTGTAGCCACCCTATTGTGAGCACCGCCCTTCCTAGCCTTTGGGGAGCTCAGCCCAAGCGAAGCTAGAAGAGACAGTGTCCAGGGGCCCTGAGCCCTATATCTCTTAAATATGAAGGTGGAACTCAGGAAATATGCACTCTAGGCTTAGTTCTGGCACTGACGCCCCCCTGAGGAAGGCAAGTTACCTCAGTGAGCTTCAGTCTTCTCCCCTGTAAAATGAGAGCGATGAACACAGATGATACCCCGTGCTATCTTCAAACTCAGAACATTCCATGTTCTAAGTTCCCTCCAATTCTAACATCACATGTTTTGAGGTCCCTTCTGGCTCCTGCATTCTATATATTATGTGTTAAGCCCCGTCCAAGCAGAGCATTTACAGAAGGTCAGGAGAGAGAGAGAGAGAGAGAGAGTGGTTGAGAGCAGTAGTTCCAGCAAGCTTTCTCCAAAGCCTAGCTCTCTTTTCGATCCCTTTCCTCCCCCATGACGTTTTCACCTGCTTTCATAGCCTGAGCCTCCTGGTTGCAGGTACAAGAACCCCTAACTAGACCCTAACTACTAGATACCAACAGGCATCTCACATGTTTACCTCAAATGTTAGCATCTGGCTTTCAGATATATCTCAAGATCTCAACTCTTTTTATGTGTGGAGACTTCCCAAATATCCCTAGACCACACTCATGGCACAATGGAAAAGTCCGTGGATTTGGAATTGGAAGGACTGTGTTCCGTTCTCTTCATCATCTATAAATTAAGTGATACCTAGTGGACTAGATATTAACAATAGCCAACATTTACATAGCACTTACTGCGTGCCAAGCATTATGATAAATGTTTTATAAATATTATCTCATTTGATCCTCACAACACCCCTTGGAGGTAGGTACTATTATTATCTCTATTTTAGAGATGAGGAAACTAAAGCAAACAGAGATTAAGTGACTTGCCCACGGTCACACAGCTGGCAAGTGCCTGAGGCTGGATTTGAAATCAGGTCTTCCTGACTCTAGGACTAGCTCTCTACCCCCTGTGCCACCCAACTGCACTGATGAACTCTAAGGTCCCCTCCAGATCCAACGTTTTATTATTATGTGAGAAATCTTCCTGGGTGGCTAAGGGATGCAGTGCTGAACCCAGAATCAGAAAAGCCAAGGAAGGAGATCACAATGGAGACTGAATAAAAACAGAATGTATTGATGTCTTAAATTTGCTTTTCTCAAGGTGCCCCAGCAATGTACTCTCTTGGCTACTCTGAGGGGCAAGCAAAGAAATCAGATGCTGGGTGAGGTTCCTCTAGAAAGGCACACTGGCTTGGGAGGAGGAAGGCCCGGGTCTATGGCCTTTAGTTCTATCCATCACCAGTGACATTAAGTGAGTCAATGACCATAATGCTCACTTCTACAAGGCCTACATGGTCTTTGAGGGCTGCTGCCTCATAGTAACACATGGACCCAAGCAGAGCAAGGATGCTGTCCCCCTCTGACCAAGGCCCTTTGGGGATGGGCTTTCTTCTCTATCCACTGTGCCACCTTGCTACCAGGTGAAGCCCTTGGTACCTGGAAAGTGCTATGGACATGTATGCCATTGTCCTGGGATTTACTTGCTAACTGATGGGAACCTTCAACCAGGACAAATGGCTCTGTGGCATCATCAATCCTACTCTGTTTCCATCTCCATCGAGGTACTAAGTTCCTGTGCCACCTTTATAATTTTAGGGCTACCTTCCAGCAACCAGCTTCCTTCAGAGCAAAGCTTGGGTGCCACTTCCTACCAGAGATCTTCACCAATTCTCTGCCTCCCACTACCCCGCCCAATTACAAACACTTTCTCCCTCTTCAAATTACTTTTGTGTTACTTGGATTTGATTGGTGTCCACATTGTATCTCCACCTCTACTACCCACCAGGGAAATCAAAGCTCCACCAGGGGAGGGGACCATTTCATTTTCTGCCTCTGCATGCCCACAGTGACTTGCATACAGTAGGTGCTCAATATATGACTTAAATGTAAGCACACACTTGGCTCATAGATACCATTGCTTCTTTTATGCCTCTTTTCTCAAGCTTGAGAATCTTCAGGTGATGGCAGAGTATGAGCCCTGGAATGCCAGAGCCGAAAAGACCTGAGAGATCATCTAATTCTACCCCCTCATTTTACAGAGGAAGCTTTTAATTAACACAAGATAACATGGAATTAGCTTCTTTTTTTTGGCAGCCAACACTGTGATGTCAGAGCCAAAAGAACTTGTGCGAGCTGAGGCCTAGCACCCTCCCATCCCCCCAGCCAAGTTGGTGACAGTCTCACTTGTCTTCCTGGTCAGAGTCTATCCTAGTGATCTGAATCCAGTTCTGGGGTCACATTTGGGAGGAAATGCTGAGCAACAAGAAGAAAAGGAAGGCCAGGTAATGGGAATGGAGACTGTATTATATAAGGAATGGTAGAAAGATCTAATAGGATGTTTAGTTTAGAAAAGAGAAGATTTTAGAAGGGATATAATCATTGTTATCAAGTGTCCGAGGGGCTGTTACACATGGGCACATTCTCTGTGGCCCCCAAATGGCAAAACTAGGAACTGTGAGGAAAGACAGAAGTAAGATTTCAGCTCTTCTCCTAACAAGCAGAATGGAATGAGTAGTCTCAGCTGGTAGTGAGATCCCCATCACTGAAAGAGATGGCTAGGGAGGCTGTAGAAGGAATCTCTTAGTATACAGGCTTTCCTGAAATGGAAATTTAGTGCTGTATATTTTGAATCCTCTCTTATATCCTGCAGTACACATGCTTTTTTTTCTTTTCTTATTCTGTATTTAAGTTTATAATGTTTCTTTTTCTTTATTGTATATTTGTTTTATTAAGTCTGATAAAAAATTTTTAAAAATAAAAGGAAAGAAAAAAAAAAGGAATCCCTAGATCGGTCAAGTTGTTACACTAGTCCCCTTCATTAAGGGCTCTTCCAGCTCTGTTTCATAGGGTGGGGAAGTGATTTATTCAAGGTCATACAATAAGCCAATGGTAATACCAAGCCAGGGCACCAAGTCTCCTGATTACTCATCCACAAATACCTTCTCCAGTCTTTGCCATTGCAGCATTTATGAATGGGACTTGTTTGCTGGTTTGTTCTCTCCCCTCTTCTCAGTCATTCTTCTGTTCCTAGATCACTACTTCATAAGTTTCCACATTTTTTTTAATACATATAGCCAGGAAGGAACAAGGGATCTCATTTTCCCCTTTCACATTTTCTCAGACATCCACATCACATCCCAACATCAAATTTAAGGCTCAGATATCCCCAAGACAGTTGTGTAATACAGAGAGCCTGAATTTCTGAGACCAGGAAAAAGGAACTTACTTGCCCAAGGTCATGCCATGAGTTAATGGCAAAGCCAAGTCTAGACTTCAGGTCTCCTTGGCTCCCTGGCTACTGGAACCAGGGCTACCATGTCTCAAAACCCAATGGGTCTAAAAACAAAGGCCGACAGAGGCGCTGCTGATATCCAGCACATGAAGAGTTTCATGGCAGATAAGAGTTACTGTGGTTAAAAATTCCCAGTGGTGCCATCCACACACTCCTTAATTTCACATGCTGAGTGCTGCTAATTTCAAGCAAACCTAGCAGAACTGCGATGACCTGACTTCCCAGGAGAAGGCGAGAGTGACTCATTTCAATCTAGAACTAAACAATGTTGACTGTACTTAAGGTGGTGGAAGGGAGGTTAGGGAGGCCCGGGAGAGGGCAGGGAAGGTATAAATGAGAAGTCCTTCCTGCTTTATCTCCTCTCACTCCCCTACAAATACTCTCCCCACAGCAGCCAAGCTCAATGACCATGATGTGGAAGAAGCCTGAGAGATCTTCTAGGTCTATTTCCTGATATTTACAGATGAGAAGAATGGCCAATGGATGGGATGTTACTTACCCAAGACCACACAGGTAATAAGTGGCATAGATACAGATTTGAATGCTCTTCCTCAGGCTACAATAATGATGATGATGACAATACTAGTAAAAATAGCATTTATTATAGTTTGTGAAGCACTTTATATTGTGTTCCCTCATTTGATTCACACAACAACCCTGGGAGGTGGGTGTGACTATTATCCCCATTTTACAGATAAGGAAACTGAGACTTGAGAGAGAATAAGTGACTTTTCAGGGTCACTCAGCTCCTAAGTGTGTGAGGCAGGATTCTAATTCCGGTCTTCCCTACTCCAAGCCCAATACCCTAGCTACCTAGCTAGTCAGGAAGACCTATGTTTAAAAAAAAAAAAGCTCTTGGCTTCAGTTTCCTCATTTGTAAAGTGGCGGTGAAACTAATCATCACCTATTTCATAGGGTTGTTTTGAAGATCAAATGAGATAATATCAAATGAGATAATAATGTGTTTGGAAACCTTAAACTGCTACATAAATGTTAACTATTATTATAAAAACAAGTCTTTTCATCATATCATGCCATTTCTTCATCCTCTCCTGCCCTCTCTTGCTCCCTTGGATTTGTTCAGGCTGCCACTCATGGTAAGAATGATCTCCCTCCTTCCCCAAACCTCCCATACCTAACTACCTACCTCTGCTTTGTGAAATTCTTCTCTCCTTTTAAGACCTAACTCAAGACCAATAGTGAAGCCCTCTCCCCGCCAAGCTAAAAATGATCTCTACTCAAGTTTCTTCCTGACCCTTTCTCTGTACCTCTTCCCCCTTAGCATGTGCTAATTTATGTTGTAGTTGGTATTATTATTGTGTTATCTTTTTCTAGAGCACAACAGGGGCCTTGGGAACAAGAAACATGAAGTCTTTTCTCTTTCTGTCTCTCCCAGGGCTAAATACATCTTATACTCAGCAGGTATTCAATAAATACTTCTTGAAAATTGACTGAAATTGTTGGTGACTCTCTACAGGCAGCTAGGCAGTATAGAAGACAAGAGAGATGAACCTGGAATCAGAATGACCTGAATTTAAACCCAGCCTCAGATATTTACTTGCTGTGGGAACTCACTTAATCTCCATTTGCCTCAGTTTCCTCAAATGTAATATGGGGATAACAATAGCATTTACCTCCCAAGGTTGTTATGAGGATCTAATAAGATAATAAAAATACTTAGCAAAGTGCCTGACACATAGTAAGTGCTACATAAATATTAGCTATATTTATTTATCCTTGTTTATATTTATTTATTATATACAAAATATTATTTTATACATATATAATATATTTATATTTACATATCCTTTTTTCCTTCTCAATATGGATAATAATGATGATTATGATGATGACATTAATGGACTGCTTCAGAGATGGGTTGAAATAATAGATAATATTTCTCTAGTGCTTTTTTACAAAGTGCAAAAAGCCTCCCCACTCCAGTAACTTTGTGAGAAAGATAATGTAAGCAATTATCTCCATTTTACAGGTAAAGAAATTGAGGCTCAGAGAGTCACTAGACCAAGGTTAAGGAGAGTTAAGGCACTGATTAAGTCTGTATTTTTCACTCACCTTTAAAGAATTTTAGCTATAGGAATAGAAATAAGGATAAGGTCAGGATATGACTTGAGATTCCATTGGTATAGGAAACTCAGATCCCTCTACCAATGTAGGTCAGTACCATCTCTACAATTTAGTCCTAAAAACTGTCTAGATCCCGGGGAGGGTAAGTGACTTCGGGGTCCCATGGCCCAATATGTATCAGGGGAAAGACTTGACCTCACATGGTCCTCATTTTGAGGGCACTATGCCAAAGTGGAAATGTATATCAGTTGCAAAAAATCCAACAATGTCTCACTTGTATACCCCTGGCCTTTGGAAACCTCGGGGCACCAGTCTCTCCCCTCCAAGATTCTACCTCCACCCATTCACTGACAGCAAAAGGGTTGGGTTCAAAGCCCCAAGAACTCACAGATTTTGTGTGCTCTGGCCGAGGCGCTATCACTGGAGGGGGAGCAGCATCATCCTCATCATCTTCATCCTCTGAGACTGGAGGGACCGCAGGCGTCTCAGACACACTCTTCACATTCTAAGTGAGAAGGAAATACTGCATTAGTTCCACTCTGTTGGGATAAGACCTTCTGGGGAGATGCAGACCTTCCCATTCACAGGCACACTCAGAAACATACCAATCCCTAAAGCCCAAGGCCAGTCCTTCTCCCCTCCTTCTAAAGGATTATCCGCCCCAGGCCAATGTTACCACATTTGAGGGAAAATTTGGTCCTCACTGATAACTTGCCTCATTGTTTCCAAATACAAGACAGTCACAAGGTTAATAATCACAAGCTCTCACAGCTGAAAGAGGACCCAAGGGCTATTAGCCTATCCCACACTCTCTTCCATAATGTCACCAACAAGCTGCCCAATGAAGACTTCCAGTGAATAGCATCTCCCTACCTGCTGAAGCAGCCCTTTCTACTTTCAGACAGTTTTCTCAGTGGGAAATTTTCCTCCCATTGAGCCAAAATCTGTCTCTGAACCTTCCAGCCACTGCTGAAAGGCCATGTAGAACAAGGGTCATCCTTCTTCCACACAGCAGACTTAAATACACTCCATTTCCTTCAAGCAATCCTGCAACTGTGGCCTGACTGTGGGCAAAGAAAATCAGAACTGACATCTCACTGGCTCACAACACCTTAATTAACACCAATTATAACAACTTTGGTTTTTTTGGCTGCTCCCCATCATTCCAGGATTCTTATACCTTACATTTCAACACATCCTCTACAACCCAGTAACCCTGGCCTCCTGGCCTCCAACAAGACCCTCCACTTGGCTCTGAGCATTTCCCCTGGGATACCCCTCGTGATCTCTCTCCCAAGCTCTGACTCCTGGCTTCCTTCAAATACAAGCTAAAATTTCCTAATCCCCTTTAATTCTAGTGCCTTTCCTCTGTTGATTACTTCCTGTTTATCCTATATTTAACTTGTTTCTACAGAGTTGTTTGCATGTTGCCTCCTCCATTAGACAGTGAGCTCCTTGAGAGAAGAAACTGTCTTTTACCTTTCTTTATACATGCAGTACTTACTGGCAAACAGTAGGTGCTTAATAGTGTTTGCTGACTGACTGTGTCATACTGCTGACTCACAGTAAGCTTGCAGTTCACTAAAACACCCCAGATCTTTTTAGCACAAAGATTTGGCCATGCAGGAGAACAAATACTGATGGTCTATGTCCTCAGGTTCAAGCAAGGCACCCTCACACTGTAGCAGAGGAAGGGCCAGAATCCACTTCCACACGATTCTGCCTCCCATCCACAAGACACGAATGGGATGAGGTTAAGCTAAGGTACACTTTAGAAGGCACTGATAGGGTCATCCTAGAGCTAAGAAACACCCAAGGAGAAGTCAGCCATGTCTTGCAGAGTGCCCCGGAAACTCACCACCTGAAACTCTAAAGGTTCATGAAGACTGAGAAACTTGGGCGGCATTCACAAATGAGTCTCGGGAAGGGGAAAAAAAAATGAAGGGGTGGGAGAGGGGAGCTACATCTTTGGAGACCAATTTGGCTGCACAGGGAGCTCATCCATGAGTTTAGCTTTTAAAATAAAAGGGATCCATTCACTCTACTCAAGTCCTCATCAGTGAGGGTCCCATCAAAGAGGGTGGGCTCATGGAAGGCAGAAGGGAGACCTGTTATGGTTTTAGCAGAGACAGCCCTCGAGGTGGAATCACAAAAAATTGAATACTAATCTTGTCTCTGTCACTTGCTACATGTGTGACCTTGGGCAATTCACTCTCTTTCTTAAGAACTATTTTCTCAAATATAAAACAGGAGAGCTAGAGTAGAGGACCTTTTAAGATCTTTTCTAGTTCTAAATCCCACGTTCCCAGTCAACTACTTCACTTCTGTATTTGCTACCAAGTCAACAAGCATTTATCAAGCACTTACTGTGTACCAGGCACTGTATTAAGCACTAAGAATACAAACACAAGCAGAAAGGAAGGTCAGAATAAAAAGGATTAATTGAGAAGCATGTAACAATACAGGAAGAGTTCTTGATTGGGAATGAGAGAACTTGGGTTCAAATTCTTTCTCTTTGACTTACTGTCTATGTGATCTAGGGCAAGTCACTGAAAATGTCTGGACCCAAGTTCCCTCATCTGCAAAAAGATGGGGATGGACCCATCTTTAAGACTCCTTTCCAGCTCTAAATCAATGAGCCAAGGAATGGAAGCTCAAGATAAGAGAAGTAGGCAAAGAACAGCAAGCTGTCAGTTCCCAGACCTGGACTGACCCCATCCCAAGCTTCACATAAGCTAGTGACTTCCTACACAGGGCTCTGGGCCACTGCCATCACTGAGTGATCTGCTCCTCAGATTCCATAGAGAACAAGACATTGCCACCCTTCTCAGACATTCCATCACATTGTAACAAGGAGGAAGGGTAGCAACCAGTATGACCATGATGGAAGGGGAGCAGAAACTGTGCTAGACAGGGAGCAGCTCAAGGACCTGGTGGTATTTAGCAACAAAAAGAAAAGAGAGGATACAGATTGAGGGAAGGTGATTTAATATCTCCCATCCCAACTCTCCACACCTCCCCCACAAATAAGCAGTTCTTTGACTCCTCCAAAAGGAGAGTTTCTTCATGGTCTAATTTCTAAGTGGAATTGGCTTGTTCAATATGGTCCACAGGAGGAGAGTCAAGGGTAAAAGGAGGGAATAACAGAATTAATAGTCTTTTATTTTTCTCCCCAGTGCTTGAATGAAGTAAGCATTTAATAAATGCTTTTTTATTCATTCATAAATATGTTAATGTTTGTATAGTGCTTTAAGGTTTGCAAAGCACTATCTATATACCTATATATCTATACCTATTTTTATGTGTTAGTATGTAAATATGACCATATATATGTGTTTATATACATGTGTGTGCATACATCCATGTATGTCTATGTATATGTGTGTATGTGTGTATACACACATACATATATATCTGTAATACACATGTATATGTATATACACACACAGTTCTTACACAAGTGTGACTTTCTAAGACTTAAGTTGTAGAGACAGCGCTGATCTAATTTGATAAAAGGAGCGTTTTAATTCATGAGTCTCCTTATCAAAGAGACCACAGGGCCACTCACTTTCCCACAGAGATACAAGGTAATGTTATGGAAAGAGCACTGGATTCTGAGTGTGGACCTAGGTCTGAATTCTGACTCTGCTACATCCTTGTTGCATGACCTATCCTTCTTTGGCCTCAGTTTCCTCTTCCGTAAAATAAAGGCATAAGACTTGAGGACTAGAGTAGCTCAGATTGTAGGTGAGTGAGTCAATCTTCATTCAGTCCCTCCTGATCTGGCCAGTCCCAGATCCCCAGAGCTCAATCAGTGGAGGCATCCTGCCTGAGGTGGCCCATGCTCCAGCCTCCGCTTGTCACTTCTAACTCAGAGAACAATAATTAGATCAGTATTGACATTCCTATTATCACAAAGGTCCTAGCATACTCTTGAGGACTATCTAGGGCAAAGTCCCTTTCCCCAGGCACCACTCCCTTTACAATAAGTTTTATTGATATTTTTGTTGATTTTGATAAGTGTTCCTAGAACATACACTCCTTGAAAGCAAGGCCTGTCTGACTTTTGTATTTTTATCCTCAGTATCTGGCATACAGTAGGAGCTCAATAAATGTCTGTTGGTTGATTGTTTGATTAATCCCTTCCAGCCCTGACAGTGTGTATTTAAGGAAAACTCAATGATCCTACAAACCTCTCAAAAAAGGCTAAGGGCTGCCCCACAACATACAACACCAAGAAAATGGCCCTAGACATATTCAGCAGATGTTAGCGGATTCCCTGTCAGGAAAGCCATGCTACAGAGGGGATCCCTGCAAGCAGTGGTTGTGTAGATGTTACCCTCAGAAGTCCCTAACTTGGAGATTCCAGGATCTCTACACATGCCCTACTGAAAGGTGTAACCTGCTTTAATCTCCCAGTCAAACTAGACTTTGGCCAAGAATAGCATGTAGGCCCCAAGTAGACTTTTGGACCCTTAATCCCTTGAGACAGAGACAACATACTCAACAGAAAAATGTACCCTCGGGGCGGCCAGGTAGCACAGTGAGTAAGAGCACCGGCCCCAGAGTTGGGATGACCTGGGATGGAATCTGGGATCAGACATTTAGCACCCACCCAGAAACACCTGGCCATGTAACCTTGAGCAAGTTACTTAACCCCAATTGCTTTTAAAAAAAAAAAAAAAAGAAGAAAAAAAAAGTACCCTCCTATCTAACAGGAGCTCTCATGGCATAATGGAAGGAGCCCTGCAGCCTGGCTTAGGTCACAAGTCTACCATTTCCCACACATGAGATCTTGGACATAGGACAACATCATGAGATTCAGAGAGGAAAGGGCTCTTGAGGTCATTTAGTATGACCTCCAATGTTTTTCAGGTAAGAAAAGTGAGGCCCAAGAGAGGGTTAGAGATTTGCCCAGCATCAAATGTACACCTGGGCCTGAATTTGAACTCAGGTCCACCGACTCCAAATCTAGCACTCTTTCCCCTGGAATATGCTACACCTCTAGGATTCGATTCCCATATTTATAAAGGATGCTTCAAAAGTCCTGAAGTCACTTACAAGTCCTGCCACGCTTCTCACAGAGATTTGGTGGACATGTATACTAGGTGTTTAATGATTGCTGGTTTCATGAATGAACCAATGAATGAAATAACAGATATGTAAGGACTTTGAGAAATAGTTCTGTACAAACATAGTGGGGACAATACATAAAAAGTACTCTGAAATCCTTAAAGGGCTCTATAAATGCTTCTTATGATTATGAGTATTTTCTTTTCCTCGGGCACTTAGGTGACATGTTAGATGGAGCTCTGGGACTAGAGTCATCAAGTTGTTGCTCTTATTCAAGTTATTTTAGTCGTGTTTATCTCTTGGGTTTTCTTTGGTTTGGGGGAGGCAATTGGGGTCAAGTGACTTGCCCAGGATCACGCAGCTAGTAAGTGTCTGAGGCTGGATCTGAACTCAGGTGCTCCAGACTTCAGGGCCGGTGTTTTATCCACCAAGCCACCTAGTTTCTCCCATTTGAGGTTTCCTTGGCAAAGATACTGGAGTGGTGTGACATTTCCTTCTCCATCTCATGTTACAGATAAGGAACTGAGGCAAACAGAGTGAAGTGACTTGCTCAGGGTCACACAGCTACTAAGTGTCTGAGATCAGATCTGAACTCAGGAAGATGACTCTTCTTCACTCCAGGCCTAGCACTCCATCCATGGCACCATCTAGCTGCTCGTCAGTAAGACGAGTTCAAATCCTCCCTCCCTGTGTGACCCTGGCTGGGCAAGTCACTCAGCCTTTCTCTGCCTTAATTTCCTCACCTATAAAATAGGGATCATAAGAACACCTACCTCCCAGGATTATTGTGAGGATCAAATCAGGTAATATTTGAAAAGTGCTTAGCATAGTGCCTGGAATGTAGTAATTCAATACATTTTTAACATTTAATTAAACACTAAAAAGATGGTGTTCTCTTCACCACCCCTCCCCTTTCTTTCCTTGTAGATACCTATAAGTACGGGTATCTACATCTCTATTTATACATGCATATGTACGTGTGTGTGTGTGTGTGTGTGTATGTGGAGAGAAAGGCAGAGAGAGATTGAGATTCAGGGGCATGCTGCCAAAGGGTCAGAACAATGGTGCTGGCACCGTATGACGTGAAGCCTACCTGTTCTGTCCGTTCCTCAAGTGCCCCCAGTGTAGGGTTTTGCTGAGTTGGTAGCATCCTATCTGCCATATGGCACTAACCTCAGGCCACTTTTTCCTAAACACATGGCAGGGCTACCTATTTCCAAAGTCACAGAAAGTCAGAGATAGAAAAAGATTTGGAACAAAGAATGTCAGTGCGGGATAAAGCCTTAAAAACAAACAATGTCAAGGGCCCTAAAGGACTTTGGACACAGTATTAGAGCTGCAACAGTCTTCAGGATGTAGAATTAGGGCTGGGAGGAACTTCCAAACTGGAAGGGACCACAGAAATCATCTAATCCAACACTCTTAGCTTACAGATATGGAAACAACTGTCCCAGGCACAGACCAGCAGGAGAGCTTTCATATCAAGTAAATGGCAGCCAAAGAGTAGAACCCAGTACTCCAGACATCTCATTTACATCCACCTCTACCCACCATCTACAATGCCTTCATCTCCCTTGCTCCCACTCTTAACTATGCTGTAATCCTTACTACTCCATAGCCATTCACCAGTTTGAAGAGGCTGAGGCCCTCCCCCATTAATGAAACCCACCATGCCCTACAGGGGTGGGGAATTTGCAACCTCCTTCTAGGTCCTCAAGTGCAGCCCTTTGACTGAATCCACATGTGGCCTCAAGGTTGTAGGTTCCCCATCCCTGCTTACACCTACTAGTCTCAAAGTAGAAAATAAAGGCTTACCAAAGTGTTGGATGAGTTGTAATCTTCCGTTGACTTATCTGTAAGAGAAGAAAGCCAATAAAAGACTTAGACATCATTAGGCAACCAGTAAGGCTCATACCAAACTAAAATCCTGAGAGGCCAAATGGATCAATTATAATAAGGATAACAATAATAACTTACAAATATAGAGTGCTTTAAAGTCTACAAAGTATTCCTTTGCAATACCCATATAAATTTAAAGGTGAAGTCAAAAATCACCCTACTGACTTAGCCCTGATGAATTTATCAGGTGAGAACTTGCCTCAATTATTCACTAAGTGTGAATGAGATCTGAGCTCCTAGGTGCTATAAGAAGTCTGCTTGGATTGACTGATGGACTTAGTTACACTCTCCAGGGCATGTATAAAACCATCAAGCCGGCTGGAATTAGAGATTCAAGCAAGCAGTGGGCCAGGAGAGCCTATTCCAGCATAAAGTTTGCAAAGGGATGACTTGAGAGAGGAAGGAACCTTGGTCTCCTCCCCTGAGGAAGGTCAAGAAGATTTTGTATTTCCCATCTTCTCATCAGAATCCTAGCAGCATAGTTAAAAACAAGTGATGGCAGTGTCTCTACCTGAAGCCAAGAACAAACTGGGATGCCCTATAAGGCTCTACAAAGAGCCTCAAAGGAAAAAAACCTACACCCTGCCTAAGGGGATCGTCCATCACAGATGCTGAGGGGAAGAAGCCCTCAAGAAGGGCTTCCAGGATCTCTGAATTACCCCTTTACCAAATATGTTCTCTAAGCTTGAACCTACTCTCCCCTGAGCTTTGAATGTACTGATGGAAGAATGTTTCATGACTTAGAGGGGGTCATTTTGTCTTACTTGTTCCTACTCTTTAACACCAAATAAATATTCCTTTTTAAATACTAAGTATGTCTGACTTATTTATATCAACTGATAACCTTAGAAGGGGGAATACTGGGAACTCAACTCATGAGTTTTGTTGTTCAATTGTTTTGCAGTCACGTCTGACTCTTTGTGACCCCATTTGGAGTTTTCCTGGAAAAGATACTAGAATGGCTTGCCATTTCTTTCTCCAGCTCATTTTATAGATGAAGAAACTGAGGCAAACAGGGTTAAATGACTTGCCTAGGGCTACATAGCTAGCAAGTGACTGAGGCTGGATTTGAATTCAAGAAGATGAGTCTTCCTGATTCCAGGCCCAGCACTCTGTCCACTGTACCATCTAGCTGCCCACCTAAGCTTTAGCTAGCATTCAACAAACAGCTCCTCAACCCCTCAGGGATACCACCTGGAGCTCATGGTGGCCAAGTCTGGGAACCCACGCTGCCAACATGTACAGAGGGTGGGAGAGTAAATCCTGAGCCTGTTTCTATTAGGTAGCTGATAGAAGTATTATACTCCCCTTTTTATAAATGAGAAAACAGTTTCAGAGAAACAAGATAATTTGCCCAAGGTCATTAAGCTAGTGTAATGTCAGCCCCAGGATTCTACTTCGATTCTCTTGATTGTACCATTCTTTCCAGTATACCATCCTGCCAAAGACCTCATAGTCCCAGAAGACTGTTTCCATCACTCTCTAGCATATCTCAAAATCTGAATCCTGGGAATATTAGACCTCAATGTCCCAGAAAGTTTTCTTTAGGGTCAAAAGAAAAATAACTTCAGAAGGAAAGACAGAGACAGAACAAGGACATGAGCTTCTGGCTCCCTCCCCAAGACTCCCGAAACAAGTCCGTGACCCAGTCTGATTGTCCGCTCTCAGAATCAATCTCTCCATGTCCATGCTTTCTCTCCCCCAGGGACAGAATGGTTGAAGCTTACAAGCTTCATTATTCTAAGATTGGAACAGGGTCATTCATCATGTCCTAGTCAATTACAAGCAAAGGAGAGATCACTCTTCTCCCCAAGGCTCTGAACCTTGGGCAGCCCAGTACAGATCACTTCATCTTTTAATCAGTGTTTCAGTACTGCCTCTGGAACTTACTAGTTATCTGGGTCATTTTCCTTCTCTGAGCCTCAGTTTCCATACCTGCAAAATGGGGATAACACTTGGATGTAGTAGAAAGAACACTACATATGATATCCAAGGAGCTGGCTCTGAATCCTGGCTGACCTTGGAATGGTCAATTTCCTTGGTCATTTGTCTGAGCCTCAGTTGTTTCAACTATAAAAGAAAGTGTTGGATCAATGTCCTTTCCAACACCAATTCCTATGATCCTATGAAATTGTACTGCCAACCTTCCTGCTGTAAAGAAAGTACTCCGTAATCTTTTTTTGTAAGCACTATAGAAATGTAAGCTGTTATCATCATCATGGAAGAACTCATTATACAGATTTATACCAAGGTGATTAAGTTCAGGAGTAGGGAAGTATAAGGTAAAGAACCTTGGACTAGTACAGATACTGTGCTTCCCTCAGGGTCAGGAGGAACTGTGTTCCAACCCCACCTCAACCACTTACAAATTGTGTGACCAGAGGTAAGTTATTTAAACTTTCTGAGCCTCAGTTTCCTCATCTGTAAAATGAAGGTGAATAATGGTTATTGTGGCAATCAAATAAGCTAATTTATGCAAAGTGCTTTAGCAAGCTGTGAAATGCCCCAGTAATACTTATTATTGTTATTACGGGCCTTGCTCAACTAACCAGCCACATGACTTTGGGCAGATCGGCTCCCTGAACCTTGATTTCCTAACCGGTAAAATGAGGACAAAAATCTCACCCGACAAACTCATAGGGTGGTTCTAAGGATACAATCGATCACTCAGTCAAATGAGAAGAACAGATGGAAAAGCAATGAACAAATGTCAGGGATTCTTATTCCTATGGGGTGGGGGTGGGGTGGAGGGGGGGGGGGGGTGTGTGTTAGGAAGAACATGATGCAGCCAAAAAAAGCCCTGGACATTTAGGAATCGGAGGACCTGGGTTTAAGTCTTTATCCTGCAAAAACCACTCCCTTCCCATAATATAGAATCCCAGACACTATGAATATCTGTGAGTTATTTAGAGGATGAACAGCAGTGAGAGAAGGCAGAAAGTCAGGACACCTTCATCCTAATCCCAGCCATACCATGCTCAGATTTTGACTGCCACGCCTCTCTGGGCCTCAGTTTCCCCTTCTGTAAGATGAGGAGGAGTTTAGATAAAAAAAAGAAAACTTCAAAGTCCCTTCCTGTTCTAACCCTCTTATCATGAATTGATTAATATAAACCCCAGGCATGGAAAATTAGGGAAGGGATTCTTTGCACCCATGTGATTAGAAAGCAGGAAGTCTAGACTAAACATCTGACCAACTCTAGGACCTTCCTCATTCACAAGTTAAACCCACAAGACCCCATAGCCCCAATTCCTTTCATAAGAAAAAATCCAGTTCCAACCTCTTTCTTCCCACAATGCAGCAAGAATCCACAAAGTAGTCAAGTGCATCAATAGAAAAGATAAGTCGGTCTATTATTTTTTCAAATCATATCCTTCCGTGGTCAACCGTAGCTCACGAAACACACTTCTGCCATTTGTGTTCAATACACAGAAAACACAACTCAACTCAACTCAACCACTCCAGACCAGCCTACAAATCAGCCCAGAGCTACACTCTCCCTACTCTGCTCAGCAGCCTCAGGGTGGAGAAGCTGGTGCCCTCCCTGGAGCTCTTAGCAGTAGTTGCCACCCTCCTGCTCCACAGATCTAGGAATTCTCTCCCAGATTATGGGGGCACTAGGACTGGCCGAGCGTGTCCTTGGTCATGGCTGAGGGTCTTCCTTAAGGAAACACGGCCCCTCTCAGGGCACCTTCCAGGCAACAGGAGCGGGTGGTGGTTTCATCATGCTGCCTCTCACTTGCCAGCTGCCTGATCAAGACCAAGTCTCTTCCTCTCTCTCTGTGCCTCAGTTTCAATTATCAACAAAACGGGGAGAATAACATTTGCACTAACAATCTCCCAGGGCTGCTGTGAGAAAAGTGCTTTGTTAAACCTTCAAAGTCTGTAGAAATATGAGTTGTCATTATCTTACCATCTGTGTATTTCTCTTTGACCTGGAGGAGGCTGAACCAGCCCAGCTCACCACAGGGGAATGTCATTAGGCATGGACTTCCCAATCATATTTATCAAAACACAGCCAGTTTGCCATAATATTTGTCCCCACAGCAACAGCCCATTAGGGCTGTTTTTTTCCAGGGATGCTGGCATCTCAAAGGCACCTTACAGGGACTAGAACAAACTCTACTCAGGAAAGAGGAATCCCAAGGAGAAATTTAATGATCTCTGCAGTCTCTTCCAGCTCTAGTCCACCATGGTTCCCTGATCTTAGCATGGTAGTGGAGTAGAAATGTTACAAGGGAGTACTAAGTTTAAGGCCCAATTTCTCCTTATGATCTGTATGACTTTGGGCAAGTCACTTAACCATTCTGTGCCTCAGTTTCCTCATACATCATATGGACAAGTATATGATGATAACTGACCTGTCCAGCTCATTTGGAATATCAAATAATAACAGTTCCTCACAATAACAAAGCACTTGAATAAGTGCTTTATATAAGCTCCTTATGTCAATCCATTACCTCCTCTGATCTCAACAGCCCTGGGAAGTAGGATATTATTATCCCCAGTTTAGAAAAGAGAAAACAGGCCCCAAAGAGGCCTGAGGTCAAACAGACTGTAAGTAGCAGAGCTGGGACCCAAATCCACATCTTCCAAATCCTAATTCAGGGTTCTTTCTACTACAATGCAATGTCTCCTCTACTCCCCTTCCCCCAAAAATAAAGTACTTGAAGGCATTTTGAAACATGCACAGAAGCTTCTACAACTGCAAGATATCAGTACTGTCCATCTGCTTTCTCTCCTTAGCATACCTCCTCCTGGGCCTCTGAGCACACACAAGAAACTTTGCTTATCAGTCAGTTTTATTTAAAACTAAATTATTCCAGCTCTAAAATTCTAAGATCCATCCTGAGTGACCCAGGCCACCTCACCCCAATCACTGACTCAACTGTAGGATGAAGGAATAAGACAACAAGATGTCTACAATCCCTTTAACTCTACATCTCCGGTCACTGATGCCTCACTGAGTTGTGGATGTGTGACCCTAGGTTCTCAAAAGCTAAGTCAGCAAACCTTAGCTTTATAAGCCTTGCCTCCCAAGTTGAGAAGTCTTCAGCCATGGTCCTAGCAATAAAATCTTCCCATCCTCCCAGGGCAAGCTTACACTCAGGGAGGCCCCTCACCAGAACACTAACCCCCAGGGAATGCCCTTGACCACAGCAGCAGTCAAAAACCATCGAACAGCAGCCGAGGTTCTTAACCTGGGGTCCTTAGATTTCTTTTCCTATATCTTGACAACTGCATTTCAATATAATTGATTTCCTTTGCAATCCTATGTATTTTCTTTTACACATTTAAAAGCATCATTCTGAAAAGGGATCCATAGATTTAAAACTGCCAAAGGGGTCTGTGAAAAAAGGAAGAGAACTGCTGGACTAAAAGTATGAATGGGGTACAATCTGCATTAAGAAGTCCTTTGGACACCTCCAAACAATGAATAAGCATTTATAAAGCACCCAAGAGGTACTAGGTACTGTGTCAGAGAGAGATATAAATATAGATAGATCTGAATATATAGAGACATAAATATGTGTGTATGTGTATGACAAACAGGAGTTTGTATGTGAGACCTGAAGGAAATAAACTACAAGAGTTTATGAAGAAGCAGAGTGATATTTCTAAAGCCCAATGCTTTAGTAACATCATTTGGAAGCTGAGCGGAGAATGGACTAGAGAAGGAGAAGGAAGAGATTTGAGCCAAGGAAAAATAGACTATTGCAATGGTCCAGGTAAAGTAATGAGAGATTGAACTGGGGTGGTGGTTATACGAATAGAAAGAAGGGGATGAATGGGAGATGTTTCAGAGGGAGAATGGATAAGATTTTGGCAAATGACAGCCTCTCTACCCTAGCCTTTCACAGGTTACTATACCTCCAACCTTTGGCCTTTACTCATCCTATCCTTTTTCCTTTCTGCCTCAGAGGATGAGGTAGTCCCTCCCTCTTCTCTGTTAAAAGCTAAGCCCTCCAACTGTCCCCTGGTCTCACCTCTTCCTTTGAGGGGGCCTTGACACATTAATCAAACCCACTTCCTCTTACCTACAGTGTCTCCCTCTCTCATGGTTCCTTGTACATGTTAGTCTGCCTGTCCTCTCCCAAATTCCACTGTAAGTCCCCCAAGGGGGACTGTGTTGGTCTTTGTGGGCCTAGTGCTTAGCAGAGTGTCTGACACATAGTAGGCACTTAATAAAGGCTTGTTGACTTGTCAGATCTCTCCGATCCTTTTTGGAAAAAGCTTCCCCTGACTTGGAGCTCTCTCTCTTCCCCCTTTGATTTCCGTAAAATCTGTATTTGTTGTATACTCTTCCTCGCCAGCTCCTGACTCCTCAGACTGTCATCATCTCGGCTTCTGCCCACCACTACTCAACTGGAAACATCTCCCTCCAAAATCACCCAAGCCTTCAGAATCTCATGGCTTCTGTTGGTTCTGGTTCTCCTCAACTTCTCTTCAGTACAGGAGACTAAATTTCTTCCTTCTATGTGCCTGAAATTCTGTCCTTCCTCCTATCTACTTCCTGATTTCCCTGGCTTCCTTCAAATCCTAGCTAAAATCCAGCCTGGAGAAAGCTTTCCCATCCTTCTCAGTGGTGGTGCTTTCCCTCAGCTGCTTATCTCCAAGTTACCCTGCATTTTTCTCTTATGTACATAGTTGTTTTCAAGTTGTCTTCCCATTAGATTGTGAGCTCCTTGAGGGCAGGGTCTGCCTTTTGACACTTTGTATCCTCAGCACTTAGCACAGTACCTGGCATACAGCAGGTGCTTAATAAATGTTTACTGACTGACTGCTTTTGCTTTTATTTTTCTCTCCATCACTCAGCACAGTGCCTAGCACATAAGCTCTTAATAAATGCTTATTGATTTAACCTGACTTCATCTTCTCTCCTCCCTCTGCCTTCTATGACATTGTTCTCTCCCAGTTCCTCCCCTCCATCTGGCCTCTACTTCTTGGCCTCCCTTCAATAGTGTATGCTGTTCTTCCTGACTCCTAAGTATAGGTATCCCCCAAGGCTCTGTTCTCAGCTTCTCTTTCTTTCTCTATTCTCTCTCCCTAGATAATCTACTACATTCCCATGCCCTCCAGCTATTGCTCTATATCTGTCCTCCTTTTCACATTCAATTATCATCTCTAAGTTACCTATTGGACCTCCATCACCAAAAAGTCCTGCCAGCATGGGCCAGACATGGCCCAGGCAAAACTCATGCTCTCCTTTATACCTGTCCCTCTTCTCACTTTCTCTATCTCTGTTGATGGCAACACTATCCTCCCCATCCTCAGGTTTGAAAAGTCTGGAGTTAACTCTGATAGCTCCCCTTCCTTGCCCTCTTCTTATCCAATCAAATCCTGCCAATTTAACCTTAATTTCCTTTCTTGCATCTGTCTCCTCCATTCCATTCCAATGGCTACCATGGGGGCATCCTTCTCACATTGCCTTCTACTCCCGTTGGCTCCCTCCCTCCAACCCTGTACTGGTCCAGAACCCATCTGGGAACCCGCCCCTCCCCCCCCAGCAGCAGAGACATCCTTCCCAGCTTACCTTCCTCCTCCTCCCTCTTCCACACCAGTGCTGCCCAAGGCCCATATGGGCTGTTGAGAGCTCACATGGCACAGATGACACAGGGGTAACCAAATCTATTCCTTCTGATGAGATGGATGACCTGGACTAGACCTTGCCAGGCTTTACAATCTATTCTACCTTTGCACCCTGCAGATTCCTGGCATCTAACCTTCTAATGTAATCTAAGGACCCCTGGACTTTGCTAGCTACCCCACTTTGTATTTTTAGGATTTCTGGGCCATCCCATCCTCCCTGAAGCTGAACTTTTTTTTTTAATGTGTTGTCTCCTTCAATTAGAATGTAAGCTCCCTGAAGGCAGGAACTACTCTCTTATCTTTTCTATTTGTATCCCCAGCATAGAGCATAGTGCTTAGCCTATAGTAAACATTTTAAATAACTGTTTTTCCCCTTAATTCAACATGGTTCAGACCCTTACCACCTCTAATTCTGATTTAATGTGATTTAAACGGTCTCTCCCTGACTCTACATTCTCCCTTCTCCAAATTACCCTCATATGACTGTCAAAACAAATCTTCAAAATTATTATATTACAACTGTACAAAGCAAAAAAGTTTTAGAAATTCAAGGTCTCTTACAGCAGAGATGTCAGACTCCAAGGTCTGCAAAACTGGGTGAAGCAGAACCAGATTAAAATGTAGTTAGGAAATGCTTAACAAAATAAATAAAACTATAATACAATATAGAAAATGTTAATTTGTGGTTTTCTGGTCAATATGTCGCCAACAGGAATTTATTTCTATTTAAATTTAACATCACTGTCCAATATATATTATATATATGTTATATACACACACTCATACATCCACACACATATTATATACGTTATATATATAATTTATACATTGTGTATGGGGGTATATGTATGTGTATGTATATGCATACAGAGACACAGATATAGGTTAGAATATAAACATTTTTTCTAGCATTTAAAATTCTCCACCACATAGAAGGCCCAACCTACTTTTCCAGGCTTATCACACTCTATGTTCTCTGCAAACTGTCACTGTCACCATTTTCTGCCCTCATTCATCTCTATACATTTGAGATGGCCATTTCCCTTTCCTGGAGTGCCTTCTCTGGACATGTCAACATCTTTGTCGCAGCCCAGCTCAGGAGTCAGATCACTCAGGAACCCTTCTCTTAGGAAAAGTATGGAAAGCACTCTCTCACTTTTTTACATTGACTTCATTTAAACCTATCTCATTCCATCTTGGAACATATTCATTTATAGTCTCCTTCCCTCCAGTAGACTGTAAGATCCTTGAGGGCAGGGACTGTGTCATTTTTAATCTTTATTATCTCTACCACTTTTACATAATAGGCACTTAAATAAATTACTGCTGAAATGAATCTCCTATTGGTAAGACCTGTGTTTTCACCCCCTGTTGGTGCCCCAAGGCAACTCTCAAAGACTAGAAATTCCAGAGAAAGTGCCAACGTGCACTGGTGGAGAGTTTCATCATCTGGGAATTGCCTGTAGCAATGAAAATTGCTGGTCCACTCCCTGCCCCTGTCCTGTATGCATCCAATTCAGGGCTTAGTATAGTGATGGGCACACAGGAAATGTACAGTAAACACTGGCAGAATGATGAGTTAATCCACACACATGCACACCTACCTGTAAAACTCATATACTTTTGGCTGTTGGAGGTTTTCTTGGAGTTGTAGAATTCCAACACGTCAAGCACAGCCTGGGGGTTTTTCTTCTGCTCAGACTTGGTGATATTGGATGTCTGTAACAAGCGAGCCCACTGTTCTGGCATCCCCTAAAAGGAAGGTTGACAGGATCGGCTGATTTAGCTTAACTGGACCTTTCTGTTACAAGGGAAGGAGAAGGAATTTGGGAGGGAGAAGGAATTCATTGGGAAGTGACAGCCCAGTGTTTTTTTTTTAAAAGAACAGAGCTCTCTCTTTTAAGAGAGAGAGTGAAGGGCTACCAGTTATCATAGCCACCAGTGTATTTCAAGACTCAAGTACTGACCATCTTCTTGCCTCCCTTGAAGAACGGTGGCCAGATGGGAGGGGACTGAATATAATGCTGAATGCTTAGCCTGGAGAAAATAAAATGTAAGATCGGTACCTTCAAGTATTTGATAGTCTTGACACCTGGAAGCTGGTTTTGACTGATCTGTCT
The DNA here is from genome assembly GCF_028583685.1 of Petaurus breviceps papuanus. Classification (NCBI taxonomy): domain Eukaryota; kingdom Metazoa; phylum Chordata; class Mammalia; order Diprotodontia; family Petauridae; genus Petaurus; species Petaurus breviceps. Next base: position 8,232,140 of record NW_027187352.1, read on the forward strand.
GAAGAGGAAAGGACTAGGAATAATGGGTAGACATTACAAGGAGCAAAGATGTGTGCTCGATAAAAGGAAAAATGATGTCCCAGATTTTCCTCCAAAGCCACCCCCTATTTGCCTTGTATACTGATAGCTATTTGCATGTTGTTTCCCCAGTTAGAATGTACAATCCTTGAAGGCAGGGACCATCTTTACTTTTCTTTGAATCCCCAATGCTTAGTACACAGTAAGAACTTAATAAATGCTTGTTTATTTATTGGACTTGAGTTAGAAAAACATGGTTCAAGTCCTGGGTCTGACACTTAGTAGCTATGGCCAAGACATTTCACTGTGCCCAGTCTCAGCTGCCTCATTCAAATACGATAATAATAAGAGCTAACATTTATATTGTTAGCTGCCTCATTTTATACAATACAACAATAATAACTAACAGTTATATAGCACCTACCATGTGTAAGGCACTGTGCTAATCACTTTACAATTATTATCTCACTTGGTCCTCACAACAACCCTGGGAAGTAGGTGCTATTATCATTCTCACTTTACAGATGTGGAAACTGAGGCAGGCAGAGGCTAAGTGACTTGCCCAGGGTCACACAGCTAGTAAGTGTCTGAGGCCAGATTTGAATTCATGAATATGCATCTTCCTGATTCCAACCCAGTGTTCTATCCACTGTGCTACCTAGCAGCCCTAAGGGACCCAGAGGAAGTCACAATTACCTCTCCAGCCTGATTTTTAAGGTTCTCCAAGATCTGGCCATATCCAGAGTTATCTAACATCATCTCACATTTCTACCAACATGCATTCTACCCTGATCATCAAAACCAATCACCCCTCCTGTACACACATGAGTACACACACACACACACACACACACACACACACACACACACACACTCTCTCTCTGGTCCTTAGTTCATATAATTGCCCTTTCCCCATCCCCATCTGACTGTCCAAGCTGTCACCATCCTTTGAAGCCAAATTCAATGAAATCAATCGTTCCTCCTCCACCAAGCTCTCTGACCATTAAAATGCACGTCCTTCTTTGCACAGTCTGAGATCCCACTGCATTTAGAAGCTGAACCTCACTTAACTACCACCTTGAATCGACAATATGAAAGGCAGCTCTGGGAAAAGCAAAGATCACTGGGGCATGGAATCAAAATACCTGAGTTTCGTATCTCCACTGATCACTGATAAGAAAGTGCTCTCTGTAAATGATTAAAATGTGATCTAACTTTCTGTTGTTGTTTTGGTGAATTTAATTCCCTGGTTACAGGAGGGTGAGCCAAAAACCTCTCTCTATTTCAATTCTGGTCACTGAAAACATTTCTTCATTCACGGAGGGACCATCCCTGAATCAGTGTCTAATTTAGATTTGACCTCAAAGGGAATCATCTTGAGTATACACACAGACACACACAGACACACACACACACACACACACCTTTTTTTTGTTGAGTTGTTTCAGTTGTGTCTGACTCTTCATGACCCCTTTTTAGGTTTTTTTTTAGCAAAGGTTTCCTTCTCCAGCTCATTTTACAGATGAGGAAACTAAGGCAAAGTTAAGTGACTTGCCCAGGGTCACACAGCTAAGAAGGGTCTGAGGTCGAATTTGAACTCAAGAAGATAAATGCCCTAATCCACTGCACCATCTAGTTGTCCAAAGCCCTCTCCACATAAAGTAATAATACCTCCTCTATAATATAATGTAATAAAAACTCCTTGGCAAAATGTAATAAAGGAAAAAACCAAGGCTCACCTCAAATCACAGGAGACAATAGATAAAGTACATCCTGGAATCTCTGCATCCCCTGAGCAACTCTCCCTTCTGTTAAACCCCTACTGAGCACCGTGTTGGGCACAGAGTAGGCACTTAATAAATGCTTGCTCGCTCGATCTGTCTTGCTCTCCTGTTTCTATTTAAAGACCTCCAGTATAAGGAGCCTGCTCTACTTTAATAAAGAAATATTTTCTGGGCTCAAAGCCAAAATTGGCCACAAGGAACCTCGCACCCATTGCTCCTATTTCTGTCCTTTGAGGCCAGGCAGAACGTGCCTAATCAGTCTTCCACATGACAGTCCTAAAAATACTTGAAATGGCCATCGTGCCTCTACTTTTCCCTCTGAATTTTTCTTTGTTCGCTGAGAACCTCAGCTTGATTTGATGGAAAAGAACATGGAACCAAAAGTCATGAAAGCTAGCTTGCAGTCCTGGTTCTGATAATTTACTTGCTGACCTACCTTGGGTAAATCACTTGCCTTCCCTGATCCTCAAGTTTACATATCTATAAAATGAGGGCATTGTAATAAATTCTTTCTTTTCTTTTCTTTTTTTTGGAGTTAATCAAGGTTAAATGACTTGCCCAGTGTCACACAGTTAGTGAGTATCTGAGGCCAGGTTTGAACTCAGGTCCTCCTGACTCCAGGGCCAATGCTCTATCCACTGTGCCACCCAGCTGTCACATAATAAATTATTTCTAAAGCCTCTTGCAATATTCTTTTTTTTTTTTTTTGCTTTTTGGAGGGCAATTGGGGTTAAGTGACTTGTCCAAGGTCACAAGGCTAATTTTGTGTCAAGTGTCTGAGGTCGGATTTGAACTCAGGTCCTCCTGAGTCCAGGGCTGGTGTTCTATTCACTGTGCCACCTAGCCATCCCCCTCTTGCAATATTCTTGAATGAATATTCAGTGCTCAAATGCCTCTCAAAGTGCTAACATTCTGCTTTTCAAAGTATTCCAAGAGCTCTTGAGCTAAGCCCTGTCACTCTCACCGTCATCCCTACCTGCTCCCTACTGGAAAACTGGACTCTGCCTCTGGAACCACCCTGGGCTCTGACAGGCCAGAGCTCACCTTACCTTACTTTGTTCCTGGCATCCCAATCAATCCATTGTGCATGCCCACTCAGCCCCCTTTCTGCATCCCCTTTCTGTGTTGACCTTCCCCATAAGACTGTAAGTTCCTTGAGCAGAGAAGTTGCCTAAACTGCTTTTATTTGTACCCCTAGCACGTGGTATCGTGTCTAGCATTTAGTAAGCACTTAACAAATGCTTTCTCTATCTCTTTTCTCAGGTGTCTTTCATCCCTGATATTTTTTATTCTAAGGATCCTTTCACGTAGCTAGGTGGCTCAGTGGATAGAGTGCTGGGCCTGGAGTTAGGAAGACCTGAGTTCAAATTCAGCTTCAGACACTTCCTAGCTGTGTGACCCTGGGCAAGTCACTTAACCTCTGCTTGTCTTGATCCTCTGGAGAAGGAAATGGCAAACCACTCCAGTATCTTTGTCAAGAAAACCTCATGGGGACAGCTAGGTGGCGAAGTGAATAGAGCACTGGCCTTAGAGTCAAGAGGACCTGAGTTCAAATCCAGCCTCAGACACTTAACACTTACTAGCCATGTGACCTTGGGCAAGTCACTTAACCCCAATTACCCTGCCCTCCCCCCTCCAAAAAGCAAAAACAAAAAAAACTCATGGGCAGTACTAACATCCATGGGGTCACAAAGAGCTGGACACAACCGAACAACAACCAGGGCCCTCTCAACTCTGACATTCTATTTTCTCATTTCCAGGGTCATGGAATCATAGCTTTAGCACCAGAAAGGACCTTACAAATCATCCAGCCTGATCCTGAGGCCTAGAAAGAGTAAATCACTTGCCCAAAGTCACATCAGTGGCCAAGCCAGGATTCAAAGCCAGGCCCCTTTATTTACAATTCTATGCCCTTCCCACTACCCCAGCCCACTTCCAGCTCTGATTTCATGAGTCTACAATCACTCTTGACTCGCAATGCCCATTCTGAACAAGAGCTATGATTCCTGGGGTTCCAGGTATAGGTGAAGGAGATGGAGCTGAAGGTATCATGAGCGCTAGGGACACAAAAAGAGGCAAAAGACAGTCTCTGCCCTCAGGGAGCTTACAGTCTAAAGGAGGAGACTACAGGCAGACAAATATGTGTAGAAATGGCTTTTCAGACTAAATTCTCTATATGAGGTTGCAGAAATTTGCCTCCTTCTGTCAAAAGCTGATGCTTAAAAAAAAAAAAATCAACTGAGGAGATACTCCTCCTGTACACACACACACACACACACACACACACACACACACACACACACACAC
>NW_027187352.1:8236258-8281362 GCF_028583685.1 Petaurus breviceps papuanus
CACACACACACACACACACACACACACACACACACACACACACACACCAGATCCACTGCCTTGGCTCGTGTAATTGTCCTTTCTCCATCTCTGGAATGTCTGCCAGGCCAGAGGATCCCCACCCTTTGAAGCAAGCCGCAACCAAATCATTCCTCCACCAGGCTCTGTCTGGCCGTCACAGCAAAAGCATGGCAGTTATTGATCATCTACTGGGGAGAAGCGGACACCCGGCTTTCAGGAAATCCATGGAGCCTAAGAAAGGGCTGTTTTTTTACTTACTTTGGTCCCAGTGGTTCAGGAGAAAGAACCTGCTATCGAGAATCAGAAAAGCTTCTTTCAAATCCTGGTTCTATTCCTGATTGCCTGTGTGACCTTAGACACCTCCCCTGTGAGCCTGGGTCTACTCCCCTGTGAGGTTGGACTGGACCACCTCTGAGGTCCTTCTCCAGATCTAGACTCTAAGAGCCTAGGAATCTAGTTCTCCAACCACATACCCCTAACACAGAGGCATCCACTGCATCAAAGAGAAGATTCATAACGGTGCTAGCAGGCATCGTTATTGCTGTGGTTGTTACTGTTATAAGTGTTAGCTATGTAATATCATTAGTGTTAATGTTATTATTCCAGAACTGCCATGTCACCAACATAGGGGAACTCCCATTATGAAGACACTGAAGCATCTTAGTGACTCTTCCATCCTGTGTATGATTTTTACATACATGTACGTATATACACAAACACACCACACACACATTTGTCTGCCTGTAGTTTCCTCCTTTGTAAGCTCCTGGAGGGCAAAGTCTGTTTTTTGCCTCTTTTTGTATCTCTAACACTTAGTACCGTGCTTGGCACACAGTGAGCATTTAATAAATGTTTGATGATTGATTGATTCTATCCTGTTTAGTCTTAAAGTTACTGAGAGGGAAAGAAGCTTGCCCAGGGTCACCAAGCTAATATGTATCAGAGGCAGGACATGAATCCAGGTGTTCCTATTCCAAATCCATGTACCAGACCAAGTTTCTTCTTATGTATATGGTACTTCATGTTTACAAAATAATAACTATTATTATCATATTTATGTAGCACCTACTATGTGCTGGGTACTGTGGTAAGTACTCTACAAATATCTCATTTGATTCTCACGACAGCCATGGAAGTTAGGTGCTATGATTAGCCCCATTGTACAGAGGAGGCACCTCTGTACAATTACGCCCCCTCATTTCATGGAAATCTCAAAACAGTCTAAAGGGGGAGGTGTGGCAAGAGTTGTCATCCCCATTTTACATACAAAAAACTGAAACACAGAAAAGTAAAGTCATTTGTCTAATGCAGTGGTAGAACTGGGATTCCAATCTGGGTCTTCTGATCCCAAGTCCCGTGCTCTTTCCATCATGCCAAAGATTCCTGCTTCTTCTCAGCTCCACATCTCTCCCCTCCTGGCTGTTTGTTTTTTGGAGGTAGGGGGGACATGAGGGAGGGAAGAGTGGCAGCTAGTAACAGAATCACAGAGTCTCTGCTTGGAAGAGACCTCTTAGTCAGAGGCTGTCCAGTGCTGCCTTTGATCCACAATGTCACAGATCAGCAGTCATTAAGCCTATTGGAAAACCTCCAAGCATACGGGGACTCATAACCCCAAGGCAGCCCATCTTATTTCTGTGCCACTTAAGTGTTAATGAGCTTTCCTGCTTAGACCAGACTTAAATCTGCCTCTCTACATTTCTACCAGTTATTCCTGGTTCTGCCTCCTCGGGCTAAGCAGAGCAAATTGAAGCCTTCTTCCACATAAGCAATTGGGATACAAGGTAAAGACACTGATGAGGGGCCAGTAACGAACATGCAAACAGAAGAGGTGGGTTTATACAAGCAGAAAAGGGGCCATGGTCTCTGGGACTCACCGTGAACTCCCCAGTAACAGCATCAAACCCAACGTGAATCGTGTGTTCAAAATCAGAAGGAAGTGAAATCTCGGGTCGTTCCTTCTCCTTCTTTTTATTGGCTGCAAGAGAAAAAGGAGAAAGAAAATGAATGATATTAACATTATCAAGTGAGTCAATATTTCTTTTTTCTTTTGGAGGGGGGAAGGTAGGGCAATTGGGGTTAAGTGACTTGCCCAAGGTCACATGGCTACTTTTTGTGTTAAGTGTCTGAGGCCAGATTTGAACTTAGATCCTCCTGACTCCAAGGCTGGTGCTCTATTCACTGTGCCACCTAGCCGCCCCATGAATCAATATTTTTAATGCATACCACAAAGATGAATCAGATAAAATCCCTGCCCTCAGGCAGCTTCTAGTCTAGCAGAAGGGTAAGACATAGAGATATATTATGGATATGAAGTGAGAAAGTTCAGGCTGACAAGCTCTGCTGGTTACTACCTGTATTATCTTGGACATGTCCCTTTACCATTCTAGACCTCACAGCTTCCTCACCTGACAGATAAGGAGTAGGGGAGAGATGACCTTCCACATCTAATTTTGAATTACAGTACAAGGTAAAATGTGACAAGTTTAATAAGAAAGGGAAATACAGTACTATGGGCACAGAAGAATGAAATATCACTTCCATGTGAGTTGAGCAAAACTGGGGAAGACTTCCTGAAGGAGATGGCAAGATTTTAAGAGCTGGTAAGACTTTAATGGATGTAGAAGTGGGAAGGGAGACATTCTGGGTATAGAGAATGACGTAAGAGCTAAGACACAGAAACCAAAAAGCATTAAACAAAGGGGAGTAGTAAAAAGTCAAGGGAAGCAGAGTGAGTAAAGACATAGGGCCAGAAAACAGGGGCTATATTTGGGGAAGGACAAGGAGACTCATTTGCCTGGGGAGGTAACAAAGAAAGACAAGTTAAAAAAAAGGTAGGAGCCAGATTTGGGGGACTTTGAATACCAAGACCATAGATTTATAACTGCAAAGACCATTCAAGAAGCTATATAGTCTAAGCCCTTCATTTTACAGATGAAAAAACTGATGCCCAAAGTGTCAAGTGACAAGCCCATGGTCACATACAGTCATTAAGAGGCAGAGCCTGGACAAAAATCAAGGTTCTCTAACTCCAGAGCCATTGTTTGTACCACACTGGTCAGGAGTTTTGAATTCCTTCTGTAGGGAGTGGAAGCCCCTGAAAACTTGAGTGGGAAACCTATTTAATCAAAGAAAGGTTTTAGAGAAGAGAGGAAAAAAAAAGAAATGCACCTACTGTGTGCAAAGCACTGTGCAAAGTGCTTTACAATTATTATCTGATTTGATCATACCTTACATCCTCCCTACAAAGTAGGTGATATTATCCCCATTTTACAGATGAGGTAGACAAAGGTTAAGTGACAGGTTAACCTTAGCTTAACACAGTTAGTAGAACCAGGAAACAAACTCATGTCCTTTTTTCTTTTCTTTTTCTTTTTTTTTTTTGCTTTTTGCAATTGGGGTTAAATGACTTGCTCAAGGTCACACAGACAGTTTTTTGGTGTTAAATGTCTGAGGCCAGGTTTGAACTCAGGTCCTCCTGACTCCAGGGCTAGTGCAAACCCATGTCCTTTGACTTCAAATCCAATGTTCTTTCTACAACACCATACTGCTTTTGGGTCTGGTCCTCTTGGGGAGGGAATAATCATACTTGTAGATGATGGGATAAGGTTCTCTTCTCTCCCAGTTTGGTTTTTATTGGTTAAAGACCAAGACTGGGAATTTTGAGGTAGACTTCTCTTACTAGCATGGGTCAGATATGGGAGAGGTGGGACAGGTGGGGGAGGATCTTCATGTGGGGTCCATTAACTCTTAATTTTTGCAATTTTGATAAGTGTATTGTAATATCATTAGTTCCTTTGTCATCTTAAGTATCTTAATTTATGCATTTGAAAACCTTATTTTTGAGAAGGAGGCAGCTAGTAGTCTAATGGTGTAATGTCATGCCAAGGAAAGGCAACTTCCCAAGGTTCAAAATACCAGCATAGGTGCTCTCCATTTTATTCAGTGACCAACCAAGAACAGAGAAGATCAAAACATGACATCATTCAAAATACAGCATTTACTAAGTGTGATTAGATAATCTCCAAGGACTACCCCACCCCAGGACCTTCCAATCATTCAATCAATTACAAAGTCCCTGTTCTAAATACTACTCCACCCCTAGGCTGTACCTTCATTTAGTCCACCACAAAGCCCCTCTTCTCAAATGGAGATTAGTTTCCAATCTAAGTAAAGTACATTCATTTGTTCAACCATAGAACACAAAAAGGTCAAAAGTTCCCCACCCCTGGATCACAATTGAATCTACCCCAGAGTTACATCAAGTTTAAGCACAGCACTTAATGCCCAAATGGAGGTCTTTTCTTCATCTTGACACTGAGGCAAGTTCTCAGCAATCTTAGTTCCTGGGGAGACAAGGCTTAGCAAGGCCACAAGATACATTGCCAGTCCCTTCATTAATTCATCCTCTGTCTGTAGAACAGTCCTAGAACCCCTGAAAACATTAGCAAAACCCTCTCCCAGGATTTCTGTAAACATACAACAAGAAAATCCTTCTTCAGGGCTTCTGAACCAACAGAAAGGTTCCCAGACCCCTGCAACAACAGCACTATCCTTCACCAGTGGACAGTATTCACTCTCTGTCTGCAGGACAGTCTCAGGAGCTCTTAGCCAACAGCCAGGTTCCAGGACTTCTTCAATAAAAGGACTGTCTTTCACCAGTGGACAAATCTGGCAAAACAACATCAAAACAGACAAAGTACCAGCAAAACAGCCAAGTCTCCTCAGTCCTTGGCAGCTCAGGGGGCAGGTCTCAAAAGTCCAGGGCAATTCAAAGTAGCCCTCAGCAATCCTCTCAGTCTCCCTCTGCCTCTATGAGGTGCTACTTCCAAAAAAGTTCTTCTGCCTCTCTTGTCTCTCCAAATCTATGTCACCAGCTCCTCCCAGTTCAGGACTCTCTTTTCACATCAACAAGTCCATCCCACAGGTGGGATTAACAAGCTCTGGGTTTTAACACAATCAATTTGAAACCAAGCCAATACAGGGGAATCTTTAATTGCCATTACTATCACAAATGGATAGAGCAACTGGGCCTGGAATCAGAAGACCCAAGTTCAAATACAGCTTCACTTACTAGTTCTGTGACTCTGGGCAAAACACTTCATCTCTGTCTACCTCAGTTTCCTCAACTAGAAAACAGGGATAATAATAGCCCTTGCTTCCAGGAGTTGTTTTGAGGCTTAAATGAGATACTTGTAAACAGCTTCATCCAGAGCCAGTGGCAAAGCAGGTGTGAGAGAAGTGCTAGCTATCATTATTACTGCCCCCCCTACTCCCAGGCCTCAGACCCTTCCTCTATAAAATAGAGGCTTTGGACTAGAACAGCCTCTACGGGCCCTTCTAACTCCAAACCCTCTGCCTTTATGCTGTGGGGAATGCCAGACCTTCTTCCTCCCCTGCGTCCTGGGCCCAGCCCCAAGTCCCTTCTCATCTCCGGCCTGTGGGAGGGACAGAGGGCTAGGAACACTCGAATGATGTCATTTATGCTGGTCCCACTGCAGGATCCTGGCAGCCACTCAGCCCCCTGTCTTTTCTTCAAGCAGCAAGAGAGGTTTTCAGAGAGGAAAGAGAAAAATAAGAGGAACAGAACTCCTTCCCAAAAATGCCTTTTGAAAGGCAAGTCATTAATTAATTAATGTGATTAATGTGTAAATACTCTTCATCTTCACACTGGAAAGTTAGGCTGCAAAGACAGACACCAAGAAGGGAAGCCTGTCATCCAATATTTTGTCACAGTATCTGCTGAGGAGAAATAATTAGTTTTGATCCACTTGGTTGATTTATTAAAGAGCAGGGTGGAGTAGTTGATATATAGCAGATTCAGGAAGATTTAAGTACAAGTCCCACCCCTGACACATAATGGCTGAGTGACCCAGGTAAGGAGAATCACTTAACCTCTCTGCTTCAGTTTCTTCTTCCGTGAAATGAGGAGGTTGGACTTGACAGCCTCTAATGTTTCTAATAAAAAAAAAAAAGTCCTGCCCATGATGTACTGACTGCTGGGTGACCCTGAGAAAGCAAACTCTAAGGCTGAAAAATTACAGAAAGTGTCCATCTACATTGGCAGAAGGTCTTCCCTCATCAGGAACAACCTAGGCCAACACCCACTCAGAAACAAAAGCAAAAAGACACCTGGTGGAATTTGTAAACTGTAGGTATCATTGATAACCTGCTGATTTTCCTCACTCCTTTCCACCTGCTTCCATTTATATGGTGCCTTTTAGGTTTGCAAAACACCTTAAAGGTACACAACTTAGATATAAAGGCTGATACTGGCAAACTGGGAGAGCAAGGAATAGTTTACCTGTCAAATTTGTGGAGAAAAGAAGTATTTATGACCAAACAAGAGATAGAGAACATTATGAAATGCAAAATGAATAATTTCATTGAAATTATTTTAAATATTTTTATTTAAATTTAAATTGAAAAGTTTCTGTACAAATAAAACCAATGCAACGAAGATTAGGAGGGAAGCATAAAACTGGGAAACAATTTTTATAACCTATGTCTCTGATAAAGGCCTCATTTCTAAAACAGATAGAGAACTGAGTCAAATTTATAAGAATAGAAGTCATTTCCCAATTGATAAATGCTCTACGGATATGAACAGACAGTTTTCAGAGGAATAAATTAAAGCTATCTATAGTCATTTTAAAAAATGCTCTAAGGGGTGGCTAGGTGGCAAAGTGAATAGAGCACCGGCCCTGGAGTCAGGAGGACCCAAGTTCAAATCCAGTCTCAGACCCTTAACACTTACTAGCTGTGTGACTTTGAGCAAGTCATTTGACCCCAATAGCCCTGCATTCCCCTCTCCAAGAAAAAGCAAAAAAAAAAAAAAGCTCTAAATCACTATTGATTAAAGAAATGCAAACCAAAACAACTCTTAGGTATCACATCTCACCTGTCAGATTGGCTAACGTGACAAAATAGGAAAATTATAAACGCTGGAGAAGATATGGGAAAATTGGAACACTAATGCATTGCTGGTGGAGCTGTTGGCTGATCCAACCATTTTGGAGAGCCATTTGGAACTATGCCCAAAGGCCTATAAAAATATGCATACTTTGACTCAGCAATACCACTTCTAGGGCTGAATATTGTAAACTAAAAATAAATTAAATTTTTTTAAAATCATGAATATATACTTGCATGTATACTGTATATACACTATATGTGTATACACCCACATATGCACGCATGTGCACACACACACGATTGTCCCATTTTATAAATGTGGAAAGTATAACCCAAACAGCAGATGGGCATGGCCACAAAGCTACAGGGCAAGACCAAAGGCTTTCACCATCTTGGCTGACCTCCTCCAGACACTATTGAGCAGAGGTGCCAAATATCACAACACTGCCCAGGGCCCTCTTAACCAAATTAAAATGTAATTGAGAAATATTTAAATAAATAAAAACAATATTCCATTTAAAAAAACCAAGTCCATATATGGCCCAGAAGGATCCATATGTACAGATTGGTGGTCTCCGTTTCTATTTGAGTTTGATGCCACTGGTCTAAATTTATTTATGTTGCCTCATCTGTAAAATGGGGATAATAATAACACCTACCTCACAGGGTTATTGTGAGGGTCAAATGAGATCAATACAGAAAGTACTATGCAGGCCTAAAAGGACCTGTATTATTATTAATGTCTATCCTAAAATGAAGTGATCAGAATGAAACCCAATATTTGATGTTATCTGAGTAAAGAAGAACCATCACCTACTTATTTCTGGACACTAGGATTCTTATTTTTTATTTTATTTTATTTTTTTAATAAGCAATTGGGGTTAAGTAACCTGCTCAAGGTTACACGGCCAGTTATTTCTGGGTGTGGTGCTAAGTATCAGAGCCTGGATTTGATCCCAGGTCATCCCGACTCTGGGGCTGGTGCTCTTACTCACTGCACCACTTGGCCGCCCCGACACTAGGATTCTTTTAGTGCCACTTTAGTGAGCACTGGCTGTCATCTCACAATGGTCACTCAAACTGAGTTTCTAATACACTAAGACCCCCAGATCTTTTTGAAACTAACTACCGTTTGCTTTACATTATAATTGTTTTACATCCTTCATCTTGTACTTGTAAAGGTGATTTTTTTAAAACCGAAACGTAAGATTTTACATTTGTCTCTATTAAATGTACTAGGCTAAGACTACGCTTCTAACGTGTCGAGATTTTTTTTGGACCCTACATGATACCCAGTGTTATCTATCCCTCTCAGCTTGGTGGCATCTGCAACCCTTCAGAAGGAAGATTTTCCCAATCCCCCTTAATCCCTTAAATACCTTCCCTTTGAGATTATCTCCAGTTTATCCTGGATATATAATTGTTTGAACATAGTTATCTATATGTTGTCTCTCCTATGTTAGACTGTGAGCTCCTCGAGAGCAAAGACTGACTTTTATCTTTCTTTGTATCCCAAGTGCTCAGCTCACCGAGTAGGGGCTTAATAAGTGTTCATGACTGAGTGAGACATGACAAACATAGCATCTATGCATTTGTCCAAATCACTGATAGAAAAATCAATAGCACAGAGTCAGGGCTAGACCCTCTCAGAGAGTTCCACCGAAGACCTCCCTACAAACTTCATAGAAACTTTGTTATTCAGTCACTTTTAGTCATGTCCAATTCTTTGTGACCCCATTTGGGGTATTCTTGGCAGAGATACTAGAGTGGTTTGCCATTTCCTTCTCTAACACATTTTATAGAAGAGGAAACTGAGTCAAACAGGATTAAGTGACTTGCCCAGGGTCACACAGCTAATAAAGGTCTGAGGCCAGATTTGAACTCGAGAGGATGAGCCTTCCTGGCTCTAGGCCCAGCGTTCTATCCACTGTACCACATAGCTGCCCTCTGCATAGACCAGTCAGTAACAATTCCTTGGGTCTCACCATTTAATTAGTTCTAAATCCCCCTGCACTGAGCCCACATCTCCCATATTCTGCACAAAAATACCATGAGAAATGCTGTCCAATGCTTTGCCAAAATCTAAATAAACTCCAACTACAGCGTGCCCCCAATCTACCAACCTGGTAGAAGACGTGAGCATCACAAGGCTTGCTTTTGATCAGCTTTCTGAACCGTTCAAGCCTTTTCTCAGGTTATGCTGCTCCCATATGCTCTATACAGAAGACAATACACAGTGACTCTGACCAGCATGACCTAAATTCTCACGTTATCCACCCTCATGATTACCCATGGCTGAAATGCCTTCCAACCTGCTCTCTAGTGGGTGGACTGTGATCAGCCTAAAAAACCCAACTGGAAGACTACCTCCTTCAGGAAGTTTTTCTGATTTCTCTCCTTCTCCAGCTCCCACCACCACCTTCTTCCTCAGACTTATATACTTTGCTTATTAGTTACATTACTACCCACACTGTGGTGTAGTGGATAGAGAGCCCACCCAAGGCTAGAAGGCCTGGATTCAAATCCTGCTTTTGACACCTACTGGCTGATATGGTCCTAGGTGAGTCAATGCCTCAGGTCAAGAAGGCACTGGCTGAGCTGCATGGGCAGGAGTTTCTTTATCTGAGTTCCCAACACCAATGAAATCACAGGTCCAGTCAGTCAATAAACATTTATTAAACATCTTGTATGTGCTAAGCTATGTGGTGTAGTGGACCTGGAGTCATGAAGACCTGTGTTCAAATCCAGCCTCAGATCCTTGCTAGCTGGGTGACTTGGGCAAATCACTTAACCAACCTCTGTCTGCCCCAGTTTTTTCAGCAGCAAAATGGGGATAATAGGGGTGGCTAGGTGGCAAAGTGAGTAAGAACAAAGTCCCCAGAGTGGGGAGGACCCGGGATGGGTTCCCGCCTCATACTTAACACCCACACAAAAAAACTGGCCTGTAACCTTGGCCAAGTTACTTAACCCCAACTGCTTTACAAAAAAAAAAAAATGTGGATAATAATAGCACTGCCCTCCCAGGGTTGTTGTGATGACAAATTGACATAATTGTAAAATGCTGAGAATGCAGAGGGGGAAACATCCTGACCAGATCTCAAATTACAGAGGAGAAGATTGACACCACAGGAAAAATCCAAAGGTGGATTCTGGATTACCTTCTCAAATCCTGGGAGGCCCCGATCTCCTGGCTCCTGACATGGGATCCCACATTCCTCCTCAGCCCAGAACTTTAGCTCAGGCAGAGCTCCCCTCACCTGGGGTCTTCTAGCAAACTTCCCATCTCAGTCCAACCTACCATTCAGACTCACATCCTGACTCCTCCAGGCCTCACTTGATTTTCCTACAACCTATACCATGTAATTTTAGCACTTAATCTCTCAACAACACCTAATCCATGGGGAACTAAGCTATCTCTTAATATTAGTTATCTATGTAAAGGACAAGTAAAAATCTAAATATATTTTATAGAATTGTGCCATGTCAAAGTTGGGAGGGACTTTGGTAACCAACCTAACACACCCCTTTTACAGAAGGGGAAGTTGAGTCTGTCTTTGTACTTATAAAGAATCCTAACACTTACTTTCTTAGAACCTTACATTCTCAAAGCTTTGAGCTCAGAGCTCAAAAGGATCATTTAATCAGAATAGACTGAGTTGGGGAGGGGGGAGGAGGAAGAGAATAGAATTTTGTTCATTGGGAAAAAAAATAAAATTTTAAAACAAAAGAATCTAGTCCCCACCCTCTCATTTTACAGATGAGGAAACTTAAGGACTGGATAGGGAAAGGGACTCACATACTGAATGAATATCAGAGATAGGACAAAAATCCATGTTTGCTGACTTCAAAGTGGCCAGGGCTCGTCCACTATACCTCTCTGTCTATCATCAACTTTGCTCAAAGGGAGCCACAGAGGCCCTCACCCAGAGATTACATACTCATCCTTTAAACACAATTCTAATCATCTGGATTGATGATTCCAAAACCCATAATAGAAAAGAATCAGCCAGTTAGAAGGATGGTAAAGGGCCATTGATAAGAGAAAGACATAACCATTGATAATAAGGGAAGGGGAAGGAAGGAAGTGAAGGACAGGTAGATGGATGCTGTGAAGGGGGAGGGCAGTTTATTATAGTAATTATAGGAGGTGTCCACAGTACCAGGCTGAGAGCCAGCAGCATCAGGGATTCTAACTCTGGCTTGTTCACTCCCTAACTGCACAACCTTGGGCAAGTTGCCACCTCTCTGGAAGTCAGTTTCTGCATCATCAAAAGTGGGAGTGGGTGGAACCCCTCCTTGCTTACTTTAGAGTTGTTTTACAAAAGTCATTAGAATCTACCTGTGTAATCTAGGCTTCCCCCTTCCAAGCTTTAAACATCTTCCTCTGTAAAAGGAAGGGTTGAGCCAAATAGCTTCCAATTAAAGATCCATTCAAACTGGGAGAAGATGGAATATTCTAAGACAGTGGAAGTTGTGAATCTTTATAAATACAAGGGGTTAGCCATGTGACCTTGGGCAAGTCACTTAACCCCAACTGCCCTCCCCCCAAAAAAATAAATACAAGGGGAGACCCAAAAGGGGACAGAAAAAATGTACCATCTTTTTTTGCTGCTGTTGCCAAAACTTTATATTTTATGATAAGCTAACATTTATACAGTGCCTACTGTGTGTCAGGCACTATTCTAGGAGCTTTGCAGATATCTCATTTGAACCTCACAATAACCCTGGAAGGTAGGTGCTATTATGATCTCCATTTTACAGATGGATATTATATTGCCACTTAAAAACTTAGAATATAAACAGTTAAAATTTTATGATTTTATATGGAAATCTACTCCATATTTGGTTTGCCCCTTTGTTTATTAGTATCTGTTGAGAGTGCTGTTTGTAACAAAAGAGAGAGCAGAGAGAAAGGTGAGAAAGAGGGAAGAGAGAGAGAGAGAGAAAGATTGAGAGAGAAGAAGAGAACGACACAGAGAGAGCAAGAGGAAGGGACAGAGAAAAGGAGGGAAGGAGAGAGGGAGAGAGAAAGAAACAGAAAGCAAAAGAAAAGGGGGAGAGAAGGAGAGGAGAGGGAGAGGAGAGAGGGAAAGAGATGAGACAGAGAGAGAGGAGAGACAGAGAGGGAGGTAGAGGGGGAGAAGAAAAAGAAACAGAGAAAGACAAAGATAGGGAGCCAGAGAGAGAATAAGAATAGGTGTTGAAAGAAGAATGCAAGAGATTAGGATCAAAATCCACTGCTTGGTTAGGGATCCTTACTGTTAAAAGAAATAAGAAGAGGTGAGTTTCCCATCACAAGGGGTATTCAAGCAGAGGCTAGAACTCACCTGCCAAAGCACACCAGCAGGAACTGGGGCTGGCTGAAAGCCCAGAGAGGCAGAAGATGGAAGGAGCAGCCATTCCTCTAGCTGAGCCCCAAATACTCCTATGGGGATGGCAGGGAGGGTGACAGAGTCTACCTTAAAGGGGAGAGCAGGCACTCTCAGCTGGACAAACTAAAAACAATCACCCTCGCAATGACTTACTGTACCCAGGCAGGCAGCACAATGGATGCAAAGCTCTGCCAATAACTCACTAAATGACCTTCCCTCTAAACCTCATTCAATCAGCTCTAGCTCCAAGTGTACCGGTTGGAGGGGATGGGGAGGGAGAGGTTGCAAAGTCCATCTGCAACACTTGCTTAGTTGTAAAGACCTAGCACCAATTAATTTAACTCATCTCTTTGAGATCCCATTTCTTCTTCTATAAAAGGGAGATAACCTCGCAGGGTTAATCAAATAAATAATTTATGTAAATCACTTTGCGCACCTTAAAATGCATACTAAAAAAATCAGCTGTTAAGACATTTTTTTAAAATTACAGTTTGCATTTATAAGGCACTTTAAAGCCCTTTACACATAATAGCTAATAGTTACAAAGCCCTTACTATGTGCCAAGTGCTTCATTATCTCATCTGGTCCTCACAACAACCCTGAGAAGTAGATGCTATCATTTTTCCTATTTTACAGATGAGGGAACTGAGTCTGAGACGGCGAGACGGCAACTTGCCTGGGGTCACACACAGCTAACAAAAGTCTCCACTATGCTGGAGAAGTCTTAGGAGAGCCTTGGTGGTAAGGGTAGTACTCTCGACAGTAACAGGGAAGTTATTGTATAAGGTAAGGACAATTATTATCCCCATTTTACAGACTTGGTTAGTGAGGATCTGAGGGAGAATCTGAATTCAGGTCCCCCCACTCCAAACCCAGATTCCTACCCACTGTACCACCTTAGCTTGCCTGCCTTTTTCAGTGGCTATTATTACTATTCTTCATCTCATTTTTTTCACCTTTCTAAAAAAAAATGATCCTGAGACAAGTCTCTATCCTACTACTATTCATTTCCATTTAATGTTCTGTGGACTACTGTACATGTTGATAAAACAACTGCTTGTTTTGGTTGAAGAAATGCCCTGGGGTATAAAACTCATCTTCTGTAGGTTCCCTGGAATTCTCTTGGGGAAATCATCAACCCCGGAAGACAGGGATAGGAGGATATGGAGCCTCACCCTGTTCCTGTGGCTTTGATTTCTCCTCCTAGGTTTCTATCATTTGAAAGCTGCTCATTCCATGAGCATGGAGATTATGAGTCTTTGGTGTGACAATATCAGTGATCACTGAGATACCTCACAGGGCAATCATAAGGTTCTGAGATAATGGAGAAGAGGAAGAAATCTTCCTTTCTCTGTTTGGCTACAGGGAGCAAAATTCATCTCTGGATAGAGGAAAACTGTCCAACAGTTTAGGGTCAGGAAGTTCCTGACCTTTAAATGGAGGCTGGAAGAGCCCCAGGCCAGAATGCACTAGAGGGTATTATTCCTCAGATAAGAGGTGCCCAAGATGACCTCAGAAGTCCTTTCAAATCTCCAGGATGTTGTAATACTTTACATTTGTTTTATGAATCACAAAAGACAGGCTCAGGATCTCTGATTTCCCTGGTAAAGGGAACTCACAAGAGAGGAATTTCCCCCTACTAATAATGCAGGATCACAAACCCTATTAAGTGTCCAAGTCTGGGGGTGGCCAGGTAGCACAGAGAGTAAGAGCACCAGCTCCAGTGTTGGGATGACCTGGAGATCAAATCCCGGGCTCAGACACTTAGCACCCACCCAGAAACACCTGGCCATGTAACCTTAAGCAAGTTACTTAACCCCAATTGCTTAGGGGCAGCCAGGTGGCTCAGCAAGTAAGAGCACTGGCTCCAGTGTCGGGATGACCTGGATCAAATCTGGGCTCAGATACTCAGCACCACACCCAGAAATAACTGGCCATGTAACCTTGAGCAAGTTACTTAACCCTGATTGCTTAAAAAAAAAAAAATAAGTGTCCAAGGCTGAACTTAAACCCAGGTATTTCTGGTTCTGAGGCAGGCTCATAGTCCATTGAACTGTCCTGATTCTTGTAAATTACAAAACCTTTACAGATTCAGATTTAAGACTTGTATACTATGAGTGACTCTCACCATTACTGGGAGGCAGGCAAGGGACATACATATACCCATTGGAAGGCTCTAAGTTTCCCGAGGATAGAGTCAGTCTTTGTCTCCTTATCATAACGCAGGGTACCTTTTAATATATGTGTGTTCAATTGGAAAATCTGTTGAACCAACTGTTACTTTCTGGAAGGGACAGGTTTTTTTTTTTCCTGTGACTTTTAAACTAAATTCAGTAATACCATAAGAAATGACAATAGGAGCAGTTTCAAAGAATCCTGGGAAGATTTATATGAACTGATACAAAATGAAGTGAGCAGAACCAGAAGGATAATTTACATAACATTGTAAAGATAAACAATTTTAAAAGATTTCTGATCAATGCAATGATCCCAGAGAACTAATGATGATGGCAAACTATCGCTTAAAAGAGCAAGGATGGACTCAAGACCCAGAATGAGACATATTTTTGGACATGGCCCACATGATTATGCGTGCATGTATGTGAGTGTGTGTTACAAGACTTCTGTTTTCTTTGAGGGAGGGAAATATCAGTCAATAAACATTTATTAAGTGTGGACAATGTGCCAGGCTAGGCACTGGACAATGAGCTAGGCCACCTCCTAGAGAAAGGCAGAGATAAGGGACAAGAAAATCTGAAAACAAAATAAATTGAAAAAAAAACATCTACTAAGTAGCTACTATGAGCCAGACACTGAAGGAAACAGGATTAAGTAAGACAAGTTTCATGTCCTCAAAGAACTTAAGATTTAAGAGAATAAATAGATTTATGAGAAACTTCACAGTTTACCAGTTAATTTACTACTTACAAATAATTCTATTGTTTACAAAGCTCTTCACATTTTGCAGCTCAGTTTATAATAGTTAAAATGCAAAGTAGAAAGATCATTGGACATACACCAGCAGATGTGGGTTCTAGCTCCAACCCCAATTCTTTCTCACTGTGAGACCTTATTTAGTCATTTTATGTTTCTAGACATTGGTTTTGTGCTGTATAAAATAAGAGGACTGGATTAAATAACCTACAAAGTCCCCTCCAGCTCCAGAGACTTGGGGTATGACTCACTGACTACTCATTCTCCAGCCATCAATTTGCTTATCTCAGGATAAGTTGTATTTGGTCCCTAGGTGACACCATAGTGCACAGACCAATGGATATGGAGTCAGGGAGAACCGAGTTCAAATTCAGACTCAGACATTTACTAGCTGTGTAACCCTGGGCAACTCATTTAATCTGTCTGCCTCAGTTTCCTCAACTGTAAAATGGGGATAATAATAGCACCCATCTCCCAGGATTGTTGTGAGGATCAAATGAGGTAATATCTGTAAAGTGTCAAGCACTATATAAGCACTAGCTATTATTCCCTCTAAGAAGTGTAAGCCTCTTAAAGGCAGGGACTATATCTTTATATAGCTAGTAACTTTGAGCTTAATAAATGTCAGCTTAATTGGACCACAACACATGGAAGTTTACAAAACCCTTTAAAGCTTCCTTTTGCATCCATATCTTCCTTAATCTTTTCAATTACTATTGGAGGTCAACAGGGCCAGGATTATCATTAAACCCATTTTACAGAAGGGGGAGGGATAACTGAGGCAGCGTTACTTGCTCTATGTCCCATGGCAAGTTTCCTCCCTGATTCAGGGCTCCTTGCATTACAGGAGAAATCCTCAAAGTAAGACCCTTTCAGGGGTTCCCTAAGGTTATTTTCATAATACTAAGACATTTTAATTTCCAATATGGTAAATATCAGTAGAGTTAACTCACATAAAAACAATCTCTTAGCGGTGAGGTCCTCAAGAAGTTTCAAGAGTGTAAAGAAGGTCCCGGGACCAAAGAGTTTGAAAATCCATACACTGACTTCTCATGGACCAGGAAGGAATTTGAAAACAGAGGGCTACAGCAAACACTTCACAAGTATTTAAAGATTTCCAGAACCTTTAACTTCACAGCAGCCCTAGGAGGCAAAGCAGGTACAAGAATGATCATCCTCATTTTACAGGCAAAGCTAGGGCTCAGGTGAAGTGACTTGTCCAGGGGTCATATTTCTACACTATTTTCAGGTCTACAGCTAATTTCCTTACAAGAGTCCTGGGAAGTAGAGGAAGAATGACCATGCGGGAAAAAAGAAATCTCTCCTCCATAAATGTAAAAAGGGGGTAGTCATAGCCTGCAAATCATGAAATGAGGATCAGACATAGAATTCAGAACTAGAAAAGGCCTTGGAGATGATTTACTCCAATCCCGTCATTTTCCTGGGGAACCCCAAGCAGGGAAATGACTTACCCATGGTCATATAGGTAGTTAAGTAGCAGCATCAGCAACTGCAATATTGTGAGTTTCTAAATGTCTCCCCATCTTCCACCAAACATCTTCCCTACCTGTTTCCCACAGCAGCTGCCTCTCCCACCTGCCCTGAAATCCCCACAATAAAAAAAACACCCCCACGACTTTGGGTCAGAACCATGAAGGTGAATGGTGGTCTCTCATTCTGTTACAAAGCACAGATTTTACCTGGGAAGGAACAGCTCAGATCTGAGGGGAGAGGATCCCCACGTTTCCTCCAGGCCAGAGAAACAGGCTTGAATGGCAGAACGTTTCCTTCTAAATCTGCCCAGACTGAACCTCTGAATTCCCTCTTATTGCCTTCCTGGCAATTACCCAGCTCCTGAGGCTGAATCCAGCAAATAACTAACTCATCAACAGCTCCTGGGCCAATTTTAGCAATGTCATTTTTAGGCGAAGAAAAGTTTGCTTTGGTGACTGGGAGTGCTATTCTGGGTCTGGCATTCACAGACAGATTCATCCAACAAAACCCTGGTGAGGGGGATGGGGGGGGGGGATGAGGGGCAGAGGGAGAGGAGGAAGAGATAGAGAAGAGGGGAGGATGGCAGGCTGAGGTTTAGAGAGGTCACAGTGTGGTAAATAAACCTTTTGCAAAGTAATATATTATTCAACTCCTGTGAGGAAGAATTTAACATTTCTGCCTGAGAAAGGCAGCTGAAAAAGGATTGAGGACAGAGCTAGAGACTAGCCTGGGCTCTGGAAGTCCTGGTTGAATCCTGGTTTTGCCACTAATTTATTGTGTGACCTGAGAGAAATCACCTCCCCTGTTGGCGCCTCAGTTTCCCCATCTGTGGAATGACAGGATTGGGCTAAGTGACATTCAGGTATCCTTCCAGACTCTCACCATGATGCAACAAGTGGGGCATTCTCATACTTAGAACCATCTTGTTTTGGGGGATATGAACTAACCAGAAATAATGATGAGTCCTGTTAGAAACAAGTTCCTCTGTGGTGGGAAAAGGAGACAGCATAGTACGTGGGGAGAACTGAGGACTGTGAGGACTGTGGAGTCAGACTTTGGGTTTGTCCTAGCTGTTATCTAGTATTTACTACATAGCAGTATTATTCACTACCTACTAACGTTGTTCAATTGTTTCAGCTGCGTCCTACTTTTTTTGACCCCATTTGGGGTTTTCTTGGCAAAGATACTGGAGTGGTTGACCATTTCCTTCTCCAGTTCATTTTACAGATGAGGAAACTAAGGCAAACAGGGTTAAGTGACTTCCCCAGGGTCACACAGCTAGTGTCTGAAGCTTGATTTGAACTCAGGAAGATGAGTCTTCCTGACTTCAGGTGCATTACGCTATCGACTATGCCACCTGGCTGCCCTACTACTACGCCCGAGTATTATCTACATGTCATGCCTCTGGATCTCAAGTACTTTATTAAAGAAGTGGGATTGGACCAGATCACCACTGAGCTCCCTTCCAGCTTTAGATCTGTTAGCCTCTTCCCACTTTAAAGAGGAGTTCTTTCTTCAACAAGGAATGAGAAAACATAGGTCTTTAAGAAATCTCTGACCATGAGGAGAATGAAGAATTCGACTTAACTATCCACACAGCGAAAACCAAGTGGATGAAGAATGCCTATGGTCCAGACTATTTTATGTAGTTAGATGGCCCATGGAACTGGTTCATCAATGCAAAAGTCTTAGACAAACACTGAAAATGGATAATAATTCAGGCCCAGAAGTTAATGAAAGGAAGAAGGTAGGTTTGATAACATTTGGGAATCTTTACAATGCTCCCAGTGACATTACAAGTTTCTTTCCTTTTTCTTTTAATTTATAGTTTTGGGTTTTGTTTTTTTTTTTGCTTTTTGGAGGGCATTTGGGGTTAAGTGACATGCCCAAGGTCACATGGCTATTTTTTTGGTGTCTGTTAAGTGTCTGAGACCGGATCCGAACCCAGGTCCTCCTGACTTCAGGGCCGGTGCTCTATTCACTGTGCCACCTAGCCACCCCTTAATTTATAGTTTTAATGCTATATCAATCAAATTATTTTTGAGAGGCAGAACTCTTACTTAGGGAAGAATAACCTCTACCTGGAGAGAGTAAGAATGAAACTGGGGCAAATGGATTAAATTCAATTCGATAAACATTTATCAAGCACCTATGATAGATAACAAGCCATTCAATGCACTGGAGATACAAAGACAAAAATGAAACAGTATGCCCTCAAGAAGTTTATATTCTACTAGGGAGTTATGGTATGTATGCAAGAAACACAGCACAAGGTGCGGGGTGAAGAGGGCAAAAGAGACCAGAGTTAAGTGCCTAGAAGTACTTCAGGACAGAAAAAGCCCTAAAAGTTGGAGAGCCCAGGAAGTTTTCCAGGAGGAAGCAGCAGCAGAGTTGAGCCTTGAAGAAAAGAGAAGGGTCCAAAAGGGCAAAGATGAAGGGAGAGCACATTCCAGGCACTGGGGAAAGAAAGCTCGTGTGAATGCCCAAGACTGGCATGGGAAAAGAGGAAGAGAAGGATGGTATGCCAAATTTGGGAAACAGATAATACCTCAGTTTGGCCAGAACGTGGAGTGCATAGAAAGAAATAACATGAAATCAAGTTAGAAAAGTAGGTCAGAACCAGAGTGTGGAAGGCCTGAGTTTTAGGCTAAAGAATTTGTATTCCACCTTAGAGACAAGAAGGAGCCACTGACAATTTCTAATCAGGATGACATAGCTAGACCTGTGCTAGAAGAAGACTGCTTCGGCAGCCTTGGGAACCTGGATTGCAGAGAGGAGTAAGTGGTGTCCCATAAAAGTATAATGACAAAAGGGATGGCTTCAGAGAAACCTGGGGAGCAGGCGTGTATGAACTGATGCAAAGTGAAATAAGCAGATACAAGAGAACAGTTTATATAAGAACAACAACTTTGTAAAGGCAACTTTGAAAGACTTAAGAATTCTGATCAGTGCAAGAACCAACCAGCTATGATTACAGGGGACGGATAATGAAGCTCCTACCCACCTCCTAAGAGAAGAGGTAGATTCAAGATGCAGAAAAAAGACAAGCATTTTGGGGCACAGTCAATGCAGTGACTCTACCCAGAGGCCCTCTCAGTGACTGACGGGTCCCTGCTGGCTCCACATAGAGGCCTGCTCAAGAACAGGCTAGACCCCACCTAGAATCTCCACACCCTGGAGAGTCCCAGAAACTATTCTATTTACTTCATGCTTCCAGCTCACTTTCCATGGTGCCCCACCTCCCCCTCAGCAACCTTGTCCAACCAAGGATGATACTACCCTGAGACCTACATCTACCCTTCCCTCCCCATACCATTTCTAGCTGCCTTTCATGTTGTCTTCCCCTATTAGAATGTAAGTTCCATAAGGGTTGGGACTGTCTTGTTTTCATATCCCAGTGCTTAGCAGTGGGTGACACAAAAAACACATAATAAATACTTTACCTATATCTATTTGGAAATTTGTTTTGCTTGTTTATGCAAAATATAAGAGTTTTGTTTTTCTTTATCAAAGGGGGAGGAGTCAGAGTGAGAAAATGAATGCTTGTCAATTAAAAATTATTTTTTTTAAATTTAGGGGTGGCTAGGTTGCACAGTAAATAGAGCACCAGCCCTAGATTAAGGAGGACATGAGTTAAAATCCAGCCTCAGACACTTAACATTTACCAGCCATGTGACCTTGGGCAAGTCACTTAACCCCAATTGCCCTGCCCTACCCGCTTCAAAAAGCAAAAAAAAATTTTTTTAAACAAAATTATAGCATCAACTCCAGAAATACTGACTGTCCCACCTTCTACTCTCTATCCCACTAATTGGTTGGGGGGGAGGGGAGCTGTGGGGCAGGAATAACAGCTGAATTTGATGTCAAAAGAGCTAGCACAAAAGATATAATCACTTCGTTATTTACTGCATGGGTGACCTTAAGCAAGTTAATTCTGCTCAAGGGGTCTCAGTTTGTACACTAAATGATCTAAATGAAGTTTCTTCCAGCTCCAAATCCTATGATCTTTCTTTTGCTTTGTGGAGAACTCTCAAGACCTGGTTCCAGTGGGAACTGGGATCATTTAACAATCCCCATCTGTAACTTGTCAAACACGTTTTCTGAGAACAGAGGGATTCAACAGGCTGAGAGACACTTAACGCTGAGTAAGACATTAGCATAAAGATCCAGCTGGCTGGAACCCAGGGGAAACAAAGCAGACTGGAGAAACCTCCAGAGAACACAGCCAGGGCTGGCAAGTCTGACCCCTCTCCCTAACCCGACCCAGAATAACCAGCAAGAATGGATGCTGAAAATGGGCATTCACAACAATTGATAAGGCACCTACTATGTGGGGTGTGCGGGGCACGGCAACAGCTCAGGTGCGTGTGAAACCGCAGAGCTCCCATTACATTGAGGAATAAGAAATGAGTATGACCAGAGGTGAGACAAAGTGTGCGGGAGGCCAGAGAAATCAGGACATGTGTCCTGGAGGAGATGGCATTGCAGTCGGGCTTTAAAGGAAAGAACAGGGAGGAATTCCAAAGGCAGAAGGTGAAAGAATGAGTATTTTCTGTACTTGCCTGGAATATTTTCTCTATCCTCTTCTTTGCTCAATAAAATCCTACCCAACCTGAATGTCAGTGTGATCTAAGGGAAGTATAGAACTCAGAGTGAGGAGATCTAAATCTGAATCCAGTCTCTCTCAGTGGGAGCTAGTTTCATCATCTGTAGAATAAGGCTAATAATATTTGTATTCCTTACTTAAAAAGGGTACTGTGAGACTATGCCTTCTAAATCTAAGCGGGTTAAAAAAAAATGTGAGTTACCCTATTAGTAACCTTGAACACTGGGTCTTATAAGGCTTGATTCCTTTGGTCAGAAATAGTCATAAGCAGGATGCTTTCAGAAAAACCTGGGAAAATTTATAAGAACTGACACAAAGTGAAGTGAGCAGAACCAGGAGAACACTGTACAGCAAAAGCAAGACTGTACAATAATCAACCGTGGAAGACAGCTACTCTGATCAAGACAATGATCCAAAACCATTCCAAAGGACCCATGATGAAATACACCACTTCCTGAAAGAGAACTGCTGAACTGAGTGTATTTTAGAGCATACTTTTAAAAAATTTTCTTTATGTATATTTTCTTTTGGAACATAACTAATATGGAAATATGTTTTTGTGACTGCATATGTCTAATCAGTATCATATTGTTTGCCTTCTCAATGGGGGTAGGGGAAGGAGAAAGATGGAGGGAGAGAATTTGGAACTCAGAATTTTTAAAAATGAACGTTAAAGAATTTTTTACATGCAACTGGAAAATATTTAATGAAATAAGAAAAATTTTAAAGACAAAAAAAATAGAAATAGTCATTCCTTCTTTGTACCTCCAAAAAATACTTCTAACTTACCTTCAGCACTTAAGAGGCATGGTGCTATGGTGCATGAAGTGCTGGATTTGTTCTTGGATACTGACTAGCTGTGTGACCATGGGGGAATCATCTAACTACTCTGAGTTCTCATTTGCAAATGATGAGATGGGACTAGATGGCTCCTGAAATCCTAAGCTCTAAATCTATGGTCCAACAAACTGTATCACCAAGTAGAACATTCTGTCTATGTTATTGTCATTATGAAACAGTGAACTCCAGGAGTTTGGTGATTATGGCATATTTATCTTTCTCGCACTTGGCATAGCACCTGACAGGAAGGGGGCACTTAATAAGGGGGCATTTATTATACAACCTCTGTGTGCAGAGCTTTATGATGGACTCAGGAGAAGATAAAGCAATTATTAGGCACTAACTATATGCCAGGCACTATGCTAGGTGCTCTGGACATAGACTTAAGTAAGACACAGCCCTCTCTTTCATAGAATTAACCATCTAGCAAGGGAGATAAAACATGCACATAAAATTACAATATCCAATATCACACATAATTATATTACATGTAGTAATATTACACATAAGTCTTCATTTTCCTTCAGCTGCTCTGCTTTGTTTCCAGTCTACAAATATCATGTCTCACCCAGCACATGTTCATCACCTGAAATTTCATCCTCACATGGAGACTGATCCAGCTTTGATATGCAGCACCTTCTCTGCACCCTCAGCTACCTCTCCCCTCTGAGGGGCTACAGAGTGAAGTAATAGAGCAATAAATTCCTCCCTGAGCCTTCCTTTAGAGGGGGCTTAGAACTCTACCAGGTAAATGCTTCATTTTCCATCAGTTGCTTGGTTGGTTCCACCCCACCTTCACCCTTCACCTTCTTTTTATGTACTGTCTTCCAGACCCTAAGGCCAGTATTCTATCCACAAGGCCATACTGACTTTCTGAGTACCGGGTAAGAAAATCTAAAACTTTACTCAGAAGGCAAAATGGATCACTGAAGATGTTTGAACAGTGAATTTAAGAAAGGTTATTATATATGAAAGAGACAGGGAGGGCTGAGAATGGATGCAGTAAGCCCTCTTAAAAAGTTGTTTAAATGGTCCAGGTAGGTGTTGAAGTCCTATACTATTGTCTTAAATAAATGATTATTGCATTACTGAATCTGGATCCTCTGACCCAGTGTCTGTGATGTCCATGATGCTGAGGAGCCAGGTCAACAGGAAACAAAACCTTCCCTCACAGGTGGCCAGTTTCATATTTATGAAGAGAATAATTTATGAAGAGAACACCTCATCTGTTCCCCCAGAGTCCCAGCCAATCAACCTGAGTAGTTATGATCAGGTTTCCAGTGTGTGGGTGGGATGGCCATCTTACACAGAGTCTAAAGGGCATTTGGTTTAAACCTACCTTTGTGGGCTGGGAAAAACACAACCAGAAACACTGATCAAGGAAGCCAGGCTTAGTAAGAGAAAAGCAGAGGACTAACAGGTGAAAGAAATGGCCACTGATGTCCTCAGCATCTCTACATTGGAAAGGACCTTGCTGGTCCTAGAAAAAGGGCTGCAAGGTGCCCCCAGAAAGCAGTTAAGCCAGCCCCAACTCCGTATAGGAATCCCACTCTTCAGCATCCCTGGTAAGAGTTAAGAATGGGGTGGGGCGGCCAAGTGGCTCAGCAAGTAAGAGTACCGGCTCCAGTGTTGGGATGACCTGGAGATCGACTCCGGGCTCAGACACTTAGCACCCACCCAGAAACACCTGGCCATGTAACCTTGAGCAAGTTACTTAACCCCAATTGCTTAGGGGCAGCCAGGTGGCTCAGCGAGTAAGAGCACCAGCTCCAGTGTCAGGATGACCTGGATCAAATCCAGGCTCAGATACTCAGCACCACACCCAGAAATAACTGGCCGTGTAACCTTGAGCAAGTTACTTAACCCCGACTGCTTTAAAAAAAAAAAAAGAGTTAAGAATGGGTAAACTCACTACATTTTAAGGTGGCCAACTCCAATTTTAGAAAATTCTCATTATTATAGAGTTTTACTTTCTAGCAAGTTGAAATCTGCATCTCCAAAGACTCAATCTAGAAAAATTTCCTATCCAGTCTAGAAAGCCTCCCTGAAAGACATTATCTGGCATCTATCTGAACCCATCTAATGATGAGCAGCCAAGTGGCACAGTAGATAAAGGACAGGACTTGGAGTCAGAAAGATCTAAGTTCAAATCTGGCCTCAGACACTTACTAGCTGTGTGACCCTGGACAAGTCATTCAAACCCTATTTGCATCAGTTCCTCATCTGTAAAATGGGGACACACAAGAGAGGGAAATGGCAAACAACTCCAGTATCTTTGACAAGAAAACCCCACAGACTTGTGTCCATGGGATCATATAGAGTTGGACACGACTGAACAACAAGAGAACTGAGAAACTCAGTTACATGAGGTACCTAGCTCTACTGTTGAAATTTCCTGTAACTTCTGCCCTTAGGATCAGGCTAAGATAGTTGCCTGAACATATGAAAACTACAATGATGCACAACCACAGTCTTCTCCAGGCCAGATGGGGTGGATGGTGGAGGGGAAACAGATCCAGCTTTGAAAGAGCTGGATTCAAGTCCCACCTTTTGACATACATTGATCGCATAAATCTGAGTAGAATGCGTAACTTCTCAGCAAGGGCCCCAGACAATTAATTCCCCAGAGCCAAGTTGCAGAAAAGGTGCCAATCTGCACAGGTAACAGAGCTGCCTCACCAAGAGCTCCCTATACCAACTAAATTAGAGAGCAAGGCCAAAAAGAAGAAGAATTAAACTGGTCACTAAGACCCCTTGTAGCTCTGATTCTACATCAACTACAGTCCCCTAGCAGAGTGACCACAGGACAGACATAGTAGGTATGGTGTGATTTCAGATTCCATTGTCTTAAAATCAGGAGACATGGATTCAAATCCTGGCTCTGGCACTAACTCATGGGCAACTTTGGGAAGTCAATTAGTTAAGAAAGCATCTAGGTGTTATGCTGAGTCAGGAAGACCCAAGTTCAAATCTGACCTCAGACACTTGCTGTGTGACCCTGGGCACATCAACTAATCCCTGTTTGCCTCAGTCTCATCTGTGCAATGGGGACGGGGCCATCACAAGTCACTTTGACTTTTGTCTTGTCATTGGGTTCCAGTGACTCCAGAGGAGAGACTGGGGCTGATGACTTTGTGCCATTCTGCCTCACTTAAATGTAATTAAGGCACAAGTCAAGACATCACCCTCATGATGTCACTGGTCTTCTTCAAGAACGAAGGATGAACAATAATGGACATAATTAATAGTGCCCACCCCCCAGGATCTCTGGATCAAATGAAATAGTATTTGTGAACTTTGACGTGCTATATAAAAACTAGCTATTATCATGAAGTCATTTTACCTTTCTGTAACTTTCTACGCTTCCCTGAAAGTGGAGCAGAGGGGGAGGATGAGGAAAGAAGGCTACATACATCCTTTCTGTCTCTATTCTACCTTCTCCCTTATAGAAGGAAGATTCAGAGAAGCCAAGGAATCAGAGACTATTAGACCCTGGAAGGGACCTTAAAACATAGACTGTCAGAGCCGGGTGGCACCCTAAGGAACCATCTAATCCACCAGCCTCATTTTTCAGAAGAAGACACAGAAAAGCACACAGGGTCAGTGACTTGCCTGAGGTCAGAGAGCAAGTGTGTAGAAAAGCCAAGTGTAAAAGCCAGGACTTGTGACTCCCAGGCCACATTCTTGCTACTTACTTAGAGCAGCTGAATCAACTGAAGGGCACCGTTGTTTGCCATGACCACACACACCTAAAAAGGATGATTTTATTGCTCTGATGAACAAAACACCGTTTCTTACTGGACTTTTCTACTTTGCTCCGTTGATTCTGAGTCAAGGAACAGCTCCAAATTGGAGAAGGTAAACAGGGCTTCAGGGAACAGTCTTAAATTAACTTTGCTAAACTTATTCCCTTATTGAAACAGTTTCCCCATTCAGGCAGGAAAAGACAGACAGCCTATGCTTTGCACGACTTCATATGAATAATGGGTATCGTATTTCTTGCCTTCCCAAAAAGGGGAGGAAGGGAGAGAATTTGAAAATTAAAATTTATATATATATATGAAATATGTACCAAAAGGAAAAAATAAACTTAGAAATATTTTTTAAAAAGGAAAATATAGTCAGAGGAAAAATTCCAGACCAAATCTTTCAGTGTCACTTTGAGACAAACCAGATTATGCAAAGCCTGACCAAAACAACCCAGATGCCAATATTTCACTGTGGGGCTTTATAACAACATAGTCTAGGACTAAAGCTGTTTCTTTCATCCATCCATCCATCCATCCAGTGAACATACAATGAGGGCCTACTACAGATCTAGCACTGGGCAAGATGGGGGAACCAGCTCCAAACCACCCTTCAAAGGGCCAGTTCAAGTCTCAGCCCCTCCCCATCTTCCCTGACAGCTCCAGCTTATACTGATTTCTGCTGGCACTTAAAAATACCCTTGCTCTAAATAGCATATTGATCTTTAATTGATGTCTAAAAGTCTCTTCTAATTAGACTATGAGCTGCTTGAAGATAGGGAATGTGTATTCTAATTACCATCATCATTTAACCATATGATGGTTAAATACACCATAAAAAAGCAACAATTTCACTAGCTGGGCATTTCTTCCACTGACATGGTTCACCAATCGTCCTAGGCAATTCTCATCCAGGTTTTTTAAAAAATCCTCTGTGTCTAACCAAAGAAACTCTCCTGTGGCTCTTGGGATCGAGTTCTGCTCTCGGAAATATAAATGTACCAATATGGTACAAAGGAGAACCCTGACTTAGAGCCAGAATACCTAAGTTCAAATACTAGCTCCTCCATTAATGTCAATTAATGTCGTCATTGAATTTCTTAGTTTCAGTTTCCACATCTGTAGAATGGGAATAATAATAATACTTGGAAGAAATGCCACACATAGTAAGAGGCATTGGGTTGAAGTGAACAGAGAAGTCAGGAAGATCTGGTCTGCCTCTGCCATAGACTGGCTATGTGAGCCTGGGCAAACTGACTCCTCAATACCCCCTGGCAACTCTCTAAGACAACAGGAAGCTGGGTCATGAAGTGGATAGAGTGCTGGGCCTGGTCAAATCTGGCTTTAGATAAAGATTTGCTATGTGACCCTGGACAAGTCACTTAAACCTGTTTGCCTCAGTTTTCTCATCTGTAATATGAGCTAGAGATAGAAACAGCAAACTACTCCAGTATCTTGGCCAAGAAAACCCCAAATGGGGCCAGAAAGAGTTGGACAGAACTAAGATGACTAAATAACAAGAAAATGACACTTCTGAGGATCAAATAACATTTGTAAAGTGCTTGATACGCTTGACACACAGCAGGCACTATATAAATGCTTATTCTCTCTGTCCCCTTCAAAAAGGTTGCAGAGAAAATGCCAGTCTACATTTGTAGAGAATGTTTCTCACCAGAAGCTTCCTATACTAATGAAAATATTGTCCTAGTCAAAAAGAAAGATGAAAGAAAAAAAACCCACACAGAGTTATGAGTAAATGTTCTAAAATCTTAAAGTATTACACATAATTATCATAGAATTAATTCTTAAAATAATTATACTTCTTTTGTATTCCCCACAGTGCCTAGCACATAGTACTGATTACACAAATACCAAGTGATTGGCTCATTAACAATAATAATAGCTGCCTTCTATGACATTTATGATTAGGTATTAACATACAAGCAGGCTTCCAATGGGAAACCTTTCCCATAAAAAGAAAAAAAAGTTTAAGAATAATTTTATTTCCAAAGATTTTAGGATTCTAGGTTTTAGAATTGTAAGGAACGTTTGAGATTATCTAGGCTAGGAATTCTTAACCTTTTGGGGGTTTGTGGACCAGGTAAAGCCTATGGACACCTCAGAAACATGTTTTTAAATGCACAAAATAAAATACATAGGATTACAAAGAAAACTATTTAAATATAGTTAATGAATTTTTAAAAAAACAAATTAACAGGAAATAGCAAGGGAGTAGTTTCAGAAGAAACATGGCAAGACCTATATGAACTGATCCAAAGTGGAGTGAGAAGAACCAAAGAAGAGGGGCACAGTAACAGCAATGTTTCCATGATTATCACCAATAATGATAAATACAATGATCCAAGTCAATTCCAAGGACTCATGATGAAAAATTCTATCTACCTCCAAAGAAAGAACTGATGAACTCTCTGTACCAAAGGAAGTATAATTTTCTCACTTCCTTTACTTTTATGGCTTTTTTTAAAAATACAGCTAATATGGAAATATATTTTGCATGATTTCACATATATAATTGAAATATTGCTTGCCTTCTCAGCAAGTGGGGGAGGAAGGTGAGAGAACCAGGAACTCAAAATTTAAAAAGAATATTAAAAATAAATTATGAAATACCAAAATGTAAAAAAAAAAAAGTTCACAGACTCTGTTAAGAACCTCTGAATTAGGTCAACCCTTTCAATTTATAAAAGCAAAAAAAACTGAGACCCTGAGATATACAAATTGTGATGAGTAGAGCTGGGATTTGAGCCCATGACCTCTGATTCCAGAACCAATGTTCTTTCTACTACATTTAAAATCTGATGAAGAAACTTGTTCATGATGTTGAATAGAAAATTTTTACTATCTAGTGGAGATGAGTATGCTACTAATCAATTCATCTATCACTTTCCAAAAACTCCTGGCAATTTCCTCTTCCCAGCTGTGTGCTTTAAGCCATTAGAAATGGCACTCTGACCTAAGGATTGGGGATGGTATTCTGGATACAGCTAGGCTCAGATGACTCAACTGCAAAGGAATAAAAGATCCAGATGCAATCTGGACTTACAATGTGCAAAGGAGCACAAGTTCACAGAAGGGATTGAGTACAAGCACTTCATTTTACAAATGAGGAAACTGAGGTATACAGATGTTAGATGGCTTGACCAGGGATACAAGTGGCAGGTGAGAGAGGTGAGATTTGAACCCAAGGACTTTGCTTCCATTGAGAGTTAAGTGAATTACCCACATAGCTAGCAGGGTCAAGGGTAGAATTTGAGCCTCGGTGTCCCTGGAGGCAAGGCCAAGTTTCTATCCATTATATCACATTGCCTCTTATCAATTCAATAAACATTTAATTGATTTGCGAGCCAGGGGAACATAATGGATGGAGTCCTGGGCATGGAGCAAAGAAGAACTGAAAGAGAATACAGCCTTGGATACTTAATAACTACGTGGCATAAGCTCAGCATCCTCATGTATAAATCAGAATAAAACCCATAGCACCTACCTCGCAGAACTGGTACTCGCCTCCAGTGAGGTAACAGATGGAAAGCACTTCACAAAAGTCAAAAGTACCATCCACAAAGCAGCCATCATTTGTCTGGCACCTCTGCCCCTCCTCACTGCTGCTGAACAGAGCTGGAGCATGTCCCATGACCCAGATGACCCAGTCCACTAACAATCTGTGTTCTCCAACTTCATCCGGGTCCTTACTGTAGTGAGACAGTCCTTTTATTCCTCCCTAATGAGAGTGAGGCTGACAACTTCTGCCTCACTTAAACCACAAGCAAGTCATCACCCTCATGCTGTCACAGGCCCTCTTCAGGAGTGAGGGACAAGGATCAATCAATTCTCTAACCCATTCCCTAAAGAAGCTGTTCCAACCCTCTTCTCTCCTCAAGCCCCCTTTACACCACTTTTTCCCCTCCACCTCTCAGCTGAGGACCTTGCTTAATACAATGCTTGGCAAATTTTGTTTTTGTTCAGTTATTTCAGTCATGTCCCAATTTTTTACGATCCCATTTGGGGCTTTCTTGGCAACTACACTGAAGTGGTTTGCCATTTCCTTCTCCAGTTCATTTTACAGATGAGGAAACTGAGGCAAACAGGGTTAAATGACTTACCCAGGGTCACACAGCTAGTAAGTATCTGAGGTTGGATTTGAACTCAGGAAGAGGAGTCACTCAACGACCCTTCTTGGCACATAATACAAGCTTAATAAATGCTAGCTGACTGACTGTTCTTATAGAGAAAAATTAGGTCACTTGCCAGGAGCTCCCTCTTCTCCTTTTTTTTTAATACCAGACAATATCTCCCACTTTTTCCTCCTTCCCTAACAAGGTGGCCCTTCTCCACAAAACCAACCCCTCTAAATGTGCCTTTGATCCCATCTCCTCCTCTCTTCTCCAATGAATTACCCTTTCTTCATTTTTTCTCTCTTTTTCTAGGCTCCAATCCTTTCCCTCATCTACTGGTTCCTTCTCTGTCACCTACAAACATGTCCAAGTGTCCTCCATCCTTAAAAAAAAACCTTCACAAGATGTGACCATCTCCTCAAGAGTGTCCTGCATCAATCCTCCTTTTCTCAATATCCTAGAAAGTTCTCTACTTCATCTTCTTACTCTCCTCTCATTCATTTCTAAGCACTCTGCAATTGGCTTTCCAACCTCATTACTCAAATGAAACTGCTCTCCTTGAAGTTATTGATGATCTCACTTGCCAGAACTGATGGCCTCTTCTCAGTCCTCATCCTTCCTGAATTCCCCCACAAGTATAAAATTGTTGATCACCCTCTCTTCTTTTTTTGAGGCAATTAGGGTTAAGTGACTTACCCAGGGTCACACAGCTAGTAAGTGTCTGAGGCCGAATTTGAACTCAGGTCCTCCTGACTTCAGAGTTGGAGCTCTATCCACTGTGCCACCTAGCTGTCCCTGATCACCCTCTCTTCCTGAATCTTCTCTCTTCTCTGGGTCTTGGTAACATTCTTCTCCCTGGTTTTCTTATGATGTGGCTGATCAATCCTCAGTCTTTTCTGCCCGCTTCTCTTCCATGTCACACTCCTTCCCCTGGAGCCCTTTCCTGGATCTTTTTCTCTCTAGATACTGTCCCACTTGGTGATGTCATCAGTTCCCATGGATTTTTCATCATCATCTGTATGTTGGTTATTGCAAAATCTATATATCAAGTTGCATCTTTTTCCTGAGCTCCACTTCCACATCACCAACAGCTACTGGACATTTCAAACTCATGTCCTATTGAAAGCTCAACATATCCAAAACAGAACACATTATCTTTCAAAAAAAAAACCCACACCTCTTCTGAATTTCTCAATTTTGACTGAAGGTACCGTCATTCTTCTGGTCAGTTAGAACCCCAACTTCAAAATTATCATCAAGTCTTCAATCTCCTTTATACCATATATCCAATTACTTACCAATCTTGCCATATCTTCCACCACATCTCCTGAATGCATCCTCTTCCCCCATCCATACTTAATTCAGACCCTCTTGCCCTAAGCAATGACCTCCTAATTGATCCCCTTGTCTTATGTCTCTCCCCACTCCGATCCATTCTCCATACAGTGGCCAAGTTGATTTTTAAGTATAAGTTTAACTAGGTCACTCACCTACTCAAGAGACTGCTGTAACTCTCTATTGTTTCTATAATCAAATAGAAGCTGTTCCAAAAGTCTTAGTGTAGTAATAAGCTTTATTTTTTTATTTTTAATTTTTTTTTTGCTTTTTGGAGAGGGGAAGGTAGGGCAAAAGTGACTTGCCCAAGGTCACAAGGCTAGTTTTGTGTGTGTGTTAAGTGTCTGAGGCCAGATTTGAACTCAGGTCCTCCTGACTCCAGGGCCAGTGCTCTATTCACTGCACCACCTAGCCGCCCCAGTAATAAGCTTTAAAAGCCTGTGAAATAGCTTGCACAAGCTATTAAAGTTCATCACTGACTTGGGGAAGAGTTTGTATAAAATCCTCTACTAAGACTTTTGGGACACGCTGTCTTAAAACACTCCCCTCCCGGCACATTATAGTCTAGTCAAAGGGGTTTTATTGCTGTTCCTTGCACATGATGGGACGCTCCATCTCCATATCACCAAAGGTGCCCTTTGGCTGGGTCACCTTCCATCCACACCTGCCTCTTAGAATCCCTTAATCTTTCAGGACTCAGCTCCGGTAACACCTTCCACAGGAAGAAGTTCCTGCTCCCCCCTCTCTTAGGTGCTAGAGCCCTCTCTTGAAAAATTACTTTGCCTTTCCACTGAACATATTCTAGGTATGTACATGTCTCCCCCAACAGAACATAAGCCCCTTGAGGGTAGGCATTTTCACTCTTGTCTTCAGTGCTGGGCAGATAGTAGGCATTTAATGAATGCCTTGTGAACTTAGTGATTTTATTGCAGTTGAAACAGTGAGTTAGTGACTGCCAGAGAGCCAGGCCTGGACCTGGGCTCTAAGTGAAACTGGTCTCTAAAAACTAAACAACTTAAAAAGGCAGAAAAGGGAACAAAATTGTGCACATACTCTTATCCCCTGGTAAGATGTTGCGATAAAATCGGTCTTTTTTCTTCTTTTCCTCAGGGTTTGGAGGCAAAGGTTTGGAGCCGTGGTTCAGGGTCCCAGTGTCTTTCCCGCCAGCTCCAATCATAGTGCTGGTGTTTCTCATCGGAGGGGCTGGAGGCTTGTCCTGGATGTCCACACTGTTATTGGACATCTTCACAAGGAGCCGCTACTACAGTGGGAGGCAGGGGAGAATGAGAGAGAGAGAGAGAGAATTCAACCTCGATATTTTGAAGCAACAAAGAATCATAACATGAGTTAAACACCTAGGTGGCTCAGTGGTTAGAGACCAAACCTGGAGTCAGGAAGACCCGAGTTCAAATCCAGCCTCAGACAATGACTAGCTTTGTGACCCAGGGAAAGTCACTTAGTCCCGTTTGTATCAATTTCCTCATCTGCAAAATCAGCTGGAGAAGAAAATGGAGAACCACTCCAGTATCTTTGCCAAGAAAACCCCCAAAAAGGGGTCATGAAAAGTCACACATCATTCAAACATTTATGTTTGCACCCATTTTGCCAGAGAATATGGCAATGTGAATTAATACAGTCAATCAATCAGTTAATAAACATTTATTAAGTACCTACTATACATCAAGAACTGAGCCAAGCATTGAACTAGACTTGGGAGTCAGGAAGACCCAGGTCTGAATCCCACCACCAATGCCTTCTAGCTATGTCAGCATGAATAATCCCTCACTTTACCTACTTGAGAATCAGTTTCCTCATCTACAAAAGGGGAATAAATGACCTTTAGTACCAGTACCTACCTCAGAGTCGTTCTGAGGTTCAAAATGGAATAAGATGTAAAGAGCTTTGTAAACCTCCTAGCACCACAGACACACAAATTAGAACTCTGATTCCAAGCCCAGCTTCAGCCCCACGACAACAGAAAATCCCCACATTTAGACTGTATTTTATTCTTATACAATATGTCCCCAACTAGCCTCTTATTTGCTCTTCCCAACAGCCCTAGGAGGTAGCAGAGCAGAGATTATCCCCTTTTGACCGTCTGAGTCTCAGAGAGGAGATGATTTACTCGGGGTCAAAGTCACTAGCTGAGTCAGACTCTAAAAAATCCAGGTCTTTCCATTCCAGACACAGGCTCTTTTCACCATACTAGTCTTGTCTCACCTTTCTAAATAACGTTTAGCTGACTCCTTGCTAGGAACTCAAAAGCACTTGGAAACCAGGTCAGAGAGTCAGGAGATGTGGCTTCCATTTCCAACTCTGCCCCTGACCAACTCACTACATGCGCTCTGTGTGTGTGTGTGTGTGTGTGAGAGAGAGAGAGAGAGAGAGAGAGAGAGAGAGAGAGAGAGAGAGAGAGAGAGAGACCTTGAACAACATGCTTTCTCTCCTCTCATCTACAGAAAGGGGATAACAATCCCTGTCCAGGCACCCAAACAGGGATATAAGGAAGAGTCAATGGAGCTAAAGGATCAAACTGTTTTACAAGCTAGCAATCACCATCCTAAAGTCTGCCATTGTGATTACTGTCTAAAAAAGAGCTCAAGCCAGAGAAAGGAGCTATATACAAGCCATGGGCTGCCTGCCTCAAGAAGGGGTAAGTTCCCTGTGCTAGAGGCAGCCAAATGGTGCAGTGGAGAGAGTCCTGAGCCTGGGGTCAGGAAGATGAGTTCAAATCTAGCCTCAAACAGACACTTCTTCGCTGTGTGGCCCTGGACAAGTCACATAACCTATTTGTCTCAATTTTCTCAACTATAAAATGGAGATCATAATAGCGCCTACCTCCCAGCATAGTTGTGGGGATCAAATGAAATAATAATGGTGAAGAGCTTTGCAAACCTTAAAACACTACATAAATGCTAGCAATTAATAGCTACCTTCAAGCAAAGAGTAAAAAGGATTGATCACTTGTTTAAGGGGCTGTGTACACAAAAATGTTCTTTTTTTTTGTCTTTTGTATTTAAGTTCAAAATTAATAGAAAAAAAATTCTAAAAGGAAAAAAAAAAAACGGACAGCAAGATAATCATCTCCCTTACTCTAGACACTGGGCCTAAACTCACATGACACACTCTTGACTCATACTGAGCTTGCACAGGAATCTCCTGTCTTTTCCACCAAACTCTTGTCTAGTTATGGGTGCTTCATCCTGTCCTTCTGCAGTTCCTCTTGGATCCCCATTCAATTTAATCTCAACAGATTTGAAGAAAACACCCAAAACCTAAACAAGGAAAGGAAAGAGCTTTGCAAAGAGACTGAAGCAAGATGTTTCAGTGAAACTTGCTGCCCTTTAATCCCCCTTGCTATGTCTATGTGCCAAGGATTAAGGAGGATGAGCTACTAATGTAAAAGGGCCGTGACAGGCAAACCTAGCCCTTAAGCCGAAATTCTAGAGATGCTATTCTGTCCTGGTGAAATGTATGTTCCTGCTTAACAAGATTTCACAACTAATTATAATTGGCTCGTGATGAGGAGGTGGATTGACCACGCTTTCCCACTACCTCCAGAGTTCCAGGGAACTCTAATAATTTATGAACAACTAATTATACTCAGTTATTAATTATGCATTGACTAAATGGCTCTACAGTAATAATCATGAAATTCTACAGGAAGGAGGCTAGTGTTACCTTTCTCCAGGAAATCTTAAAATCCAAGTAATCTCTGTGCATGCTCTCAGGTCCCAGAAGGAACAGGGAAGTGGTCAGTTATGCTCATTTGACAGATGGAGAAAATGAGACCCCACAAGGTTAAGTGATTTCCTCTAAGCAACTCAAGGATATTGCATCAATCAATGTCTTCACGCCAATAAAAGAATGGAGTCTGAGGGAGGAGTTAAGGGACCATCTGATGGGGCTAATGTTTAACAGGAGGAACTTAATCAGAGTCTGAGCCAAAGTGGGTATGACTGAAATGGAGAAACAAAGGTTTTTGTTATCCACATTCAAAGGAGAGATAAAGCTAACATAATATGCAAGTTAAGAAAATTACTGAACAACAGAGTTAGAAGGACTAGAGTGCTGAAAAAGCTGAAAGGAACCTCAGAAAACTAAATGTTTAAGAATTGATAGGGATCAAGGGGTGGCTAGATGGCACAGTGAATACAGCACCGGCCCTGGAGTCAGGAGGACCTGAGTTCAAATCCAGCCTCAGTCACTTAACACTTACTAGCCGTGTGACATTGGGCAAGTCACTTAACCCCAATTGCCCTGCCCTCCAAAAAAAAAAAAAAGAATTGATAGGAATCCTAGACTGGAAGGAATCTCCAAAAACTGGATGTTAAGAATTGGTAGGGGGTGGCTAGGTGACACAGTGAATAAAGCACCAGCCCTGAAATCAGGAGGACCTGAGTTCAAATCTAGACTCAGACACTTAACACTTACTAGCTATGTGACCTTGGACAAGTCACTTAACCCCAATTGCCCTGCCTTCACCCCTCCAAAAAGCAAAAAAAAAAAAAAAAAAGAGTTGGTAGATACCTGTAAAGACTTACATGAACTGATACATTGTGAAATGAGCAGAACTGGGAGGATGTCGTACACAGTAACAGCAATACTGTACGATTAAGAACCATGAAAGACTTCGATATTTTCAGCAATACAACGATTCAAGACTATCCCAAAGGACTAATGATGAAACATACTAGCCGCCACCAGAGAAAGAACTGATATTGACTGAATACAGACTGAAGCATGCTGTCTTTCACTTTCTTCCTTTCATTCTTGTTTTTTCAAGTCTTCTCATACAAAATGACTAATATGGAAATGTCTTACATGATTGCACATGTATAAACTATATTGGATTGTTTATCATCTCAGGGAGAGGAGAAGGATAGAATCTGGAACTCAAAACCTTTTTTAAATGTTTAAAAATTGTTTTAACATGCAATTTGGGGAAAATATATGTGTGTACACATACACATGTGTATATACCTGTGTACATACATGTACATGTATACCTGTATGTATGTGCATACATGTCATGTGTAGGTGCATATACATACACATGTATGTGTGTATGTATCTCTCTCTCTCTCAATCGGTAGGAACCCTAGAATGAAGAATGACAAAATTGGAAGGGACCTTAGGTAACAAAATGTAAATGACACTAACAAAGAAAGAGAAAGACAAATAAGTCATGGCTATCATAGGGTTTTTAATAAAATAAACACATATACAAATAACTATAACACATTATAGTATAAGTGTATAAAAGAAGCATAGGCAACCTGGCCACAAGAGCTCTTGAGGCCAACAGAATCATCACTGACTTAGGTGAAAACAAAGGTTTCCCACTGGGCCTTGAAGGATGGGTAGGATTTCAACAGACATGTGAACAGACAGGAATTCCATACGTGATGAACAGAATGATCAAAGGCATGATAGCAGGGCAGCAGGAGACACATTGGCGGAATGTTCAGTGATTAAATTTGGCTGAATCACAAGATACATGATGGGGAATAATGGAAGTTAAGGCTGGAAAGGTGGGTTTGTAGGGGAAAGGTGGAACCTGGATGCCAGGGTTAGGAGTTTGGAATTGAACCTCTAGGCATTGGGGAAATACTAAATTTTGTAGGAAGGAGGCAGGGGGGGAGGTGTGTGACAGTCAGATCTGTGCATGGGGAAGATTATTCTGGCAAACAACACAAGATGGAGTGAAGGAAGAGAGACTGGAAGCTGGTTAGAAGGTTATTTAATAGCTCAGCCTGGAAGTGATGAGGACCCAAACTAAGGTGATGGCAATGGGAATGGAAATGAAAGGAAAGGAGCAGACAGAAGAAAGAGTGGCAAAGGAGGAAGCATAAACAACTCCAGTCAAAAGATGAAAGCTTAAGTGTTGGGGGCAGCATTTACATATGTGAAATGTCTTACTAAGCAAAGACAAAGGAAAGTTGAACTCAAAAGTCAGAAAACCCAAGTGCTAATCCCAGTTCAGCCATCAAACTCACTGTGACCTCAAGTGAATTACTTCCTTTCTATGGACCTCAGTTTCCTCCTCTGCTGAAAGGAGGAAAGTGGACAAAAAGACCAGAGAGTTTCCCTCCAGCTCTGATGTCCTCCAATGTGATTCCATGATTATGTGATTTCACGGAGCATCCCAAACTGAACCTTTGCAGCTCTGTGCCCTGATGGACAAGCCTTCAGGGCCAAACATAACAGTCTCCCCATCTATGGAGTAGTAGTACTATGTGTAAAACAAACATTCATAAAAACCTGGGCAAAATTGCATCTGAGAAACAAGAAGGCAGAGGGGTAACTTAATAAGTGTCTGCCAGTTTTTACACGAAGGAGGATAACCAGCTGTTTTCCATTGAGAACAGAGTAAGGGTCAAGGGCTTAAAACCATGGGAATAGACAGAGTCACAGAATTAAAGTATGTCAGAGCTGAAAGGGAGCTCAGAACACAAACTATTAGAGAAAGAAGGGGCTTTAGAATGTCGAATTTTAAAACAAATAAAGGCAGACCTGGAAGAAGCTTAGAAAATATATTAAGAGATGAGAGGCACCTCAGAACACAAACTATAAGAACAAAGACTACAGTAATTTCTGGAAGGGACCATCAACATAGAATGCTGCCTTATACAGTATTTGAGGAGCAATTGATGTTAAAATATAAAATGTCAGACCTAAGAGGACCTCTAGAGTCGTTTAATCCAAGCTCCTCATTTTACAATTGAAGAAACTGAGAGCAGAAGGAGAAGTAACCCAAGGTCACATAGTGAGTCAGTGGCTGAGCAGGGACTCAAAACGAGAAAATGCAGGTCTCCTGCCTCCCAGTTCAGGGCTTTCGACATCATACTGGTACCTATTTAGAAAGAAGAATTTCTTGACTTTCAGAAGTTATTAAGATAATGAAATGGATTCTAA
Organism: Petaurus breviceps papuanus; assembly: GCF_028583685.1. NCBI lineage: Eukaryota > Metazoa > Chordata > Mammalia > Diprotodontia > Petauridae > Petaurus > Petaurus breviceps. The sequence continues at coordinate 8,274,570 of NW_027187352.1, forward strand.
GGAACCAAGGTACAGTATGCCTGAATCTTAAGTTTCAAAAACAGTGTTATGTGGTTGAAAATAAAATTGCAAATGGATTCTGAAGGCACAAATTCAAATCCTGGCTTTGCCATTTAACTCCTGTGTGGCTTTGGACAAAGCACTTAACCCTCTCTGGGTCTTAAGTTTCCTCATCTATAAAAGGAAGAAGGACAAAAAGGATACTTGAACTAGGTCAGATGTTAAACTCATGGCTGGAGAGCTAAATGTAGCCTGTCCAGTTCCTGAGTATGGGCCAACCATGGGAAATGTTTCATAAAACAAATAAAAATGAAGTACAACATAGACAATGTTAATTTGTGGTTTTCTAAGTCACTAAGCAGCCTACAGAGATATGTTTCTGTTTGAGTTTGATGCCACTGGACTAGATGGTCTCTGAGGCCCCTTTCAGCTTTAAATCTATGATCCTCTTCTACTTTCCACAGAAGCTATTCCAAGGCTCTTCACTCCTAAAGGACTCCCAGACCTCCTCCTCATACCCACCCAACACCTCCCCACCTCCGAAGCTGAGAGCTTTTCTTCCTACTTTACTGGAAAAAAATTGGTCACTTGATGAAAACTCCTTCTTAACCCATTCTCTTTATCTCAAAATCCTACTTTTGACTCCTTTCCCCTCACCTCTAAAATAGAAGTGGCCCTTTTTATTGCCAAGGCCAGTCCTTCTACATGTGTACTTGATCCCACCCCACCCCCAGTCTTCTCCAGCAGATTTCAACTTCAATCATCCTGTCTCTCAAGACTTTGATCTATATCAACTGGTTCCTTCCCTGTTGCCTACAACTGGCCTTCTTTATTCCTCATTTATAACACTCTATTGATAGTCTTCATGCCTTTGCACCTGCCATTCCCCAAGACTGGAAAGCAGTCTCTCCTTATTTCTGCCTTATAGAGTCCCTCTCTTCCTTTAAGGTATAGTTAAGCACCATCTTCTACATGGAACCTTTCATGATGACCTGAAATGTTAGTATCTTCCCCCTCAAACTACTCTGTACTGGGGTGGCTAGGTGGTACAGTTAATAGAGCACTGGCCCTGGAGTCAGGAGGACCTAAGTTCAAATCCAGCCTCAGATACTTAACAAACACACACACACAAACACACAAACTAGCCATGTGACCATGGGCAAGTCACTTAACCCCAAATGCCCTACCTTCTCCTCTCCAAAAAAAAGCAAACTACTCTGTATTTAAATTTTATATATATATTACCTTTATGTTTATCCTGTAATACTTTTATATGCTATAAAGTTACAATAGTGGTAGACCTCAACAGATTCTCTTCAGAACTAGATAAATCTAACAAGAAAGAAGTTAAGGACTTTAAAAGATTATAGCGAAAATCAGGGATGATAAACCTCTTGCAATTACTGAATGGTAACAGAAAGGAGTTTACATATCACTAAGTTGTACATCACTTTACTTCCCTAGCCCTTATGTATAAAATGAGGAAGGTTATTAGATGACCTCAGAGGTCCTGTCCAGCTCCAGAGCTATAAATCTATGACTCTAGAGATGAGTAGCAGTATAATGTTAGACTCTCAGCTCTGACAGGTACAAGCTATCTGACTTTAGAAGAAAAAAGAGACAACTCTGCCATCTCTATGAGAGTCATCTATAAAATGTAGACAATAATTCCCTATTACCTACCTCACAGGATTACTGCAAAGGAAAGCACTTGGAAAATCTTAAAGTACCATAAAGAAATGAACATTTGCTTCTGCAGCTGCTGTTATTGTTTTTATTCATTTTAAGGCAGAGCCCAGAGGTTTACAGAGACTCATTGGCCCAATGGAATGCTACAGCTTGGTATTTGCTGGGGTGGTTGTTTTTTTAGGTTTTTTTCCTGGTATCTGTTTGGCCCATGGCCTGCTACAAAAAGGCTTTGGTCCTTGCCCCTAACTATTACTGGAATACCACAAAGCTGAAGATATTTCTTAGAGTCTGGAAGGAGTGAAGAGGGGGAGAAAAGGGGACTTCATACCTTTTTACCGACTCATAGGACCTGAGTCAAAAAGGACCAGAGGTCAAGTCCAACCCCTACCAGAAGCATGAATCATGTCCATAGGGAGAGCTCACTGTTATATTTTTCTAGCCTAATACATTAAAAAATACTAGCTCAACAGGGAGGAGACCTGAGTCCTCATCCTGGATTTTCCCTTAACTCAATGGATGACCTTGGGCAACTCAGTTCAGTAAACAGAACATAGACCTGGGAATCAGGACCTGGATTCTACTTCTGGATTGAGCATTGCCAGCTGTGTGACCCTTGGTAGATACTTCTCTCTTGTTTGTTTCCTTCCTGGTAAAATGAAGGGCAAACAGAGGATCTCTAAGGTTCCTTCCAAGCCTAATATGTCTGTTTCTTGGTCACTTCCTCAATTTAGCCTCAGTTTCTTTATCTGTAAAGTGGAAATAGCTTCTCAGCTCACATGATTATTCTCAGGATAATATATAATACTGAATATGAAAGCACTTTGAAGAATCTAAAGAAACTTTCCCAAAATAGAGTGGGCTGCCTAAGGAGGTGGATGGTTTCATCCAATGGAAGTCTTCAAGCAAAGGCTAAATCAACATCCCTTGAAAATGTTTAGAAGGGATTGTTGGTCAGTGAGTACGGACTGGATCAGATGGCCTCTGAGGTCCTTTTAACTCTGAGATTCTGTGACTATAAAAAGGGCATCAGTCTTACGGAAAACATATGGTATTGATGTCTCTGGGGAAAGGTCTTGGAAAATGAAGATGTTAGACTGAAGTTTGAATCTTTAGGCAAGTGCTGGAAGACTTGGGCTAGAATCTCAGCAGTGCCAGGATTTAAACACAGTCCTTTTGACTCCAAATTCATAGAAGAAGGAAGAAAAAAAAACCAGGGAGGAGAAAGAATCAGAAGAGGTGGCAGAGAAAGAAGAGGCAGAGAAAAGAAAAGAGGGAGGAACAGAACAGAAGAAGAGAGGAGGAGCAGGAAGACAGAGAGGAAAAGGGAAGGATCTGGAGGAAAAGAACAAGTAAGATCAGGAATAAAAGAAGGAGAAGAAAGAGGAAGAGGAAGAGAAGAAATGTGAAGAACAGCAGGAAGGAGGAAGAAAAAACAGACAAGCCCAGGCTCCAAGCTGCTTCACAATTTTAGGAGTGACTTGGGTGGAAGGCATGGATGACAATAGTATCTGATGATACAAAGCAGGGAGGAAGAGCTAACACCATCCTTCCCCATCCCATTCTCATCCTCAAAGCTACTACAAAGTGCCTACTATATGCCGGGCACTATGCTTACAGCTTTACAAATAGCCTCTCATTTGAGCCTTACAACAACCCTGGGACATAGGTGCTGGGTTATCCCCATTTTACAGATGAGGAAACCAAGGCAGAGGTTAAATGACTTGCCCAGAGTCACACAGCTAGTAAATGAAGCCACAGTGGAACTCAGATCTTCCTGATTCCAGGCTCAGGTGCCTCTCTACTGCACAAGTTCAATGCCCAATATATTAGATAACACAGTTGGGACCAAAAAAAATCTCAAGCTAGAACAATGGCCACAAGTTAATAAGATGAAGTGTAATGGGAAGCTTTTAGATACACACATAGGTTCAAAAATTCAACTTCACAAGTACTACATGGCGGGGGAGGCGTGAGTAGAATTTTTGGCATTAAAAATATCTGGGGGTTTGAGTGGCCTACATGTTTAAAATGAGTCAACAGTATAGGGTGGCAGCCGAAAAAGCTAATATCATCTAAGAGTGTTTGAAGAAAAGCCCAGCACCCTATGCATGGGAGAGGACAGTCCTGTTACTTTCTGCCCCAGTCAGGCCACACCCATAGGCTTGTGTTTGTAGAAAGGCAGTGGAGAAAGGACATCCAGAGAAGAGAATGACCTTGAGACCACACTAAGCAAAGATGGGATAAAGGAGCTGGGAATGTTAAGCCTGGAGAAAAGAAGCTAGAGGAAGGACATGGTTGCTGTTTTCAAATATTTGAGTGGCTTTCATGAGGAAGAAGGGTAAGACTTCAGTTCTGTTGCCCTAGACAGCAGAACAGAAAGCAACAACAGAATATAGGAAGTTTTAAATTCAATGTAAGTAAAAACTTCCTAATGATGGTAATTTGCAAAAGCAGAATCTTCTCTAGGGAATTCATAACAGAGAACATCCTATTTGAACACTTTCAGTGACAGGGAACTCACCACCTAAAGAGGTGACACATTCCACTGTGGGATAGGAAGAAAAGAAATTCTACTTCATGCTTTAACTGGTCCTAATTCTGCTCTTTGGGACCAAAGAGATCATTTAAATTCTCTTCCCTTCTAACAGCCCATCAAATTTTTTAAAGCAACTACACTATCTCCCCTAACTCTAAAGCCCCGCAGTTAACTCATCAGTTCTTGGTAAGGCCCTGTCTTCAGTTCTCCTTCAGGGGATCCATATGTGGACATGCCTCAGTTTAACAACATCCCTCCAAAAACATGTCACCCAGAATTGAACACCACACCTCTCCTAAATCAGCCTAAGCTGAAGTTATCTTCAGGTTTTTAGGTTTAGTGATGAAAAGCCTCTCCCAACCGCAGCCTGAGTTTTAACTTAATTCAACAAAGAACTTGCTGAGTTATTATGTGGCAGCTCTGCTCCCAATGCAACACTGGGAAAGAAAGATGAATAGGAGGTAGCTCCTGCACTTAGAAAATTTATAAGTCAGAAAGGCAGAGAGAGAAAGCTCACTGGCCCAGTTTTCCATTCAGTCATTCAACAAACATCAGGACCCAACTGTGCACAAAGCCCTTTGTTGGACACTGCAGATATGAGTTAATAACATGATATGATATAGCTCTCAGACAGCTGCATGTAGTGGCAGAAAACCTATGCTGCATCCCAGCTCTATTAGTCACCCAGTGGGTGATTTCAGCCAAGTCCCTTCCCTTCTCTGGAACTCCTCTATAAAATTTTGGGGTTGGTGCAGTGGATAGAGCACCACGCCTGGAGTCAGGAAGACTCATCTTCTTGAGTTCAAATCTGGCTGCAGAAACTCAGCTATAGGATCTTGAACATGTCATTTAGCCCTGTTTGCCTCAGTTTCCTCATCTGTAAAGTGAGCCAGGGAAGGAAATAGCAAACCTCTCCAGTGTCTTTGCCAGGAAAACCCCAAATGAGGTCACAAATAGTTAGACATGACTGAAGACAATTGAACAACAGTAGTTCCAAAACCTCTGATCCCAGGTTGGGGAAGGGCTGAGAGATTGACAGAATGAGGCCAGGAAAGTTTCACTGAGAAGGCAGCACCTAAACTGGGCCTTAAAGGAAGGGAGGGACATCAATAAGCAGAGATTAGGGGAAATGAGAAGAATTGTATATATTTTTAAAAATACACAGAATATCTGTATTGAACAGGACCTCAGAGTTCATACTGTATAGACCAAGACAGAATGCTATTGTAGCCAGAAAACTGGACTTGAGAATCAGAAAAACCTGGACTCAAATATAGCCTCTGACACTTGTGAATATGATAAAGTCACCTAACCCCTCAAGGCCTCAGTTCCTCATCTATAAAATAAAGAAGCTGGATTATAATGCCTCTAAGCTTATGATCCAGTGGTCTGCACTCTATAAGCAAGAATGCCCCCTCTACAACAGGGATTCCTACCTAATCTTTTAGGGGTCCTGGGCCCATTTGGTATCAGTCTGGTACAGCCTAGTACCCTTCTCAGAACCATAGTTTTAAATGAATTGTTATTACTATTCAGTCATTTCAGTTGTGTCCAACTCTTTGTGACCCCATTTGGGGTTTTCTTGGCAAAGATACTGGGGTGGTTTGCCATTTCCTTCTCCTGATAATTTTACAGATGAGGAAACTGAGGCAAATAGGGTTAAGTGACTCGTCCAGGGTCACACAACTACTCATTGTCTGAGGTCAGATTTGAACTCAGGAAGATGAGTCTTCTTGACCACAGGTCTAGCACTCTATCAACTATGCCATTTAGCTGCCAAAATGAATATATAGAATTACAAATATGTATGTGTATGTATCCACACACATATACATATATAGTCTTCAAAATTAAAAAGAAAAACACCTTCATGACCCCCTGAATGAGAATGGGTGATAAAGAGCAGTCCAGTTTGGTCAAACTTTGAATATACCAAAGGGAGTGAGTACTTTGAGGCCAGACAGAACCACAGATTCAGAGAATCTGGGGGCTGGAAGGAACCTTGAGTAGGTATCCAGTCCAACCTTCATTTTCAATAAATGGACATCTAATTATTTCCTGAAAATCTCAATGAGGCAGAATCTACCACTTCCTAAAGAAGGTCCATTCTACCCTTAAGCTTGCCTCCTCCTTCTGGGCTTCAGTTTCCACATTTGCAAACCAAGAGGGCTGGAACAATGAACCCTAAAAAAATCCCTGCTCCCTGAAACCTATTCTCAAATTGCAAATGGCCCAGCTGGGCGCCCAGTCTTCTGGATGCTCTAAGAACACAAAGAGGAAACCTACTTCACTGACCATACAGACCTTAGAATCTAGTTGGGTCAGTAGAATTCATTGAATGATAGGTAGATGTGAGTAATTATCATTCAAGGTCTCAGCTTTATTCAGGAGGCAATAGGGAACCTTAAAGGTATTTTAGCAGGTGAAATGACCTGAGTGTTGTGTAAGGAAGAAGGGGAAATAATCAGAGTGGTGTGTAAGGAAGAAGGGGAAATGACCTGAGTGGTGTGTAAGGAAGAAAGGGAAATGATCAGAGTGGTGTGTAAGGAAGAAGGGGAAATGATCAGA
>NW_027187352.1:8281372-8291132 GCF_028583685.1 Petaurus breviceps papuanus
GGGGAAATGATCAGAGTGGTGTGTAAGGAAGAAGGGGAAATGATCAGTGGTGTGTAAGGAAGACCATAGTATGATCACAGATAAAAGCTGGAAGAGACCACTTAGGTCTCATTTTACAAATGAGGAAACTGAGGCCTAGGGAGGTGATATGACTTGCCAGAGATAACCAAGGTGGTCAATGTCAGAGGTGGAATTTGGACCCAGGAACTCTGACACCAAAGAGTGATTCTTTCCAAATGACTCAGGTAATGGTGTTAAGGGTTGAGTTAGTTGGAAAAGTAGCCTTTACCCAATAACAACAATAGCAAAAGAACTCCACCATTCCTGAAATGCCCATGGTGTGTCTGTTTTTATTCACACTGATCTTTCCATCTGAAAGGTACACCACTCTCTCTACTGGTAGAAATCCTATCTGTCCTTCAAGGCCCAGAAAGCCTTTCTTGATTTCCCATCTGGGTGAGCTGTCTCTTGCCCCTAGGAAACACTCCTGGGGTTATTATTCTAGCCTGCCTTGTACTAGAATGATGTCTACATGTCATCCTTCCCCCTAGATGGTGAACTCTCCAAGGACAAAGGTCAGCATCTTCTTCAAGTCTGAGCCTATAATACAGGTTCTTACACACAGTGGGTGTGTAAGTCTAGTCACAAGCAAGAAACCAATATGGTGCCACACTCTTTTCCCAACCATATCTCATTCTACATTTGCTTTCACAAGCTCTGCTTTGTCTGACCAAACAGTTTTCTCCTGTTCTCATTCAGTCCTCTTTCTTCTATCCCTAAACTGGAAATATACTTGGTCTCTTCTTCATCTTTATCTGCTATAGTCCCTCCTTTCCTACAAATCCAAGTAAAGTGTCACCTCCTTCCTGAAGCCTTCCTTGATTCACCCATCAGAAAGTGAACTCTTCCTCACCCAGTTTCTCATGGCATTTTAAAATATTTATTCAAATAAACACTTCGTAAGAATTAGAAGTATCCAAAAATAGAATAGGCTGCCCTGGAAGGTAGTGAGCTCCCCAGCACTAGAAACTAGATAACTACTTATTAAGGATGCTCAAAAAGGAATTCCTGTTCAGGACCAGGCTGAACTAGATAACCTCTGTGGTTTCTTCCAGCACTGAGTTCTGAAAAATAGCAAGTGACTGGGGAAATCCCTGGGCCTATGAACAATACTTGCTGCTGTAATCCAGAGGATGATTTCTCTCTCTGATAGAGAAACCTATCCATAGGGTAACCCACCCATGGCATCTCATCCTGTGCTACTCTTTTCTCTTGCCATAAAGCCTTAAAATAGATGCCAAAACTAGCTAAAGGCCACCTAATGTTTTAGCTCCTTTGTAGAGAGACAAAGGCAGTATTCAAGATGTCCATCAATATATTATCTCTCACTCTTGCTGTGTGACCAGCCAATCTTCTTTTTCATTCACATTGCTCAGTTCTTTCAGTCCTGTCTGACTCTGTGACATCACTTAGCACCTTCTTGGTAATAATAATGGAATGGTTTGCCATTTCCTTTTCCAGCTCATTTTATAGATGAGGAAACTAAAGCAAACAGGGTTAAGTGACTTACCCAGGGTCACACTGCTAAGAAGTATCTGCAGCTGGATTTGAACCCAGGAAAATGAGTCTTCCCGACTTCAGGTTCAGCACTCTTATCTGTTGGGCCACCTACCTGCCCCCATTTTCAGTCACATATGTGCTCTTAGTAATGTATGAGTTAAGTCAATAAGCATAAGCACCTACTATGTACCAAGCATAAGAGGCAAAAGCCATACCTTATTCTCAAGAAGCTCACAGTCTAAGGGGAGAGAAAACATGTAAACCACCATAGATGAAGAAACTACAGACAGGAAACATTAGAGTTGATCCCAGAGGAAAGGCAATGGTTTAAAAAAAGACCAGGAAATGCTTCTTCAAGAAAGGGTGATTGTAGTTAAGACACTGAGTTCCCGCCTTTCTTCGTATTCTCAATGCTACACAGCACTAGAAAGCACTTCATTGTTGACTTGGCTGCCCTTGGGTCTTCTGGTCTGATATCACTGTCGTAGTACTGACTTTCATTTCCCTAGCCTGGGTCATTGCAAAGACCCACTGCCAAGTTAATCCTCCAGATGTACAAGCATAGGCTCATCTACAACTCAAAAGCTTCCTGACATTCCCATTGCCTACAAAGTTTATCCCAGGCCTCACAGGACTCAGGGGTGATCTGATATCACCCTACCCTCCTCAATGCCTTCTCACACCATTCACTGACTTCAAAGTGACCCCAGAGATCATCTGGCCCAAATTCCTCTATTTATAGGTGAAAAAGCAAGAGTGCAAGAGAAAGACATAACTTGCGAAAGGTGAGAGAGCTAATAAATGTCAAAGCTTTGACTCAAACCCAGGTCTATTAGGCCCAAATTCAATATGTTTTCTACTGTACCCAAACTGCTTCACAGGTAGGGCATAGATGATGATTCTTACTTTGCAGATGAGAAAACTTGTGGCTTCAATTGCTAAACAATTGCCCAAGGTGACAAAAGGGAACTTAGGATGATAAACCGGCAGCTGCAAGAGAAGGGTGAGGACTCCCCAGGTCATCTGGCTTTAAAGTCAGTCAGAGGCCCTGCGTTCGAATCTCTACTCTGTGAGAACCTTGAACTGATACCTCTCTGGACCTCTGTTTCCTCATCTGCAAAACAAGGAGATTCTTAACTTTTTTGAGTGTCATGGATCCCTCTGGAAGTTTGATGATGACTATGGACCCTTTTTCTCAAGAAAAAAGAAAGTTCTGAAATAATTAAAGGAAATGCTAAATTTCAATTAGAGGTCATAAAAATCAAAATTAATTTTTTCTTCTCCAAGTTCTTAGAGCCCCTAAAATTGATGGGTCTGTGGGCTCATACAGTCCCTTCCAGCCCTCAATCCCATGATTCTGGTGAGGTCCCCATCCTCTTCACTTCCTACTCACTCACCTGAGTTACCTTGGTTTTTCTTGCCTGCCTAGATAGGAAGGGCTCACCCCTGTAGTCTGATATGCACTCTGGACCCAACTTCATGATCCTGCCAGACTGAAGTTGACTTTAAGAAAGAGAGGTGGGGGAGTAAAGGGGTAGAGAAGAAAATCTGCCTATGTCACACAATTCTTCGATGTGGTGAGTCACAGAGGGAGCTCAGCTCAGCACTGAGCCATCCAAATGGCCCCAAGCCAGGAGGAGAAGGTAACATGCTGCAATTGCAACCCTGCTTCTCTTCCAAGTTAAGGATTGTGTGTCTGGCCAGGGCACCGAGGCCAACCAACTGGCTTTTCCCCATGTCATCAATGCAAATTGTGGGTAAGCAATCAGAATCTTGGGCTATTAGGAGCTGGAAGGGGCCTTAGACCACAGAATGTCAGAGCTGAGAGAGGCCTTAGAACACAGAATGTCAGAGCTGGGAAGGATCTTAGACTGAAAAATGTCAGATTTAGAAGGGGCCTTAGAACACAGAATGCTGAGGACTGGGAGGTACCTTAGAACACAGACTATCAGAGCTGGGAGGGGTCTTAGAATAGAGAATGCTGGGGGTTGGAGGGACCTTAGATTACAGAATGTCATAGCTGGGAGGGGCCTTAGAACACAAACCGTCAGAGCTAGAAGACAACTTAGAACAAAAGAGTGTCAGAACTGAGAGGGACCTTAAGATCACAGAATTTCAGAGCTGGGAGGGGCCTTAGAACATAATGTCAGATCTAGAAGGTACCTTGGAACACAGATTTTCAGAGCTAGAAAGGACCTTAGAACATATTATGTCAGAGCTGGGAGGGACTTTACATGATAGAATGCAGAATGTCAGAGGCACAAAGAATGTTGCAACAGGAAACATCAGGGCTGTAAGAGACCTTGATGCAGAATGTTAGAGGTGGAAAGGGACCACAGAAATGAGGAACTATATAGGATGCTAAAGCTGAAAGATCTTCGAATACATACAATCCAAATTCCTTGTTTGGCTGATTAGGAAAATGAATTTGCAAAGAGAAGGGGGAAAGAGACCTGCCTGGGGTCACTGAAGTTAGTTAAGTAGAAAACATAAGGAGTGGTTCTCCCAACTCTCAGCACAGAGCTCTTTTCATCCTACTAACCCTAGATAAGGGTCCCTTTTTAGACTCAATCCCAGCTAAATTAAGCAATGGTCAAGGCTCTGGCCTAAAGCCCATGGGCACTATGCACCCCCAGAACCAAATTTTCCCAGGCTCATTCCACAGCTAGTAGTACCAAAGGAATAGAAAAGTCTCCTGAAGTCAAATGACTCAATGAGAAAGGGGGCCTTGGCCTGAGTGTTAGGATGACCCTCCCACTCTTAAGCTACTCATTTGATTTTCCTTTAAAAAAAATCCATCAGCAGTCAAATCATCTATCCAATTCAACAAATACTTATTAAACACCTCAACCCTGAAGGTGTCCCCAACAAGGTCATGTAGGGGGATACAATGAGTAGGAATTCTAACCACAGAGGGAACAGTGGCCTCAGTTTCCTATAAAATAAGAGGTTGGTCTCTTGCAGTTCTTGGTACTAGGACACCTTAAGTATAAACTGCCATGAAATCAGATAAGGGAGAGATGCCCAGGCACACATCTAAAGAGCCCTCAACTCAAGCAGAGGGAAGTGAACCGAACCAGGAGGACAACTTATATAGAAACCAAGAAAATTGAAAGACATAGAAACTCTGATCAATGAATGCAATGACCACCATAATTCCAGAGGCCTCACACAATGACATGCTCTCCACTCCCTGACAAGAGGTGGTGGGCACAACAGCACCTGCTGAGCCAATGGAGGAATTTGTTTTGCTTATCCATATATATTTGCAATAGTGCTTTTGTTCTGCTTTCTTTCTCAATGGAGAGTGGGAGAGGAAGAGGAGGATTTCTGTTACCTGAAAAAAAGGTAACTGGAATCAGGATTATTATTGTTATGATTATTGTTCATCATAACAATAATGTTTGTTGAATTGAATGAGGCCCAGGGTAACTTGCCCAATGTCTGGCATTAAGTTGACCTCTTGTATCCTCTCTGGCTCACACATCTCTCTCACACACTACATTGTGACTGTGCCAAAAATGGAACCCAGGCCTCCCACCTCAGTATCACTTGCTTGTGGGTTGGGAGATGGGAAGGGGGTGAGAAAGGTGAAAGCCGTAGAGAGACTGCAGGTGGCTCAAGGAGAGACAGGCCACCTCGCCACAGAGAACAGCCTTCCAAGGTTCCTAGGGGCTTCTGGGCATTTCTATACCAAATGCCACATAATCCTGCCCCAGATCACCAATAGCAAGTCTCCCTATGCACAACCTTTGAGACTGAAAGTCCTTGAGGAACTTAGAACTTGGAACCTGGGCCTCGGTCCGAACCAGCCAGCCCCTCAAGGCTCACTGCAGATTTAGATTGCTCACTGGCTTCCTAGCACTCATTTCCTGTACCCATTTACTCACTCAACTCTCTGCTGGTTCTCTCAGAACAGGAGCAAGTCTAGGAATTCTAGGATTTAGAGCCAGAGGAGGCCGTATAGTAGACAAAGTCAGAGGTGAAAGCTACCTGAATACCATACAGTCCCAACCGCCTCTTTTTGTAGTGAGGCTATAAAGATGAAATTTGCCAATTAAGATCACACACCATAAAAAGTAGACAGAGCAAGTTGTTTCACTTTAGCTATGCAAATTTATTATAAGGGTTTTCTTTTTCTTTTCTTCCCCAGTAAATAGGGAACTGGAGAGGAAAAATAAATGTTTGATAATTGAAAAATAATGAAGTTTGATTTTTTTTTAAATAATGAATAGGGCTCTTTTGAGGGAAAAAAGGCAGAGCAAGAATTTGAACACACACCCTTTGACTCCAAACCCAGTGCTCTTTCAAAGCGAAAGGTAGCAAATGTTCAGTGAGGAAGAGAGGGCAATGAACAGGAAAACTGGGATATTGGGGGGAGGAGGCAGTGCTGAGGCTGGCTAGGCACAAGGTTCCCCAGGCACGATCCCAAAGGTCTCTACAAAGGGAAAATTTCTGGTTAAGAGGAAAGCCTAAGCAGAAAGTTCAAGAGGAACTAGTCATTTAGAGTGGCTTCTAAAGAGGGGGGGAGTTCAGCAGTTACCAGAAATGGGGGTGGTTAATAGAGGGCAAGGGGGAGAAGAGGAAAAAGAATGGTGAGAAGAAAGTAGGAGGCAGGCAAAGAGAGGCTGAAAGAGGGAATGAGTGAGAAGGAAGAGAAAACGGAGGAGAAGAGAGAGAGGAGAAGGGGTATGTAAAAAAGAGGAGAGGGAAGAGGTAAAGGGGGGAGAAAGAATGGTAAGAAAAAAGATAAAATGGGAGGAGTGGAAAGTGAAAAAGCAAGGATAATGAAGAGAGAGAAGAGGAATAACAAAAGGAAAAGAGGTTGAGAGGAGAGATAAAAAAGAAGAGAGAAAATGGGGGTGGGAAAGATGGATGGAGAAGAGAGAAATAGGAAGGGGAAAAAGGAAAGAGGAAAGGAGGGACAAATGGGTGACTAGAGAGAATGAAAATAAAGAGGTCAAGGGTGGCTAGGTGGTGCCGGCCCTGGAGTCTGGAGGACCTGAGTTCAAATATGACCACAGACACTTAACACAAAAATCAGCTGTGTGCCCTTGGGCAATTCACTTAACCACAATTGCGCTCCAAAAAAGCAAAAGAAAAAAAAAAGAAAATGAAAAAGGTCAGACAGAAAGGAAAGAGAAACTGGACAATGGAAGTAGAAGGAAGGGGGAGGAGAACCGTGAAGGTGGGGAAAAAAAATCAGAGTTTCCTTATTTCTAGACCAGGATAATAAAGAGGAAGAAAAGAATTTTAGAAATGTCCCAAGTCTTTTCCTCTTCTCAGAGCCTTCTGTCTGTCCATCCCCATACCTAGCCTAGTAGTTCTCAGTAATCACTCACTAGGCAGCCCTTTCAGTTGGTAAGCTCCCTGAGGGCAAGAAACAAGAAGTATTGGGTATCCTTCCCAAGCAGAACATGGCAGCTTCACCAAGTTCACCCAGACCAGACCCTTCCTCTTCTCCTTTGCCATCCCCCCACAATATAAAATATTCAAGTTAGAGGAGATCTTAGAATATGGAATGTTAGTTTTGGAACAAACACTTTTCAATCTGGGAGAGAACTTAAGGATCAAGTGGTCTGAGGGGACCAAGACCTTGGCAGTTTAAAAAATATATGTATTTTTGATAACTGTATTTCAATATAATTGGTTTCCTATGTGACCCTACATATCCTGTTTTTATGCATTTAAAAATATGATACTGAGAAGGGATCCGTGGGCTTCACAAGGTGCCTAAAGGAGATCAGGACACAAGAAAAGATGAAGAAGTCTCAGCTCCATTTTACAGATGAAATAACAAGCCCAGAGAAGTGAAAGGACTTACTCTCTGGGGAAACTTTTGTTCAATAAATGAATTAACGAAGCTGTAAAACCTGTCAGCTGAAGGCCAGTTCACCAGCACCTCACCAGAACCAACATCTTCCCACCCTCCTCCCTCCCCCAGTAAAATAAACATCAGCATTCTCAACCTTTCCCTCAACATGAAGTCACTGAATCTTGGACATGCTGCAGGATTGCCATCTCCAAGCCTGGCTCCATGGAAAGGCATGTAATCTAAGGGATAGGACACCTGGGTCCTATTCCCATATCTATTACTGCCTGCTGGGGGAGGGGGACCCTAGAAACTCTGGTTTTAGAGCTGAAAGCGGCCTTAGAGATCATTTAGCCCAATCCCCACATCCTGCCTGGGAGAAACTGAGATTCAGAGAAATAACTTGAACAAGGTCATACAGATAAGAAGCAAATTATTAGAAACCCGGTCCTTAGGCTCAAAATCCATTGTTCTTCCTCTTTGGCTGGACACTTAAAAAGAGAGGATGGAAACTAACCCCACCCCAAGCTCTGATCTCACTCCTACCCCTTAAGGAAACTCTTAACTCTCACAGAATCAATGGTCAGTCAATCTGAAAGGGGAAAATGCCTGGTCTGGGCCCCTCCAGGGACGAAGGGGCCCCCAGCTCCCAGAGAAGGAAGTGGTTTGTGCAAACAGCTCCGGCCAGAAGAGCAGTTCCCCAAAAGCACGGCTTCCCCTTGCCTTTCCCAGGGTGCTCCTTCTCCCCACCCCTGAACCTGTGCACCCTAGTACTGCAACCGGCACCTGTGCGGGGCTCAGGACAGACCCCATTCCAGGCCAGGTTTTAATCGGTCCCATCCAAGAGCTTACCACGCTAACTGATCTATCGAGTCGAGAACCCCAAGGAGTCCGCCAATCTGGGGTCATTCCTCAGCCCCCTCATTCCCCCGGGGACTGTTAATAAAGGGACCTCAAACCTGGATCTGGGGTCCCATTTTGCAAGACCCCAAGGTACCAAGGAGCTGGGGGAAGGGAGAAGTAGCCAACCAGTCCCGTCCCCCCCCCCCCGGGACAGCGCACCAACCCCAGCAACCAGGAGATTCTCCAAAGCCGGAAGGTGTCTACCATCCTACAAAGACCCCCGCTGGGGTGTAAGGGCGGTGGTAGCCCCCTCTCCAGTGTCAGAGTGCAACAACCCCAGGAGGTTCCCCGCAGCGGCACCAGCCCTTTCCCCTCCCCCCGGGAGGCCCCGGAGGGCTGCCCGCAGTGGGAATTACCTGGCGCAGCAAGGAGCCTGCCCCAGCATGTCCCGTCCTTTTCCTCGGCCTGGCCCAGCCAGGCTCGTACCGCGCAGCAGAAACGGAGGCGGCTCGCGCGCCCCGCGCCCCAGCCTGGAGCCGGAGCTGGAGCACAAGGCGAGGCTAGGTAGAGGCGCCGGCCCGCAGGTCTCTCTCTGCCGCAGTCGGCGCACGCGGAGCCAGCCAGCCCGGCCGGCTGCCTGCCTCGCCTAGCCTGGCCTGGACAGGGCTCGGCTTCCCAGAGCTGATGCGCGCTGCCCGCCCAGCTCCAGTTCGGCGGGGTAGGGTTACAGCGCCCAACAGGAGGAGCCGAGTCGTGGTTGGCAAAGGTGGGAGGGGGGAGGGGGTGAAGCAGAAGGGGCGGAGGGAAGAGTAAACCATAGACCCAACTGGAGCCTCCTCCTTTCTCCAGCCAACGAGCTGGGGGAAGCAGTTTCTCCTCCCCGCCTCTCCCTCATTCCATCCCCGAGCCAGAATGGACAGAGGATTCAGCTGGATAAGATTTTCATCTCCACGCAAAAGCTGCCCCCAAGGGGCGTGCTTCGGTCTCGCCCTGCAGCACAGAAAACGTGGAAGGACCGCCCTGGGACATCAATTAATCATCAACTTTCTGCCCACCCCAGGAATAAAACTCGATGTTCCTAGAACCCCACTGAAAAAAAGCCCCACCTCCCCACCCCCCACCCCCAGTAAAGGCAAGGAGGAGAGGGAAAGACCATCTCTCAATATCTTCCTCTATCTGGGTCTCGGGGTCCTCCTCGGTAAAATGAGGGGATTAGACAGACTACAGAGTCACTGAGGTCCCTTCCGACTCTGACGTTCCGAGATTCTAAAAGCACCTAAAGTTATTCATCTCGATATCAACACTTACCCCCACGCCCCGACACCCAGCACAATGCTGAATACAGCATGCATGAGAGATGTCGAGTGAAGGAGTGAATGTATGAAATCCATCACTTCCCGTGGTCCCAGGATCCTTCTAAAGGCAGAAAGATGGAGAGAGGAAGAGAGGGAGATAGGGGAAGAGAGGGAGGGAGGGAGAGAGAGAGAGACAGAGAGACAGAGAGAGAGAGAGAGAGAGAGAGAGAGAGAGAGAGAGAGAGAGAGA
>NW_027187352.1:8291142-8310733 GCF_028583685.1 Petaurus breviceps papuanus
AGAGAGAGAGAGAGAGAGAGAGAGAGAGAGAGAGAGAGAGAGAGAGAGAGAGAGAGAGAGAGAGAGAGAGAGAGAGAGAGAGAGAGAGAGAGAGAGAGAGAGAGAGAGAGAGAGAGAGAGAGAGAGAGAGAGAGAGAGAGGGAGAGAGAGAGAGAGAGAGAGAGAGAGAGAGAGAGAGAGAGAGAGAGAGAGAGAGAATTGGGGGAAGGGGAAAAAGAATTTGATGCAGTGATAGAAAGAGGACTGTATTTTTACAGTCAAAGATTCAAATCCTAATTCTGCCACTGGGTGACCTGCAAATCACTGCACTTTGGATGAGGTTCAGTTTCCTCAAATACAAACTGAAGAATTTGAACTGGACCCTCCCTAGTCGTTGATCTTTTCAGTTCTAAATCCTTTGAGCAACCCTATGAGGTGAAAGTTGGAAGGGGGGCCAAGAAATTCACTGCAACAAATATTTATCGATAGGCACTGAGGTTACAAAAATAACGACCCTCGAGGAGGAGAGGTATTTTCTACCAGAGGTGAAAGATGGGGAAGAGGATGTATGGAAAATAGGGTGACAAGTCAATGCAAGATAATTTGAGGAAGGAAAAAGCAGTAAGTAGGGGAAGGGGAAGAGAGAGGAGGAAGAAGGGCTCAGGAACGGCTCTGAATAGAAGGGGGCACCTGAGTAGAGCCCTGAAGGAGACTAAGGGTTCTTAAGGAAGGAAACTAAAAAGCAGAGCTGAGGAGGGAGGTGGCCTATGCAAAGGCATGGAGATAGGATGTCGTCAGAGTCTTATTACCTATAGCCTGCACCATTGAACAGCTCCCAAAATGGTCTCCCTGCCTCCAACCTGTCCACCATATACAGTTGCCAAAAGCATTTCCCTAAGGAACTTCTAGCTCAAAAACCTTCAGGGATTCACTGCTGCCTTCAGTGAAAAGAAAAACTGTAAATTCCTTAATCTGGGCTTGCAGGTCTTCCATGATCTGGACTCCACCTACCCTTTCAGCCCTCTTTCACATTATTCTCCTTCAGGAACCATATTTCAGTCAAAATGAACCAATCACTGTTTTCCCCTCCTTGATACTGTATCTCCCTCCCAGTATACTCACAAGTTATTCCCGTTCCTTCTCATCTCCAACTCTCAGAAGCCTTGTCTTCCTTCAAAAAAACCCAGGTACCATCATCTCTGTGAAGCCCTCCCTGATCCACCTTGGTAACGTCTTGCTCCTCAGTTTTACTTTTACTATACTTACCTGTGTGCATATTGTATCCCCAAGTGGACTCCAAGGTCTTTGACCAGAAGAATTCTTTCATTTTGATTCTGTATCCCTAACACCTTGCTATGAGAATCAAGCCTACCTGGCAAGTTTTAAAGCACTATATGCATGAGAGCTATTGTTACTGTACATAGTAGGTTCTTATTAAATGTTTAGTTGAATTCAACTAAACTGAAAAATAGGTGTGAGCCAGACACTGGAAAGTCTTAAATCTGGGGATTGGGGGAAGAGGCCTTTGTATTACATCTCATGTGGAAGCAGTACAGAACCACTGAGACTTCTGAGCAGAAGAGGGACCTGGGCCTTAGGAAGATTAATTTGGCAGCTGTGTGGAAGGTGGATTGGACAGAGTAGAAGCAAGGAGATCAATTAGAAGACTTTTTGTCAGTCTCCCTAATGCAAGAGTTCCCACACAGTATAGCAACAGTGAGAGGTGATGAGGGCCTAAACAAGAGGAGTGGCTATGTAAACAGGGAGAAAGGAAGGGATGTTAAGGAGGTCTCTGAGGTAGAATTCACAGGATTTGGGGGCTTCATGGATAGGGGTGTGGGGAAGGAAGGGCCCAAAGATCCTGAAATGTCAGGGATTATTCCAAGGACTTGAAACCTGAGTGAGAGGCCACATAAGGATGATTTTGTAGGAAAGATGGGTTCAGGGAAGGGATTCTTCACACCTTTTTGTTTTGGCACTGTGGTGACACCTATGGACCTCTATCAGAATGTTCTCAAATGAATACAAAATGTAGGATTTCAAAGGAAATCAATTATGTTGAGATACAACTATCAATTTTTAAAGAACCAGTTCATGGATTAAAGAATTCCTAGTTTAGGGACATGGGTCCAACTGGCTTTGCTTCCAGTGGCAGGAAGGATGGAGGTGGATCCTATTATAGCTTGAGCTAATTTTTTTTAAAGTCCTGAGGCTCACATATCAGTCTATAAATCCCATTCCACCCCCTTAATCCACACAGATCCCTTTTCCCCCTTTGAGACTACCCTTGGTGCTACAGCTAACTTCATTTCATATCTGAACCCTGCTTTTACTGCTCATTTCTAGGCCCCCCCTCTCACACACACACATACACACACACATGCACGAACACACGCACACATGCACACACACACATTTAGCCCCACCCTCCTATATCTGAAATCAGGAATATTTTAGTATGGATTGATGGGTTGAAATCTGCTAGCCCCCAACAGGATTTGCATTCTTAAAGTGCTTCACAGGAAGGATTAACCAAGAAATGCATGTCTTCAGATGGAATTTCAGGTACCATGACATGCTGGTAATAAAATACTTACATTTCCATAGTATCGGAACCCTTCAAAGTGCTTCCCTCACGTTCAACTGCTCCAAAAGGTAGTTAGTGTCAATATCACTATCCTGATTTTTGTACATAAAACCAACATGGAGGTGACATGATTTATCCAATATCATTTAGATTGGCAGGGAAGAGAGAATTTTCTCTCTTCAAATCAAGCATCACATATGGGTGGCTACTTGTTGGAACTCTTCATAGGACAGGCCTAAGGAGGGAAATGAGGTGGCCATCCCAGGCCATCCCAGAGCCTCCATAGGGAAATACTACCAAATGACATCTACAGCTGGAAACCAGATTAGTCTCTGAGGCTGAATTTGAACTCAGGTCCTTCCTCTCTGTTTGTCTAATGCTCTACTCACTCTGCCACCTAAGTGCCTCATCAGTTCAAATGGAGGCTGGATGACCACTTGTCAGGGAATTGACAGAGGGGATGCATGTTCAGGTAGGGGTTTACTTGGGCTGCCTCTCTGGATCTGCCATCACTTGCCCTGATCCCGCCTTCTGGGACTATACAAAGAATATTTAAGTCTTCTTCCCTGTGACAGCTCTCCAAAGGAAGACAGCGATCGTGTACCTGATGGGGTTTCTCCAGTTCCTTCAAAACTTTCCATTTACAGTGTACTCATTTCCAGGCCACTTTCCATCCTGGTAACTCTCCTCTGGATATAATCTAGTTTGCAAGTGTCCATTTTAATGTAGTCCTTAGACCACTAAAAGCAGGATTCGGGGCTCAGGAGACTGGTTTACCTCCTCTGTCATTTAAGTATAATGACAATAATAATAATAATAAATAACAGCGAACATTTATATAGTGTCAGGCACTGTGCTAAGTGCTTTACAATTATCTCATTTGATCCTCATAACAACCCTAAGAAGTATGAGCTATTATTATCCCCTTTTTACAGATGAGGAAACCAAGGCAAAGAGAAATCAAGTGACTTACTTAGGTTAACACAGTGTCTGAGGCTGAATTTGAACTCAAGCCTTTCAACTCCACTACTTCTACTACTCCAGATGTGGTAAGACCAAGGCAGAAGAAGATGACATATATTCCCTTTGCTTTAGAGGTGATGCTTCTATTGATGCAAGTCTATCGATTCCATGTGTAGTGTCCCAAAGAGAGCTCATTTGGGGGCAGCTGGTAATGTCTGGTAATGAGCCCCTCCATCCTTTAGCCAGACATGGTCAAGCTACATTATGCTATCAACAATAACTAGATCATCTTCCCTTAAAAAGGAATACCTGAAAACAAAAAACAAACCATAGAATAAAAGATGTTATGGAAGATATTTTGGGTCTGCCAGGAAGTGGGCCAGTCATGTAGCAAGAATGAGAAGTATTTCCAATGGCACCATCCAAGTTGTACATTAGCACATAACTGAGATAATCAACAGAACCAAAGAAAGCCTTCCCCATGTTGAGTGGGTGAATTTTCTAATCATGGAACAAGAGAGACCAGAATCGTGCAAGACAGGAAGGTGTCTGTGTGTGTTGGTGATCAACAATCTGTATCAGCGAAGGAGGAGCTCGTGCAAATATCATAGTTCCAGGAAAGTAATCACATATTGTTGGGTTTTGCTTTTTTTGCTTTTGACTGGCACATCACACATCTAAAATTGAACCTGTCGTCTCAAAGTAAATTCTTACTGGACGTTTATATTAATCCGTGCTAAATTCTATCTTCATCATCCCAATTGACATGTCTACTGACCTGGATATGCACTCCCCTCCTTGGAGCAAAATGGCAGAGTGTGCTGGATTTGGAATGGAGAGGACCAGGGTTCAAATCCTGGCTTTGCCACTTGACTACCATGTTACCCAGCAACTTAAGCAACTTAACTTCTTATTTCTTCAGCTATAAAATGGGGGATTGGAAATGAAGGAAGAAGTCATTCCCAGCTTAAAGTCTATGATCCTGGGATCCTGACAAAAACTCAGTGAGACAGGCAGGGCTATATTTATTATTTCCATCACAAAGCTGATGAGGAGGACAGGCAAAATGCCTTCCACAACCATACAGTTAATAAGCAGCAGAGGCCAGATTCAAACCCAGGTCCTCTGAATTTCTTCTGTGCCATCCCACTCATCAGTTCATATCTATTTAAATCTTGATTCTCTCACCCAACAGAATCCAGTTAAGTCTCTTCTCAGTTTTATGTCATCGCCAAATCAGACAGACTTGTCATCTCAGACAAGGCATGGCTAACAATGGTGGACAGAACAGTTAACCATTAGAGCAGAGAAGAAGAATTAACAAGTTCACATATTACACTTCTGGTTTGTTTTTTTTTTTGTTTGGGGGGGAAGGCAGGGCAATTGGGGTTAAGTGACTTGGCCAAGGTCACATGGCTACTAAGTGGTAAGTGTCTGAGGCCGGATTTGAACTCAGGTCCTCCTGACTCCAGGTGCTCTATTCACCACACCACCTAGCTGCCCCAACATTTCTGTTTTTAAGAAGTCACCAGGTCTCGGAGGCAGGCCTCCTTTATCTTTTATCATTGTACTGCCTCCTTGCCATCTGACACAAGCTTAGTTGGGTCTCCCCATTTGGAGCAGATACAGCAGAAATAGCTCTGGTTCTGGGATCAGAGCACATGGGTTCAGATACCATTTCTGATGTTTATTATTAGTGTGAACTTAGATGAGTTACTCAACTAATATCCCTGGGTCTCAGTTTCCTCATCTATAAAATAAGGGGGTAGAAATAGAGGTCCTCCAAGGTACCTTTCAAACTGTAGATCTAGGATACTGTGATCTTATGAAGCAATTAAGGGGGTGGCAAGGGGTGGGGGAGTCTTCTTTATATCTTACTACTCCATCTGAGGCAGCTAAGTGGTGAGTGCCAGGCTTGGAGTCAGGAAGACTCATCTTCCAGAGTTCAAATCTGCCCTCAGATACTTGCTAGCTGTGTAACCCTAGGCACATCACTTAACTGTTTGCCTAAGTTTCCTCATGTGTAAAGTGAGTTGGAGAAGGAAATGGCAAACCACTTCAGCATCTTTGCCAAGAAAACCCCAAGTGGGGTCACAAAAAGTCAGATGTAACTGAAACAACTAAAGAACAAAGCTTCATTTAGCTGGCATCAGTTACTCTCTCTGTATAGATGACTTCTCTAGCCCGGATCTCTTATGAGCTCCATACTTGCATTACCAGTTGCCTACAGGACATTATAGGAGTTGAATGGTATAGTGAAATGAACTGAACTTGGGAGTCCAATGCCTTGTGTTCAAGTTTTGCCTGCTTACTTGCTGTATGACTTTGGATAAGTCACTTAACATCTGTAAAATACAGAAATTGGTTATGTGATCTTCAAGGTGCTTTCAGTCACTGAACTCATGATCCAATGATCTTTACCTAGATGTCCCATCAGCAGTTCAAACTCAAGATGTCTAAATTCAAGTTTATTATCTGTCTCCCTAAGCCTGCTCCTACTAATCACTTCACTCTATCTGTGGTATCATCATCATAATGAACAGAGTGGTGGGTTTAGAATTGAAAGACTTTGATTCAAATCCTGCCTCAGACAATGTGTGATCCTAGGCAAGTCATGACCTCTCCTGGCTTTAGTTCCTTATCTAAAACATAAGGGGATTGCATTTAAAATAACTACAGGATAAATAAAATACAAATCTACCCACCAAGACACACACAGGTATTATATGAATACAACTACTCTTTATGTAAATAAAGACACACCTAAATAATTGGGAGAAATACTAATTGCTCATGAGCAGGCCAAAACAATATCAAAAAATTTAAATGCTATCTAAATTAATGTACTAATGTAATGTTAAATGCCATGCCAATCAAACTATCACAAGATGACAGAGTTTTAAAAAAGAAATTTAAATGGAGGAGCAAAAGGTCAAGAACTTCCAGGAAAATAATGAAAAAAAACGTGGAAAGGAAGGGGGCTTATCAGTATCAAATCCCAAACTATATTGAAACAGAGCAATTATCAAAATCATTTGATACTGGTTAAGAAATAGATCGATCAGTGAGACAAATTAGTTACAGAAGCAAATAAACATAGTACTGAATGTCTGAAAAATCCAAATCAGTTCCTGGGCTAAGAAGTCACTATGCAATAAAAACTCCTAGGAAAATAAGAAAGCAGTCTGGCAGAAAGTAGGCATAAGCCAACATACCCTACCATGTAACAACATGAGATCCAAATGGGTACATGACTTAGACAAAAAGGATGGCATTATGGATAAATGAGAGGATCTAGAAAGAAAATACTTTTTGTGTCTATGAATGGGGAGGAGTTCATAATCAAACACAGGATAGAGAGGATTATAGAAGATAAAATGCAAAGCTTTGATTACATAAAATGAAGGACTCTTTGCACAAGGAAGACCAATGCAGCAAAATTAAAAGGTAAACAAGTAACTGAGAAAAAAATCTTTGCAGCAAGTTTCTCTGACAAAATGAAATATCTTATTTCTAAGATATATAAGGAACGGATTCAATTTTATAATAACAGTCTTTTACCAATTCATATATAGCCAAAGAATATGAGTAGGCAGTTTTCAGAGGAAGAAATCCAAGCTATCAATAGCCCTGTAGGGAAAGAAAGGCACCAAATTACTAATAATTAAAGAGCTGCAAATTAAAACAACTCTGAGGTTCTACCTCACACCCATCAAATTGGCAAAGTCAACAAAAAAGGAAAATGAGAAATGCCAGAGGGCTCATGGGAAAACAAGCACATTAATGCACTGTTGGTGGAACTGTGAACTGGTCCAGCCATTCTGGAAAACAATTTGGATTCGTGCCCCAAAAAGACATTGAACTGTGCTCACTCTTTGAACCAACAACATCATTACTAGGACAATACCCCAAAAAGATGACAGAAAGGTGAAAAAGACTCATATGTACAAAGCAAGTTATAGTAAGAGCAGTGAAGAAATGAAAATTAAGGGACCATCAATTGGGGAATGATTGAAAAAGTTATGGTATCCGAATTTAATGGAATACTATTGTTCCATAGGAAATAATTAAAGGAACATTTTCAGTGAAACATGGGGAGATTTGTTTGAACTAATGCAGAGGTGAAGTGAGTAGAGCCAGGAGAACAATGTATACAATACCATATAAACAAACAGCTTTAATAGTCAAAATCCAGGCAATGACCAACTACGTTTCCAGTGGGCTGATGATGAAACATACCACCCACTTCCTGACAGAGGAGTGATGGTCTTCAGGTGCAGAATGAGACATATTTGTTGGATGTGACCAAGAGGGCATTTTTTTTGCTTGAAAATACATATGTTATAAGAGTCTGGGGTTATTGCTTTTCTTTTTTTCAGTGGTGGGGAATTAGGTGCAAGGGAAAGAAAATAGTTTTTATTAATTATTAATTCAATAACATTTTTAATTAAGAAATGAAATAACATGAGGGGTTTAGATTCAATGACTACTAAACATTCCTTCTAACTCTATAAATCTATGATCCTGTAACTGAAACTAAAGGTTCCATAAAGGCAGGAATGTTTCATATCTAAACTTTGTAATCTGCACACCCCACCCCAGCAGTGCCTAACAATGCTTCATATATTCAATAGGTGTTCAATAATCTTTTGTTGATTTGAATTGAATTAGATTAACTAAGGCTCTTCCTTCTTGATTATGGCATTTCCCCTAGGAAGGTGTTGATGGAACTGGGCTTCTTCATATGAAAAAGAAGAGTTATGAAACTCAAATACTTAGGTAAGGCATCAAACACTCTCATTTATTAATGAAGTCTGCTGGCCTCCAAATAAAGAAGAATCTGCTAGCTAAAGAAGTAAAATTCAAATACTGGCTCCATAGATTGTCATAACTGAAAGGAGCCTCGGACCATCAAGTCCAACTTCCTGATCTGATATATGGGGGAGAAGGCCCAAAGTAAAATGGGGACAGAGTCAAGAACGCACGGTCTAAATATCCTGACCCTTCAGACAGTGTTCTGGCTAGAGAGTGAGCTAGGAATTAATTGGTAAAAACTGTAGAGGCAGAAAAACTCTCCCAACAAGGAGAACTCATAACGAAATGGAATGGGGTGCTTTGGAAGGAGGTACTGCATTCCCCAGCACTGAAGATTTCCAAAGACAAGGTTAGACAAACACTTGTCAGGGATCCCAGTTCAAGTACAGATTGGACTAGATGACCTCAGAGGTCCCTTCCAAGTCAGATCTTTTGATTCCAAATCCAAGGTCTGTCCTTCCCTAGCTTCATTTCTGCAGGTCCCAGTTAACTACCCAATGTAAAATGCAAAAAGATTGGACTAAATTAGAGGTTTTTAATCTTTTGTGTGTCTTGGACCACTTTGGCAGGCTGGTGAAATCTAGGGACCTCTTCTTAGAACAATATTTGTTTGTTTTGAATTCATAATTGAAGAAAACGCTAAATTTCAGTTAGTGAAAATAAAGACATAATCTCTTTCCCAACCAAATTCATGGATCCCCTGAAATCTTTCTATGGGTTCCCCAAGTCCATGAACCCCAGGTTAAGAATCCCTAGGTTGGATGGCCTCTGTAATACTCTATGAGTCTTACTGATGTGTATATTGGCAGCCATGAAGACTCCATACCTTCTCAGTGGGTATGTCCCTTAATCAGTTGCTATAGCCCAAAATAAATCACCACCTGGTGGTCAGCCTTCTCATGATGAATCCTCTTCACAGGCAGCTGGGCTGGTCCTTGAATGGTGGGGGTTCTGCCATTGTCAGGAAGCCCTTTCCAGTTTGAAAGCATCAACTACAGCATGGAAGTTCCACTTAACTTGGGGTCCATGAGTTAGTTTTGTTTTTTAAATATATATTTTGATAACTGTATTTCAACATAATTGGTTACCTTTGTAATTACTTATTCCATAAGCTTCACCAGACTGCCCAAAGGGGTCCATTACACACACACACACACACACACACACACACACACACACACACACACACACACACACACAGAGTTAAGAACAGCTAGACTTGACCTTACGGTTCTGAGAAACAAAGGTCACCTTCAAATGATGAAATGGCATATATTCAGCAGAAATGTCAACCTGTAACTTCTCCACATCTAGCACATATAAGTAAACACCAGGGAACTGCTGTCACTGATAATAATAGCTAACATGTAGACAGTGCTTTAGGGTTTACAAAACATTTTATAGATATTTTATCATTTCATCCTTATAACAACCCATGAGGTAGGTTCTATTTTTATCCCCATCATACAGATGAGAAAACTGGGATTAGAAGAAACTAAGTGACTTGCCTAGGACCACACAGCTAAAAAGGTATGTGAGGCAGGATTTGAATTTGGGTCTTCTTAAGTCTAAGTTCATCACTATCTCCAGTCTGTCATTGCTCCTAATTTGTATCTTCTTGGGCCAAAGAGAACAAGTCTAATCTCTCTTCCATAACACATTTTCAAATAGCTAAAAGATGCCCTCAACCCTACTAAGCCTTCTCTCTTCCAAACTAAATATCCCCACTTCAACCCTTGAGATGCGATAATTTCTAATGTCTTCACCACCACAGTCTTCCTCCTCATCTAATTATGCTCTAGTTTTTCAAAGGCCCTCCAAAAATGAGATGCCCAGAACTAGACACAGTATTCTAGAGGTGGGGTCACCTCCCTTTTTTCTGGAGATTATGCCTCTCAGTGAAGCCTATGATCACATGTGCTCATATGATTACATGTGACCCAAGGGTCACATCATCATACTACTAAATCTTATAATGAAGCTGCAATATTAAAAACCTGTGCTCGCTCTCTCTCTCTCTCTCTCTCTCTCTCTCTCTCCAACCTGTCCGTGTGCTTTATTGGATTTTCATCCAAATCATGTTTGATAACCATGGGGGTCCTATGTGGCTCTGTCCTGGGCCCTCTTTCTATATTATTTCACTTGGTAATCTCCTCATCCCTCAGTTTCCAATTATCATCTCTTTGCAAATGACTCTCAGATCTGCTAGCTCAACACTAACCTCTCTCTTGATCTGTAGTCTCCCATTTCCAACTACCTATTAGACATCTCAAACTGGATTTTCCTGGGGACATCTTGAGCCCAACAACCCTAAAACTGAACTCATTATATTTCCCCCATCCCTAGCCTCTTCCTAACTCCTCTATTACTGTCAAGGGTACCACCATCCTCCCAGTCACCCAAGCTCACAGCCAAAATGTCATCCTCAACTGCTTACCCTCCTTCAATCTCCATATGCAACCAGTTGTCAAGTGCTATTCATTTTACCTTTGTAAAATCTCTTGTACACCTCCTCTTCTCTGACACTACAACCACCTGTATACAGATCTTCATTACCTCACCACTGACTACTGCAATTTCCAGCTGGCTGGTTGCCCTGCCTCAAGTCTCTCCCCACTCTAGTGGATTCTCTAGATGCAGATATCAAAGTAATCTTCCTAAAGCTCAGATTTAATTCTATCACCCCCTTATTAAAAAAAAAATACTTCAATGCCTTCCTACCACTTCGAGGATCAAATATAAAATCCTCTGGCATTCAAAGCTGTTCCTAAACTGGCCCTTCCTACCTTTCCAGTCTTCTTACACCTTACTCACCTCCCATGTATTCTGTGATGGAGTACCCTTGGATGCCTCACTTTTCTTCATCACAACCTTCCATCTCCCGACTCCAAACATTTGCACTAGGCCAGTACCCCTTCCTGGAATGCTCTCCCTCCTCATCTTTACCTACTCCCTTCCCTGGCTTCCTTTAAATCTCAGCTAAAATCCCATCTTCTACAGGAAGTCTTTCTTCATCCTCCTGAATCTTAATGTCCTCCTTCTATTGATTATTTCCAATTCATCCTGTTCTATATCTTGTTTGCATGCTGCCTCCCTCTTTAGACTGTAAGCTCCTTGAGAGTAGGGCTTGTCTTTTTACATTTTCTTGTATCCCCAGAGCTTAGCTTGGCACCTGATACATAGTAGGCACTTGATAAATTCTACTTGACTTTTTCACATATTGTCTAGTCCTCTCTCCCTCATCTCATACTTTAATAGTTGATTTTTTTTAATTCAAATATATAATCTTACATCCAACCCTATGAAAATATTAGGTAGAGTGATTTACATAGCTAATAAATGGCAGTGGTAGGATTAGAACCCAGATCTCCTCACTCTAAGTCTAAGGTTCTTCTTATTAAATAGTGCCAGCCCTCAAGGGACTTACAGTCTTGCAGAGGACACCTTCCCATTCTGATTATCAATGGTCCTGTTTAGAGATCCAAATGTAGTCCATGCTGTAACTAGAAGGGGAAGTGGTGTGGAAGGCTGGAAACTCATTAAAAGGACTCCTGTCTAGCGTGTTTTGAACCTGAAATGATGATTCTTTCAACTGTGATAATTAATATGTTAATGAACTGTTTTCATCTTCTGCTTTGACAAGACAATAAAACTCCAAAATGTTCTGGGATTTACAAACAACTTAGTTCTCATTAATTTTATTCTAAAAAGTTGCTTCTGCTGCTTCAGCATTATAAACCCTCAGGAAAGGTATTTATGGCATCTGGTAAAAGAAGCATCAGGCCTAGGAAGTCTAAAATAATAGTAATGACAATAATAAATAGCTCATGTATTTCCTTATTTGGTCCTCTTAACAGTCCTGCAAAGTTTACAAGGAGAAAGTTATTAGCCCCATTTTGCAGCAGAGGAAAAGTAAGTCTTAGGGAAGAGAAGTGGATTTGCTCAGTCCACATGACAAGAAAATACACAAGCCATGTCTTGTGGCTACAAGTGTAACCTGCTCCACTGAACCCCAACATGGTCATTTGGGAGTAGAAGTAAAGGAAGGATCTCAGAGGAGTGGGGAAGACAATTTGAGGACAGCTAGGTAACACAATGGATAGAGTGCTGGGCCTGGAGTTAGGAAGACCTGAGTTCAAATACAGCCTTAGATACTTACTGTGTGGCCCTGGCCAAGTATTTAAGCTCTAATTGCCTCAGTTTCCTCAACTGTAAAATGGGGATAATAATAACACTCATCTCCCAGTTGCTATAAGGATCAAATGAGATGGTATTTGTAAAATGCTTAGCACAGTGCTTGATACAGAGTAGGTGCTATATAAATGCAAGTTAGTATTATTACAGACAGTGGAATTCTAAAATAAATGTAATTGATCTGATTTTCCTTTCAGTTCTTTTGTTGGGAAACCTGGGTTCCCAGCAGGCAAAATTTTTCAGCTGAGGAAACCCAAGCCCCAGAAGGGAAGTGAATTGACGAAAGTAATAAGCTAGAGTCAAAGCTGGGATACACAGAATCACAAAATCTCATCGTTAGAAGGGACCTCAAGGGTCAATTAGTCCAACCTCTAACTGAAAAAGTATTTCTTCTACAGTATCCCCATAGATGGTCATCCAATCTCTGACTAACAACTTTCAAGACCTGGGAGACTTGCTACTACTTACTAGAAGTAGAAAATTTCAGATTTGGACAACTGATTAAAAGCTGTCTCTCTACAACTTAAGCTCCCTAGTTCTGCCCTCTGGGCCCAAACAGAGCAAATCCAATCCCTCATCCAGGTCAACAGCCCTTCAAATGCCTGAAGACCACTCTCACAGTCAGCCCAAGGCTCTTTTGACAGGATGAAACATTCCAAGTTGCTTCAACCAATCCTTAGTTTTCAGACTTCTCATCTGTTCTTCTTTGGACTCTCTCCAACTTGTCCACAAACATTTATTAAGTGCCTACTATGTGCCAAACACTATATTAAGCACTGGGTATTCAAAGATAGGTAAAAAAAAAAAAAACAGTCCCTGTCCTCAAGGAGCCCACAGTAAAGGTAGAGACAACATGCAATTATGTACAAATTAGATATATACATGACAAATTGGAGATAATCAACAGAGGGAAGGCACTAGCATTAAAGGGGAACAGGTAAATCTTCTTGCTGAAAATAGGCTTATAGCTGAGATTTGAAGGAAGCAAGAAAACCAGGAGGCAGAGATAAGAAGAGAGAGAATTCTAGCATGGGAGACAGCCAGTCAGTGAAAATGCAGAGTCAGACTATGGTGTATCTTGTGGGAGGAACAGACTAGCATCACTGAATTACAAAGTTGGACAAGGAGGAGAGGAAGGTATAAAAAGACTGTTCCTCCTGAAATGTGGTGCCCACAATTGACCAGTACTCCAGATTATGGGCTGACCAGGGCAGAGGATAAAGGGGCTGATATCACCCTCCTTCTGGATCCTATGTTTCTCATAATGCAGCTTAAAAGTGATTTAGTGTTTTTGACAGCCAAGTCATATTAAGTTTGCAGTAACAACCCCTATTCTCCTAATTCCTAAACTATTGGTCTTTCCAGTGTTTATTATAACGTTCCTGCTGTGTGTTTGTTAGTCGCTGTCCTAGGTGCTGTAGGAAATGCAGAAGACACAGAACATGTGGTCCCTGCCTGCTACCATGTTTCCCCTATAATAAGACACTGTCTTATTATTTTTTTTTTTGGACAGAAAAACACCAGAGGGCTTATTTTCAGGGGAGGGCTTATTTTAATGAACATTGACAGCAATTTTAATAAACAGGTAAATGTGAACAAAAAAATGTACCTTTATTCAATAAGCAAATCTCTGGGGAAGAACAGGATGACGCGCTCACTGCTGCAGCTCTGATTGGATGCAGCTCGGAGCGCGGCGTGCGTTTCACTGGCGGGGGGGAAGACGGTGCATACAGAGGGTACTGTAATGTAGCATGTATTGCAGGGGATCACCTTCACTACAGTAGCAATCTCAATAGGGCTTATTTTCGGGGGAGGGCTTATTTTAGAGGAATCTTACACAGTAAGGGGAGGGCTTATTTTCGGGATAGATCTTATTATCGGGGAAACACGGTAAGAGCTTACAAATTCATCAAGGAATGAAATTCAGCATGTGTTCACAAAGGTTCTGTCCCAGGCCCCATACTTCTCTATCTCTAAACTCTGTCAGGGTTCTACTTAGCTCCCATGGATTTAATTATCATCTCTACATTGATGACTACCCGATCCACAAATCCTAACCTGGTCTCTTCTCCAAGCATTGCCCTCTGTCTGCTGGACCTTCCAAACTGGATTGCTAAGGACATTACAAATTCAACATGTCCAACACCAAACACATTATCCTTCCTGCAAAGGCTCCCTTTGTCCAACCTTCCCTCCTTCCATAGAATGCATCACCACCATTCCAATTTCCCAAGTTTGTGACCTTAGTCTCATCCTTGACTCCTCATTGTCCCTCACCCCACAAATTCAGTCAGTTGCTTAAAAATCATCATTTCTACCTCTGGGATATCTCTCATATATGAACCCTTCTCTCTCCTTACACATCTACTAACTTAGACTCATCACCATTTGAAGACATGTTCCTGAGTTCAAATCTGGTCTCAGACACTTACTAGCTGTGTGAGCCTGGGCAAGTCACTTAACCCTGTTTGCCTCAGTTTCCTAATCTGTAAAATGAGCTGGAGAAGGAAATGGCAAACCACGCCAGCATCTCTGCCAAGAAAACCCCAGATAGGGTCATAGAGAGTCAGACAGGACTGCAATGACTGAACAACCACAAACCTAATTCCAGTCTCTCCACTTCAGTTCATCCTTCATATCACCATCTTCTATGCTGTCAAAGTTTGGCTTAGGTTCAGATCTGACCTTATTCAAATAAACTCCAGTGGCTTCCCTTTGCCTCTAGGATAAAATATAATTTCTTCTGTTTGGCTTCAACTGTTCCTGTTCTCCCTGACAAACTACCTTACTATGAGGGATTTATTTGTATTTATTCTCTTTATGCTAATTTTATACATATTTACATAGTCCTCATTTTCTTCCTCTCTACAATGTGAGTTCTTTTTTCTAAGCTCTATGGGAGGAGGGATTGCTTCAGTCAGTCATATGCTCAAAGTAAGTACTTAATACATTTATAATATAAATACAAATAAACCTGTTTGGTTGACTGGGCAAACATGGTGATTTGATAGTACCCCAAAATGCCAACTCATTCCTCACTCAGCTGAACCTTCCACTCAGCATTCCTTCCCATCTTTGGGCCCCCCTTACCTCCTTAATTAAATGACAGGTTAGATGAGCTAAGCAATTCTCAAACTTTTTAATCTCAGGACCACTTTATACTCTCAAAAATTACTGAGGAATTCTTTACATGCTTAAAAATTAAAGCACCCCCAAAAGCTTTTATTTATGTGGAATATTTCTATCTGTAATTACCATTTTAGAAGCTAAAATATCTTAGTATTATTATGAAAATAGTTTTGATGGCAAGGGCCCATTGAAAATAATCTCTGGGACCCTTGGGGACATCAGAGGATTAGCTGATCTTTAAGAATTCCTCTAGCTTTAAATTCTTTGTACAACCAAATAAAGAACTCAACATCTGAGTAGGTACAGAGAATAGGACCACAAAAGACAAAATCATCACCAGACTACAGTTATGTCATGATACAGAAATGAGATTCAGATGAGTTTCAATAGAAACTGTCTTGATTTTTGGTAGATATCCTACAGTACTGAGCACAGGTCTCAATGCAGCATGCATCAGGTGATTAATAAATGTTTGTTTACTTGGACTGAATTAAGAAATGGAAGGGAAGGTGACAGAAAGGAGGGAATAAATAGAGACTGTGAGTTGGGGAGCAGCAAGAGAAAGGACAGCACAGTATAGTTGGGGGGAAAATACTGCAATATGAATCAGATGACCTGCATTAGAGATACTGCTCTGACATAAACTAGTTATAGGAATTAAAAACCACTTTCCCTCTCAGGCCCTCAGTTTCTCCATACGTATAAGTGGAGATAATAGTTACATAAGTATTATTGGGACAAGTCTCATGGCTTGTTGCTGTTGGTTTTTGGTTTGTTTTTTTTTAAGATAAGCAAAAAACTCATTTTAATTGAAAACAGACTGATGAGTTATTTGCAACACCCAAAGGATTCCACGAGCCCAGACAGCCTCCCCACCTCTGGTCTTCAACGTTTCTCGGAACTTTTGTTTGGAGGTTCCACTGAATTCATTCCACCAGAGACAGACCTTTTATACCCCTGGCCCCTCCTTAGACATATCAAACTCTCCTATTAGAGGTGAGACTAAGTGACTCTCAAATTGGGTAATTCAGTGAAATTCAAAGATAAGATTTGTTCTTTTTGTCCCCAAAGGAAGAATTAGGAACAACAGGGGAAGGAGGAGAGTTTCAGATGAGAATATTTTGGAATATATGAAAAATTCCTAACAATGAGAGCCATCCCTAAGTAAAATGGGCTGCCTCAGGAGGTTGTGAATACCCTCTATCCTCAAGCAGAAGTTGAATAATCGATTGACAGTGATCGAGCAGAAAAGAGGACAGCTAGGTGGCATTAGGGCTATAGAACCCTGGGAATGGAACCAGGAACATTCACCTTCCTGACTTCAATTCCAGACTCTGATCCTTACTAGCTGTGTAACCCCCAGCAAGTCACTTAACCCTGTTTGCCTCAGTTTCCTCACCTGTAAAAAATGAGCTGGAAAAGGAAATGACAAACCACTCTAGTATCTCTGCCAAGAAAACCCCAAATGGGGTCACAAAGTCAGACATAACCAAAAAACTAATGAGAGTATAAAGAGGAGGCTTACTCAGATAAAGGTTATACTAAATGATCTCTGAGATCCCTTAAAATTCTGAGATTCTACACGCTCTGACCTCAGAGATAAGCTTAAGAATCACAGGATCATATATTTAGACCTCAGAGATCTTCTACTATCACCCCCTCATTTTTTTTAACAGATAAGGACACTGAGGTCCAGAGAGGATATATGACTTGCCCAAAGTTAGTTAGAGTTGGGATTTTTTTTTTTTTTTGCTTTTTGGAGGGCAATTGGGGTTAAGTGACTTGCCCAAGGTCACATGGCTACTTTTTGTGTTAAGTGTCTGAGGCCAGATTTGAACTCAGATCCTCCTGACTCCAGGGCTGGTGCTCTATTCACTGCACAACCCAGCCACCCCTAGAGCTGGGATTTGAACTCAGGTCATCTAATTCCAAATTCAGTGGTCTTTCCACTTACTAAGTTCCTGTATCATCAGGTGTCAAGTATAAGTGAGAAATAAATAACCTTTCAGGAAGACAGTGAGCAGAGATTCATAACCTTTTTATATCATGGAACCCTTGGGCAATCTGGTAAAGCCTGTGGATCCCTTCTGAGAACAATTCTTTTAAACGCAAAAAGTAAAACACGCAAGAATACAAAAGAAACCAATTATATTGAGACAGTTATCAAAATATTTTAAAAACAAGTTTAACAGATCCCTGGGTTAAGAACCCCTAAACTATATACACTAAGCAGTATTCATCTCAGGACCCCTTTACACTCTTAAAAATAATTGAGGACCTCCCTCCTAGAGAACTTTTGTTTGAATGAGTTACATCGATCAGTATTTACCATATTAAAAACTAAAGCATCTTATTTTAGTTTGAAATACTTTTGACCTCACAGACAAACTGAAAGGGTCTCAGGGACCCCTGGGACTCTCCAGTGCACACTTTGACTATTGAGAGAAGAGGAACAAATTAAAAGTAAGCAGACTATTTCCCCTAAGTTACACTCCTTGGACTGGACTCCACCATCATCATGATCCCAGGAAACTGATCACCCTGCCAAACTGCATCAACGTTGGTGCTCAAAGGGCTAGAGGGCAGAGCATAGAACTCTTCCCAAAGCCTCTTTCATATACATACATACTTATACACGCACACACACACACATATACACATGTATGTGTAGGTACATATTGGCTACATTTTGAGTTTTGAGCTGCTTCCCTCCCTCCAAACCCCAAAATAGAGGTCAACATCTGACATAGATATATATGTGAAAGCATACGATGGATATTTCCATATATCAGTTCTTTCTTTGAAGGTGGATAGCATTTTCCTACATAGGTCCTTTGTAGCTGATTTGAATGTTCATGTTACTGAGAACAACTTGGTCATTCACAGTTACTCTTCAAACAATATTACTTATTACTGTATAAAATATTCTCTTGGTTCTGCTCATTTCACTCTTCATTATTTCATGCAAGTCTTTCCGTGTTTTTTCTAAAATCAACCTATTCATCACTTCTTACAGTACAACAGTATTCCATCACAATCATATACCACAACTTATTCAGCCATTCCCCAAGGAAATTCCCTCAATTTCCGGTTCTTTGCCACCACAAAGGGAGCTGCTATTTTAGAACACATAGGTTCTTTTCCTTTGTCCCTAATCACCTTGGGAAATAGATCTGATAGTGGAATTGCTGGGTGAAAGGGTACATACAGTTTTCTAACTCTTTGGGCATAATTCCAGATTGCTCTCCACCAAATCCTTCATTTAAAGAGGGCTCACAGACCAACCAACTCTTCATTTCCCACCAGCTCCCCACTCTTTGGATGGGACTAGTCACTGGATTCTGCCATACCCCCACACAGGGAACCTTCCCCCTCTGTTTTTGTGTGCCATCTTCTCCCTTCAGATTATAAGTTCCTTGAAAGCAGGGGCTGCCTTTCTTGTTCTTATTTGTATCCCCAGGGCTTAGCACAGTGCCTGGCAATGACAGGCACTCAATAAATATTTGTTGACTGACCAAGTGACCTGAGTTTAAGACCCACCCCCAATACTTGTTAGTCATGTGACTTTAAACAAATCATTTCTCTCTTTTAAGTCTGTTTTCTAATCTATAAAATCCTGCCTGTCCCGGGTTGGGAAGTTGATCTACCTGCCCTCTGAGGTTCCTTTGATCCTGTGACCTACAGGTAAAGTCCACATGTGGCCACACCCAGAGAGGCTCCAGGGTATATATTCATATTGGAGTCAAAATCTAAAATCCTCTTCTAGTTCCCCCAGCCCCAAAGAGAACAGAGAAAATCTGTCAGGGGACACCATGGTTCATGGTCCAAGAGGGTTTTGGGGTTGGGTTTGTTGTGGCGCGCGCGCGCGCGCGCGCGTGTGTGTGTGTGTGTGTGTGTGTGTGTGTGTGTGTGTGTGTGTGTGTG
>NW_027187352.1:8310743-8354992 GCF_028583685.1 Petaurus breviceps papuanus
GTGTGTGTGTGTGTGTGTGTGTGTGTGTGTGTGTGTGTGTGTGTGTGGTCTGTCTGCATGCACATATTGGTTAGGGACTGTAATCGAGTGGGACAGGTAGACATCAAAACCCAACAGCTTGGTGTTTCTGAAAGGAGTTTGAGAGCAATGGAGTATCTGGGCTGAGCTGTGCCAGTCCAGGGTCTATCCAGGAGGGCTCTTCTCCCTCCTGCAGCCCTGCCTGCCCTCCCAGCCCAAGGGAGGGCTTACCAGCCAGGCTCCTGGGAATTATATGAAGAAAATACCTAGCAGAGACTTCTAATGGAACCAATAGGCTTATTTGCTATCATATTCTCATAAAGTCACAGCATGTTTGAACTGTACACATCCAGGCCAACACCTTCATTTTACAGATAACTGAGACCCAGAGGAGTTATGAGACTTTGTCAAGCAGGCATCATTAATCAGTAGTAAAAAAAAATGGACTAGAACTTCTATTTCCCAAGTTCCATGTCTACTCAATAAATTCCATCAGCTTCCTATATTACCTTTAGGATCTAGGCAGCATAGTGGATAGAACACTAGACCTGAAGTCAGATAGAGCTGAGTTCAAGTCCAAACTCAGACATTTAATGGCTATGTGACCCTGGGCAAGTCCCTTAACCTCTGTGCCTCAGTTTTCTCATCTGTAAAATCGGGACAATAATAGTACCTATCACCTAGAGTTGTAGTGAGGATAAAATGAGATTTGTAGAGTACTTTGTAAATCTTAAAGCACTATATAAATGCTAGTTATTATAATATTATTACAACATATTAATATAACATGCACACCACACGTATACCTACATATGCACATGTTGACACCTCCATTACAATATAAATTCCTTGAAGACCAGCTATTTCAGAGAAGTACAAAATGTGAAAGTTGGAAGGGCCTTCTGCATTGCGTTTTGTTTTTGTATCTCTAGCTCTTACTTAGCACAGAACGTGGCATACAGTAAGCACTTAATAAATGTTGTTTTAAAAAATATTGATAGCATGGGGCAGCTAGGCAGTGCAGTGAATAGAGCACTGGCCCTGGAGTCAGAAGGAATTGAGTTCAAATCCAGCCTCAGACACTTAACATTTACTAGCCATGTGACCTTGTACAAGTCACTTAACCCCAACTGCATTGCCTTCCCCCCTCCAAAATAAAAAAAAAAAAGCGATTAAAAAAATATATTGATAGCAACACTTCTTGTGCTAGCAAAGAATTGGAAAAAAAAGTAGATGGCCATCGACTGGAGAATGGCTAACAAATGGCGGTACATAAATGTAACAGAACATTACTGTGCTCTTTCTGCTATTGTTGTTCAAGTCATTTCAGTTGTGTCTGACTCTTCCTGACTCCCAAAGAACAGAGACCAGAGACCTACAGGCAAAGTCCATATGTGGCCACACCCACAATACTGCCAGACCCAGAGAAGCTCCAGGGTATACAGTATGAGTCGGTGTCAGAGTCTAAAATCCTCTCCTAATTCCCCCCAGCCCCAAAGAGAGAAGCAGAGAGAATCCTGGACAGACACCGGTCTAGCACAACTCAGCCCAAATATTCTCTATCACTCTCAGACTCCTTGCAGGGGTTCTATGGGGTTTTCTTGGCAAAGATACCAGAATAGTTTGCCATTTCCTTCTCCAGCTCACTTTACAGAACAGGAAATTGAAGAAAACAAGGCTAAGTGGCTTGCCCAAGGTCAGACAACTAATTAAGTATCTGAGGCCAAATTGGAACTCATGAAGATGAGTCTTCCAGATTCCCAGCCCAGGGCTCTATCCACTGAATGACAAATAAAATTAACACAGAGAAGGATGGGAAGAGTTCCATGAAGTGATGCAAAATGAAATAAGCAGAGCCAAAATACAAGACTACAACAATGTAAAGGGAAAGAACCACCACAAGACAATCAAAAGTGAATGCTGCAAAATTACAAAGAATAAGCCCGTCTCCACTGAAGAGTTATAAGAAGAGATCTCTCCCCATTACTCTGAGGAAATGAGAGGTCCACAGACATCACATATATTTTCAGACTTTGCAATACAGTTTTGCTGATTTTTTTTTTCATTTTTTCTTTTAAAATATTATTTTATTATATGGGATGGCTCTCTGAGAAGAAGGTGATGGGATGCTAAGAGAAATTTTGGTGATATAATAAAATAAAAGATATGAATAAAAATTTATTTAAAAAAGCAAAAATTTTAAAATGTTTGTTAACTGATGCCAGTCCAAGGCTCTTTCCAATACCTTACCCTACTTCAACCAGAGCCCAATTACATTATGTACCTTTGACAAAAAGTCTGAAATCCAAAAATCCATGGGCAACTGATACAAATCTGTAAGTTCAGTATTCATTTTCCAATAAGCAAGTAATAAAAGGATAAGAGGCTACACAAATGGCATTAATAATACAGTGCAATCAGAGAAACTAAATTTAAAACAATCCTGATGAACCATTTTGCACTCATTGAGACAGCAAACATGGGAAAACTCATTGCTGGAGTGGCATCAGTGGGAAAAAAAAGTAGGCTGATTCTGTGTTGGTGGAGCCTTGAAATGGTTCACCTCTTCTGGAAAACAACTTGTGATTATATAAGAAAATTTAATTAACTGTTTCTTTATCCTCTTTAACCCTTCACTCCTTCACTCCCCTCTTGATTCTCTGGATGTCTTTCTCTGCTATGCCCAGGGTCTTCTCACCCTGGAAAATTCTTCTGCCCCTGTGGTCCTTTCCTCTGACTGGTCAGGCCCTTCCAAAACATCCATTTTAAAGGAAATGCCTATCAATCGATCATGTTCACTACTTCACTCCTGTCTGAGATCCACTTCTGACTCTTCAGACTTCTCTCTCTCCATTGGTACCTTCTCTCTCTGTTTCTGTTCTTTATTGTTTTCCCCTATAAGACTCTATGCTCCTTGAGGGCAGGGACTGTCTTTCTTTTTGCTTGCATTTGGATTCCTAGCACTTATTATGACCTGGCAATAGAAAATACTTAATGAATACTTGTTGACTTGACTTTAACCCCCAAATCCCACTCCTGGATCTACACCTCCAATGAGGTTAACAATAGGAAGAAAAGACCTATATGCATAAAAAATGTCCAAAACAGTATTATTTGTGACAACAAAAGACTGTAAAACAGAATGTGACCAGACACTGTATATATGAATGTAATGTATAGAAACTTAATGGAATATTACCGGGCTGTAAGGAATCATAATATGAAGAATATTATAGATATAATATAGAGAAAGATGGAAAAATTTCTATGAAGTGATACAGAGCAAAGACAGCAGAATGATGAAAATAATATACACAATGATTGCAAAAATGTCCATAAAGTCATTATGGAGAAGCAACAAAATGCACGTCAAATACAAAGACAATGTTAGTGCCACACTTTGGAAGTTAAGGACATAGCCTTCTTTCCTGTTGATCAACAAACAAAAGTGGAAAGGGACATGTATGACAGAGCATCACTAGTGAGTGGTTTTGATTAAATGTATTTGAGGAAGGTATTTTGTAAGGGGGATATTTTTGGTTAGGGAAATATCTATCATATGAAAAGATAATGTTTCAATAATTTAAAAAATAAGTTGATAAACACTTAAAAGATTGATAGCTCCTCATCCCACTTTGAGCCAAATATACAACCAACCAATAACTAAAGTAGCCCCAGACTGAATGTCTCTGTCAACGTTCAGGAGCATTTGGGCCTTAAGAAAATGGTGCACCTATAAATAGAAACATCTTAACTTTTCTCAAAGAGGCCGAATGGGACCCATGGCCTCCAGACCCTTCCAAGTTCCTTTCAAAAGGGTACTGTGATTCTACTAACACATCTCTACAGTTCTCCATCCCTAATTCCAAGTACTTTCACATCTCTCTCCCATTCAATTTCCATTCTATCTCTAGTAGACAAAGGGAAGAATTTATGGATTAACAGAATCTAAGGGACTAAAGGACTTGCCAACAACAGGTGCATGATATAGTTGGAAAGAGCATTGGTTTTAGAGTCTGAGGCTTGAACCGTGGTTCTGATGATGACTGACTTGGAGCAAATGACTTCCCCTTTCTAGGCTTCATTTCCTCATCTATAAAATGAGGGAATGTCCTTCCAGTTCTAAAGGGACTGAACAATATGGTACACAGAAGGAAGCAGAATGTAAGAAAAATGCAACAGTGGGAAGATATCAGGTTATAAAGTATTTTAAATGTCAAACAAAAGTACATTTGATCCTGAGTAATAGGGAGCCATTGGAGTTCACTGAGTAAAGAAGTGACATGATCAGACATGGGAAATGAGAGAAAGGAGTTCTAATCCCTTTTCTACCATGATCCTGTCCATATCAGCAACACTCTAAAGCACACATTTCCTCCATGACATGCTTAGCAGAGGGTCACCTATCCTTTCCTTGAACAATTACCCCACCAACACAACCCACCCCCAACCTTGCCAGTAACTGTGAACTCAGTACTTTATGAAATAACCTGTGCTATTTTCAGACAGTTCTGATTATTAGCAAGGTCTTCATAGAATGAAATCTGCCTCCCCCAAGAACTACTCACCCATTGGTCACAGGTCTACCGTCTGAAACTAGCAACTACCATTTCCAAAAGCCACAGCATCTCATCTCACAGCTTAAAGAAATATAGGAGACTATGAAGTCTAACCTAGACCTGAAAAAAGATTACTTCTGCAATACAACCTCTCATGAAGAGAAGCTATTCTCTTTCCTAGAATTCTAATTGTTGGGGAATTTTTCAAGACGTCAAGCTTAAATTTACCTCTGTAACTCCAAGTTCTGCCATGTGGAGCCAAGCAAAACAAATCTAATCCTCCCTTCCCATGACAGCCCTCTAAACATTCCTAGACCTCTATCACATCCCTCCCGTCTTTTCTATTCTTGACATCTCTAGCTCCTTCAACTGAATCTCTTATGTCATGATTTCAAGGTCTTTTACCATCGTGGTTGTTCTCTGGATTCTCTCCAAGTTATCAATATCCTTCTTAAAATGTGTCCCCTAGGGGAGGCTAGGTAGTACAGTGAATAGAGCACCAGTCCTGGAGTCGAGGACCTGAGTTCAAATCTGACCTCAGACACTTAACACTTCTAGCCGTGTGACCCTGGGCAAGTCACTTAAACCCAACTGCCCTGCCTTCCCCCCTCCAAAAAAAGGAAAAACAAAAAAAAAACAAAAAAAAAAAATAAATGTATCCCCTAGAAGTGATTACAATTCTTAGCTGTGCTCTGGCCAGAGCAGAGGACAGTGGAACTGTCCAGTCTTTTTCTAGAGCTGTCCTCAGAACAACTGAGAGGTCACTAGTATAGGGAATATTAGCCTTAGTTTACAGAAGTGGAAGTCTAGTGGTGGCTTGCCCAGGATCACATAACTAGTCGGTATAAGAGCCCAAACTAAAACTGTTTTTTTCTAAGTTCAATTCTTGTTCTGTTTCACTACTCTGACTTAGCTGACAAAATGCAATTCTTCTATGTGGCATCCCCCATTTAATTACTGTCATCATCTACTAGATGAATACATTGATCAAGATATCATGACATAAGAGAATCAGCTAAAGGAGCTGGGATGTCAAAGGCATAAGTCTAAACACTAGAACTCTGGCCTCCTGGTCTAGGGCATTCTCAACATAACATAATACATGAGATGGTGATGGCAATTCCCTTTCTGAGAGGAGTTTCCCATTGCCGTTTTTTCTTAAGTATAGTGTAAAAAAGCAATGAGCTTGGAATCAGGAGACCTGGGCTCAAATCCCAGCTCTAGCACTTATAAGCATAATAAAAACATATAAACTTTGGGCAAACTGCTTAACCTCTCTGGGCCTCAGTTGACTCACTTGGCAAACTGGAATTATGATCCTTGCAATGCTTACCATGCAGGGTGTCACTGAAGAAAGTACAAGCCTTAAAAATACTATAGAAATTCAAATTATTATGACTGCATCGTTGTTAACTTTGATTAAGGGCTACTGGACACAGGCACAGGCAGTCACAAAGAACTAAAAGTGGGAAGAAAATGGGGAACCAGTGTGGCTCAACCCTAACTTCCCCCATCCCCACCCCCAGCCACATACACTCTCATTAGACACACCGCCTGGGGCTTTTGTGGGCCCTGGGGAGATGTGGAGGAAGG
Source organism: Petaurus breviceps papuanus (assembly GCF_028583685.1). Classification (NCBI taxonomy): domain Eukaryota; kingdom Metazoa; phylum Chordata; class Mammalia; order Diprotodontia; family Petauridae; genus Petaurus; species Petaurus breviceps. The sequence continues at coordinate 8,316,914 of NW_027187352.1, forward strand.
AGGAGACCAGTCATCCAGAGAAAGAACTAGCCACCTTTCTCATTGACTCATTGACTCCCACCACAAGGGCAGAGCTTTGGACAGCTACACACAAACATCAGTCACAGCAAGAAATGATTCAGAATGACAGGCACAAGTAGATATTCCTTGACACAGGATAAAATAGGTTCAGAGTCACAAAAAGTCATGGAATGTTAGAGCTGAGAGGGCCCTTAGAACACAGACTGCCAGAGCTGGGAGGGCCCTTAGAATACAGACTGTCAGAGCTGGGAGGGCCCTTAGAACACAGACTGTCAGAGCTGGGAGGACCCTTAGAACAGAGACTGTCAGAACTGGGAGGACCCTTACTTAGAACACAGAATGTCAGTGCTGAGAGGGCCCTTAGAACACAGAATGTCCCAGCTAGGAAGTGCCTTAGAACACAGAATGTCAGAGCTGGGAGGGCCCTTAGGACATGAAATGTCAGAGCTGGAAGGAGGCTCAGAACACAGAATAAAGATGTTAGATCTAGAAGGAACCTTATAACAGAGAATGTTAGACATGCAAGGGACCTTCTCAATTTACAGACAGGAAAATTGAAGCAAAGAAAAGGGAAGTGACTTTCCCATGGTCAAACACCACACTAGCACAAAAGCCACAACCAGAACTCAGTCTCTTTACTCACTCCCTGTCCAGCAATTTTCATTTAAAAAGAATTCTTACTACAGGCCATTGAAAGCAGCAGCCAATACTGCTAATTCTCACTGACCTCACAAAGAACCTTCCTCCCAACAGTCCTGTGAGGCAAGCAGCTGATGTGCAGACAAAAAGTTGGGATCTGAATCCCCAAAAGGGTCACTTAACTGGTTTAGAGTTGGGCAAGTCACCGGCCCTGTCTGTGCATTTCCTCATGGTGAGTGGGATGATAATGTCCATTCTAGCTGCTTCACACGTTTATTGTGCAGGAGGCACTTTGTAAGGGTCGCACAGAAAGGTGAGTTGTCATTAACATATTGTGAATCTCAGCATTATAAATAACCACTTACAAAATGCTACCTGAATTGAACTGAATGGAAATAAGCTGAAGAGTAGAGACAGCTGTAATCGAAGGCTTTGAAGGAGGAGCCCAGGAAGAAACCTAAGAGGCTGATCCCTGCCCCAGCAGCCTACTTCGGCCACTTCCCCAGCAGGGCTATCTCCAACCAACAACCCGCCAGCACAGGAAGGGCTGATGTAACCCACACCATCATTTCCTGGCTCTGGGGGAGCAGGTATTCAATTCAATTCAATTCAATTTTTCCTTATCAATATAATAAGAGGGTTGGATTAAATGATCTCCTGGGACCCTTCCAGCTCTAGTAACAAATATTCCCTGAACAACCAACCCACAAGCATTGATTAACCACCTACTATTTGCTAGGGGCAGGGCAGTGCATCACAGTGGAGAAGGAGATAGTCAGGAAGATCTGGATTCAAATCCTACCTCTGACACATACTGACTGTGTGAGGCACCGCCTCACACCAGACCCTGCAAGTAACTTAACTTCTCCCTGCCCGAGAAACTAAGACTTTTAAGTTAAAGAAAAGGTACTGACCCATTTTGGTGGAAGGATTTTCCTGATGCGGAAGTTCCAAATATCCCTGAAATCTCAAGTCCAGTCCTTATTCCTAGGTGTTAGGCATTGTGCTAGGCGTTAGATATGTGTACAGCCCTTTACCTATGTTAACTCATTTGATCATCAGAACAACTCTGTGAGGTGGGTGCTATTATTGTGGCCTTTTCATTTATGTTACAACTAGGGATAAAATATAAAAATCTCTTTACCTTTTAAAGTCCCTCCTATCCAGGCTCCTTCCTATCTTTCCAGTTTTCACACACACACACACACACACACACACACACACACACACACACACACCCTGCAACATGGGCCACTGGCATCCTGTACAAGACACTCCATCTCAGGACTCTGAACGTTTTCACTGGCTGTCCCCTGGGCCTAGCATTCTCTTGGTCCTCATCTCTGCCTCCTGGCCTCCTTCAAATCTCAGCTAAAATCCCACCTTCTGCAAAAAAAAAAAAAAAAACCTTTCCTGATCTCTCTTAATTCTAATGCCTTCTCTCTGCGATTATCTTCCATTTTTCCTGGATATATCTTGTTTATACATAGTTGTTTACATGTTGGCTCCTGCAGAAGATAGAGAGCTCCTTGAGAGCAGGGGCTGTCTTGTGACCTTCTTTCTGTCTTTAATACTTAGCACAGAACATGGCACATAGTAGGTGGTTAATAAATGGTTTCTGACTTTAACAGATGCTTGTTGACTTTCAGGCTCAGAGAGGTTACATAAATCACCCAGCTAGTGTCTGAAGCAAGACTTCAACCCAAGTGTTCTTGATTCTAAGTACAGGAACTATCCCTTATACTATATATATATACTACATGAATACACTATTCTAGGCATAAGACAGAGATAAAAGAAAAATATATCCAGTCATAATGAAGAATTACTCGACTATAAGCCCAAGTGGAAGTTACCTGACATGGGACACAAGTTCAGAGTCACAGCATATCAGAGCTGGAAGGGTCTTTGGAAACCTTAGGTCTCTTTCCTTGGGTAACTCACGATCTAATGGGGGGGGGGGGGAACTAAGAAATAACAATACAAAAATGCATGAGGGCACAGAGACTTAGTCCAACAGACCTAGGGTGCTTCCATCAAGTTACAGAGGATGGTGGGATACAAGAAGAGTTAGGATTGGCTGGAGATGGAAAGTCCCTGGCCCTTGGAGTTATTATCTAATGTCCTTCATTCAGCCTGACTAAGGCTAGGGAAAGCCCACTGTACTCAGTGTCAGAGAACTCAGGTTCTAATCCTGGTTCTGCCACTTAGAGAGAGTCTGACACTGGGGTGACCAAGAGCAGAAGGAAGGCCTCAGACTCAGGAATGGAACCAGGTCTATAATACAGAAACCTAGAAATGCCAGAGCAGCAAAAAGACTTCCAAACAAAGAAGGTGTGAGCTGAAAGGAATCCTAAGCATCATTTGATCCAACCCCCTCATTCTACTAGGGAGGGAATGGAGGCCTGAGATTGCACAAAGTTAATACTAGAACCCAAGATTCTGGAGTCCCAGTCCAGCTTTATGTCCACTGCAGCAGAGATGTCAAATATGCCCTCCCACAGAGCCAGATTAAAATATAATTAGGAAATATTTTTAAAATAAATAAAAATACAGTAAAACAATGTTAATTTGTGATTTTCTAAGTCAATATGTAGCCCATGATTATCTTTCCCTCCTTCTAATTGAGTTTGATACCCACAACATAGCACCTAGGAACACAATGCTACCCAGAAAACTCTCTACAGAGACAACAAGATTCTACTCGAGAAAAAACCTTCTCCCCACCTCCAGCAGGGAGAGAGATGAACAATCATCAGAAGAAACTGCAGCCAGCACCACCAAAGGCTTGGAGAAAAGAGTCAAAATTTTAAAATTCAGCACAGTGGGATAACAGAAGGAGCTTAGAACATAGAACCAAGAAATGTTAGGATAAAGACCATTCATACCCAAACCATAGACTGTTGTTAGTCATCAGCCACAACAAACATTCATTAAATGCTTGAGTGACAGGCCCTGTGCTCACCCATGGCAATACAAAGATAGGCTAAAAAATAAAAATAAAAATAACCTGGTCCCTGCCCTCAGGGAGTTTTTATTCTAATGGAAGAGACAGTGTGAAAATAACTTTGGGCATATAGGATACATGCCATATACCTAAGGGAGGTAATCTCAGAGGGAAGACACTAGTGGATGGGAGGACCCTGAAAGGCCTCTTGAAAAAGGTGAGATCTGAGCTAAGGCCTGAAGGAAGCCAGGAGACAGGGAGGGGAGGAGAGTGAGCGTTCCCCAATGAAAGGGCCTGAAAGACCGAATCACATTCATCCCTCTTTTTAGAGGAGAAAATGGAGGCCTGGAGCGTTTAACTGAAATCATTCCAAGGTTACACAGTAAGTTGGTAGAACAGCTGGAACTAGAACCCGGGACAACTCCTCCTGAAGCTCCATCCACTAATCTCTCCCCCACCCCCTGGTAACACATTCCCTTGAACCATCACGACACAGAGGCTTTATGGGGGAAGCTTCTACCATAAAGGGGGTGGGAAAGAGAAAGGAAAAATGAAGCTGCTCCCACTGTCCCTGCTGCCTGAGTCTAACAGACTCCATCTGTCCCAGCCCACAGACTGGCTCCGCAGCTGCCTGCACCATGTTAGCCCAAGATGCCAGGTGGGTCTTCAAAGGGAACCCCAAGCAGGCGCATTAGCCTGAGGGAAGAAGCCCCGAGGAGAGACAGACACCCTGCTCCTGGATAGCTCAAATGAGCCCCTAGGTCCCCAGGCCTTCCTGTCCAGCCCCCCTATCTCTGTTCCTCTTTATCATGGCTTTCATGATCCACTGCCAGCCCCCTACACACAGCCTTGGCCTAGGAGAAACATCTACACTCAACAATCTGATAAGGCCAGGAACAACCGGAGCGTCTCCACAGTCTTATGGATTACAAAGCACTCTTCTCACACCGGCCCCGTGGAGGAGCAGTGTACCCCATCCTCCCCTGCCTCCCTCATTCCTCCAGCTCTCTCTGATCTGTCCCTCCCCTGAGCATCCACAAGGAATCCCTTCTCACAGGCGTCCGGACCTTTGCCAGCCCCGACTGTCGAGTGCCTTACAATGCATGTAGGGCTCCTTGAGCCTCAAGCTTATCCCTGTGGCTGAAGCCCATTTCTTTAACACAAATATTCCCCTACAAACACAACAAAGGACCCACATTGAGGTCAAAAAGCTTCAGAAATAAAGTCTCATCTCTGACACACACTAAACAATAATGTCCAGTCATTTTCAGTCATGTCCAACTCTCTGTGACCCTATTTAGGGTTTTCTTGGAAAAGACATTGGAGTGGTTTGCCATTTCCTTCTCCGGTTCATTTTACAGATGGGGAAACTGGGGCAAACAGGGTTAAGTGACTTGCCCAGGGTCACACAGCTAGTAAGTGTCAGAGGCTGGATTTGAACTCAGGAAGATGAGTCTTCCTAATTCCAGGCCAGGCATTCTATCCACTGCACCACCTTGCTGCCCAATATTAATAATAGCTTACATTTATATAGTGCCTTAACGTTTTACAAAGCACTTTACATATATTATTATGTCATCTGAGCCTCTCAACAACGCCGTAGGGTAGAAGCTGTTAGTACTCCATTTTACAGGGGAGGGAACTGAGTCTGAGAGAGGGTAAGGGACTTGTACAAGGTCATACAGCTAGTAAGTGTAAGGACAGGCTAAGAATTGAGGTCTTCTGGACTACAAGTCTAGTGCTCTGTCTACTACAACATCCCTCACTATGAATGAGTCACTTAACCTCTAGTCACTCCCCAGGCAATTCTCAAAGACCTTAAGTCACAGATGAGTTGTAAAGGTGGCTGATCCATATCAGTGAACCTTTCCCCAAAGTAACAAGGCCATAGGTCTAGACTGAAAAAATTAAAATAACAGCAAATCATAGAATATGCTGCCATCAGAGAAGATGTACAGCCACAAGATAACTGAAAGGCCACAGTATGAAAATCAACCTGCTGAGCATTTATCAAGTGCCTACTGTATGCCCGGCACTGTGCTGAGGGCCAGGGAAACAGAGGGTGCAGCATAACCGGGCCCAGCACGTTTGACATGAAAGGCGTCCTCCAACAGGCTACTGAGGCTCAGAGGGGTGGGGTAACAGACAGAGAATTCACAAGCTATCCTGGCATCCACAGGATTCTACAAGACCCAGTCAAGGTACTCCCAGTAGATTGTGCAGACCATCCAACAGAGGATTCACAGAAATACTGGGAGTGAAAGATCATGGGTACCAATGTGCCACCAACATCAGGACCACAGTGCTTACGACACACACAATCGGTGCTTAATAAATGCTTAAATTGAGAAAAGTGTGGAAGTGTCCTTGGAGCAGATCTTGATATGACAAAAAAGAAAAATATTCTAAATATCAGCACTGTCCAGAGGTGGTATAGGCAGCCTCAGGGACGCGAGGATTCACTGTCACTGAAGGGCCTATCTGAGTGGAGCCTGGATGACCCCATGAAGGGGAAGTTATGGCAAAGATGAGACACAGGTTGTACCACATGCCCCAGAATGTCCCTTCTGGCACTGTGATTTTGTCAGAAAGCCCAGGGCCCTGTCCACCCCCAAACATTTTTCCACTGCTAATTTTAGTGTCATCAGAGCAGGCATTCCTGACATCCTGGGCTCTGCCAGTTAGAGGCTGCCGGGCTGAGGACATAGCCCTTCCCCTCTCTCTGAGGCTTGGTTTCTTCACCTGTAAAATGCGTATAACAGTCCTTGCCTAACCTCCCTTTAGGGTAGTCTTGAAAAGTGAACATGCTGCTCTGTCTAAAAGGGCTTTCTAAGTGGGGAGGGTTATATGCCCATACCTGATAAATACTGATGCCTTCTAAGGTTCCTAACAGCTCTGACGTCCTACGTTCTATGCTCTAAGAACATTTTCTGTTCTAAAGATGTTCTTGCTCTGAAATGCTGTACTCTAAAGTCCTTTCTGGAGCTTCACATTCGATGCTCCTGTGGCCTCTCAAGTCTCCACCGTAAAGTTCACACAGGGATATGAGAAAAGGAAATTCTAAAAATTAATAACTGAGTTTTACAAGTTGTCCCTGGGTCTTCCCCTTACTTCACAAACACAAGCAATTCCAATCTCTCAACCCCTCAGTCCTACCCGCACACACTCTTACTGGTCAGAAATGTTACCTGTTTCACTTCCTCAGGCTGTCTCCAAGTGACCTTTGAGCCTACCCTCAGGCTTCTTTCCGAGGGACAGTTGCCCTTCTGGGGTGCTTGTCTTCCTTTGCAGGCCCAAAGTTCCAAGACTCTTACAAGTCTTAAACAGACCTCAGACAGTACCCTTAGGGGACCTGGCCTCTATTTCTCTTCACTGCCCCAAGGCCCTATCTGAGTGAGCACTGCAGCTCTTTCTCCCCACTTCTCCCAGTCTGAAAGAGAAAGACAGGTGAAGGGGAACTGGCCAGGGTGGGGTGGAGTTCTTCCTCCCCCCCCTGGGAATGTGCCCAACCCTTTTCCTGCCTACTGGGAAGGAACCTCCCCCTAATATGGTCAAACTACCTCTAGGCTGGACTTTTTTCTTTTTTTTTGCCAAGGAGGATTTTTTTTTTTGGTTGTGTTTTTTGTTTTGTTTTCTTTGTTTTATTCCCTAAAGGCAGGAAGGGTAGATAACATGCCTGGGGTAGTCAGGCACCGCGGCATTGTGGGCAAAGCACTGGTCCTGGAGTCAGAAGACACCTGGGTTTAAAGCCCAGCTGACTCCTCCTAGCTGTGCAAACATGGGCAAGTTGCTTAACATTTGGTCCTGTTTACTCCTGTGATAGAGACAATAACCCTGGAATCCTCCATCTTGAAGGGCTGTGATAAAAGTCACTTTGTGAACTTTAGAGTCCTACAGAGATGGAAGCTGTCCGTGTTATTAGAGTTCTCTTAGCTTCCGCCAACCCATTAGTCAAGGCAGAGGCAAAGAGGAGTGGGCAGGAACCTGCTGGGGTACAGTTGGCAAAAGGGGGGCACAGCAAGGGGCGTCTCTGAATGGGGTTTTTTAGAAAAGCACATACTTTTAGTGCAGAAAATGCTGCTCTCCAAAGCCAAGGGGACTGCAGTGTGGAAAAAGCAATGAGTTTGTATTTAGAGTCAGAGCCTGGGCTTAAATATCACCTCTGTTATTTCCTACTGGTGTGACCTTGGGCAAGTCATTTACTTCGTCTAAACTTCAAGCTATCAGCAAAATAAGGAGTCAGATTAGATGGGCAGTGATGCCACTTCTAGCTCTTAAGTCTTGTGAGGGATTTCTTTTGTAAGTCAGTTTATAGGATTCTACCAATGAATGTCTCTTGGGACCCTGTAGGCAAACCTATGTCAGTGGGCCCTAACTTTTGCTATCATTTCTGCCAGGCCAGAAAGAGACTGCGCCAGAAAGCAAAAGGCAAGTCTAGCTAAGTGCCAGAAGGCTCATTACCAGAGAGGTGGACAACAAGGGATTATTTTTTTTTTCAGCCACAGCAATCAACTTGCCCATGTTTGCACAGCTAGGAGGAGTCAGCTGGGCTTTAAACCCAGGTGTCTTCTGACTCCAGGACAAGTGCTTTGCCCATAATGCCACGGTGCCTGACTACCCCAGGCATGTTATCTACCCTTCCTGCCTAGGGCAACTCCTGCCTTTAGGGAATAAAACAAAGAAAACAAAACAAAAAACACAACCAAAAAAAAATCTAAGATGGGCAGTAGGTTCTGACAGAAGAAGGATAGAGGCCAACAAAATGGCAAGTTCTTCAAGTATTGGTTCAAATTCCACTTCTGACACTTTACTACCTACATGACTTTGGGCCTCAGTTTCCTCATCTGTAAAATGAAAGGACAGGAAAAGATAACCTATAAAGTGATCTAGTCCAGCCCTGGAATCCTAAGGGGCATGTGCTACTATAAAGGTTCAAAGCCTTCAGCCAAGAGAAGGGTCCTAAAATGTTAGAATTAGAGGGAACCAAGTTCAACTCTCTCATTTCACAAAAGAAGGAAAAAATGAGGTATAGGGAGGGGAAAATAATTTTCCAATGATCCTATAGTGCTTTTCTGGCAGACAATAATACTAATAAACTGTAAGAACAGCAATAATCAGCATTTATAGAACACTTTTGGCAACTTAATGGCTCAGTGGGTAGAGTACTGGGCTTGGAATCAGGAAGACATCTGAATTCATATCTAGCTTAAGACACTTACTAATTGTATAACCTTGAACAAGTCACTTAACCCTATTTGCCTCAATTTCTTCATTTGTAAAATGAGCTGGAGAAGGAAATGGCAAACCACTATAGTATCTTTGCCAAAAAAAAAAAAAAACCCAAATGGGGTCACAAAGAATTGGACACAGCTGAAAATGACTGAACAACACCACACAAAATATAGCACTTTGGTTTGCAAAATCCTTTACAAATATCAATCAATCAATATTTAAGTGCCTACTATGTTCCAGGCACTGTCCTAAGTGCTGGGGATACAAAAAGAGGTAAAAGACAGCCCCTGCCCTCAAGGAGCTTACAATCTAATATGAGAGACAACATGCAAACAAATATATACAAAGCAAGGCAAACACAGGAAAAATAGGAAATAATAAGGGGAAGGCACTGGAATTAAGAGGGGGTGGGCAAGGCTTCCTGTAGAAGGTGGGACTTTTAAGTCCTTCACAAATATTAGCTCATATTATCCTCACAACAGCTCTAGAAGGTAGATGCAATTATTATCCTCTTTTTACAAATTAGGCAACTCAGTGAGACAATTTGCCAAAGGGTCACAGTGCTAAAAGCATCTGAGGCTGGATTTGAAATCAGGTCTCTCCACCTCCAGCAAAGAAGCCAGATCTCACAAATCCCAGTCTGGATCTTACACTACCCCAAATACCTCTTTTAAAGGCCCAGGCCAAGCTAGATCAACTTGACATCTGAGGGGAAGGTAGACTGAGGTAGAGACCAAATCAGCAGGTTATTATAACAGATTGGGTTGTTCCCATTCAGGCTTGAAGTGGACCAAAATGGAGACACTATGTCCAGGCATAGTGTGTCCTACTGTGGCTGGTTATACCAATACGAGCTTGGCAGGCTCTGCCACAAGTTAGGAACAGATAGTTCATGTGAACATCTGGAAATAGACCAGGAAGGAAGTGATGAGAACCTGGACAAGGTTGGTGGTGGCAGTGTCAAAAGAGAAAAGAGTGTGATATGAAAGATGTCACAAAGGTAAAATGTTTAAGACTTTACTGCTGGTATGGATAAGAGTGTAATATGAAAGATGTCACAAAGGTAAAATGTTTAAGACTTTACTGCTGATATGGATATTGGCAGGGGAGAGGGAGAAGGAGAGAGGGAAAAGGGAAGGGAGGGAGAGACACAGAGAGAGAGACAGACAGACAGACAGAGAGGAGGTGAAGATGACTCCTAAATGTTGAACCTGGGTGACTGAGAGAATGGCCGTGGTCTTGATGGTAATAGGGAAGTTAGGAAGAGGGAAGGGTTTATGGGGTGGGGGGTAGGGCAAATAACAAGTTCAGTTTTTGACATACTGAGTTTAAGATGTTATAAGACATCCATTTTGAGATGTCTAAAAGACAATTAGAGGTAAGAGGCAAGAGACTTAGAGAGGGTAAGACTAGAGAAGTAGATGTGAGAATCACCCATGGAGAGCAGGGGTGGGGAACCTGTGGCCTTGAGGCCACATGTGACCCTCTAGGTCCTCAAGGGCAGCTCTTTGACAGAATCCAAACTTCACAATAGGGCTACACTTGAGGACCTAGAGGGCCACATGTGGCCTCAAGGCCACAGGTTCCCCACCTCTGGCAAGGAGATAATTGAAAACATGGGAGCTGATATGATCAAGTGAAATGGCATAAAGGGAGAAGAGAAGGGGTCCAGGACAGAGCCTGGGAGGACCCATCCCACCCTCCACTGGGCTCACAGGCAGGACAAGGAAGAAGACTCAGCAAGAGGAGAAAGAGAAGGAGCAGTCGAGAGACAGGAGAAAATCTAGGAGAGAAAGATGCCTCTAAAACCTCTCTAACTTTGAGGACAAGAGGGATGAGGACTGAGAAAAGCTTATTAGACTCGGCAATAGAGAGATCATTCCTAACCTGTCCAGCACTGGCCTGGAGATCTGAAAGCCTATGTTCTTATCCCAGTCTTAGCACTAATTAACAGGGTGACCTGATTGGTTAGTGATTAGAGACTGGCAGTTCCCTAAGAGCAAAGATCAATGTTTATCCTTAGGGCAAGGTAGGTGCTCAGCAAACGTCTGCTCACTGACTGTTGACAGGGCCTGGTAGAGTGGGAAGAAAGTGGAACCTGGAGTCAGGAAAACCTGAATCACAGCCCATTTCCATTCTGCTTCTCCAAGTATCAAGCTCTCTACGGCCCCTTCTAGCTCAGACTTCCTATGTTTCACAGCATCTATTTTCTAAATATATTCTAGCTTCAGTATTATGTTCTGAGATTTTTCTAGTTCTCATATTTTGTGTTCTAAGGGCCCCCCAGCTCTGACTTTCTGTGTTCTAAGGATGGGTTCTAAGGGCCCTTCTAGCTCTGACATTCTGTGTTCTAAAGGCCCTTCCAGTTCTGACATTCTGTGTTCTAAGGTCCCTCCCAGCTCTGACATTCTGTGTTCTAAGGACCCTTCTAGCTCTGACAGTCTGTGTTCTAAAGGCCCTTCCAGTTCTGACATTCTGGGTTCCAAGGTCCATACAGGGGAGCTAAGTAGTACAGTGGATAGACTGCTGGGTCTGGAGTAAGGAAGACCGGAGTTCAAATCCAGCTTCAGACACCTACAAGCTGTGTGACCCTGGGCAAGTCATTTAACCAAACTGTCTGCTTCAGTTCTTCATCTGTAAAATGTGTGGCAAAAGGAAGTGGCAAACCACTCCATATCTTTGCCAACAAAATCCCAAATGGGATCACAAAGAGTTGGACATGACTGAAAACGACTGAAAAACCAAAAAGTCAGTTCTAGCATTCTATATTTTAAGATTCCTACCAAGGCTGACATCCTATGAATCTAAGGAAGTGTGCTGCCTGTCATCTTCACAAATAAATAAAAATCAGGCTGCCATCTGCGTAGGCCACACTCTCTCATCTGAGCCCCAAGAGGTCTACTCAGAAGTCACCCAATGGAAGGGGAGCAGCTCACTTCCCCAATGGATTCTACAGATGTGCCTGAAATCATCATTCTACATAAAGCACAATTCCCCTCCACTGTCTGTCCTCATACACCTCTTCTGAGTTAGAAAGTGCAGAGGCAGAAGCTAGCTCTCAAGAAACCCGAGCTGGAAAGCCAGGTGGACTCAGCCAATTCCAGCTAATTCCAAAATCAAGACAGAAGGTCACTGGTGACAGTGATAAGGGAGACACTCTACATTTATAGGCTTCAAGAGTGCTGGGTTATTTAGTTGTTTCCTTCCTCTGCAACTTCTAGGAAAGACCAAAACTCTCCTAGAAAAATCAAGACTCTTTATGGAGACATAATGAAATGCACCTTAGAGGGCATCCAGTGTGGCTCTCTTGTTTCCTAGATAAAACACAGAAAGGGAAAGTGATGTGAGATCATACAGCAGGCCTGAGGCAGAACCAAGACCAAAACTCAAGATCCCTTGACTTGTAGTACACAGTTCTTCCCATCACACCTTAAAATATGTCAGTAAATAATTTGAGGAGACAAATTTTTAAAACTTTTTTTAAATTTCTAAAAAATATTTTTAATTGGGGTGGCTAGGTGGCACAGTGAATAGAGTACCAGCCTTGGAGTCAGGAGGACCTGAGTTCAAATCTGACCTCAGACACTTAACACTTACTAGCCATGTGACCTTGGGCAAATCACTTAATCCCAATTGCCCTGCCCTCCCCCTTCCAAAAAGAAAAAAAATTTTAATTGCCATAAATTTTTAAATTTTGAAAAAATGACCAAAATATCATCATATATTTGTAAAGTATGTTATAGTTATGAAATATTTTTATATCCATGAGATATTAATTAAATATGCATTTATTAGAGATCTTCTATATAGGTGGTGCTGTGGATAGAACACTGGAGTTAGGAAGACCTGAGTTCAAATCCTACCTCAGACACTTACAAGATGTTTGAACCTAGGCAAGTCACTTAACTGCTGTCTGCCTCAGTTTCCTCATCAGTAAAATGAGGATAAAAATAGCACCTGTCTCAGTCCTCCATAGACTATAAACCCTTCCCCCTCACCCCAATCTGAAAGTGCTTCCACTGATCAAAGACCAGCTGCTCACTAGACTCCATCCCTAATCCAGTAATTCTGCAGGGTGTTCCCAGGGGAATGAATGCAGGTCTGCTCTGCTGAAGGTCCACTGTCACTTTGCCCCAGGACCCAGAGCCAGAGAGGCTGGGAAATGAAAGAGCTGTTATTTCACCTACCTCAGCAGAAAGGATGCATTAAATTTAATTCCACAAACATTTGTTAAGCACCTACTAGATGCAAGGCTCTCTGTCCAGCTTCTAAAGTGCCAACTCTACTTACAATTAGGGAAGTCCTCTAACCTCCATGCATCTGTTTCCTCATCTGAAAAAGGCAGCAATAGGTGACCTTTGAGGTCCCTTCAAGTTCTATATGTATGGTCAGTACTATGATCACACAGCTGATAAATATTTATTAAGCACCTACTAAGTGCCAGGCATTGTGATGAGCACTGAGGATAAAGGTAAAAAGTCCCTGTTCTCAACTAGAATTATGACAAAGTGTAGTATACAGAGCAGCTAGGTGGCGCCATAGTGCACAGAGTGCTGGCCTGGAGTTAGGAAGACTCACCTTGCTGAGTTCAAATCTACCCTCAGATACTTACTAGCTGTGTGACCCTGGACAAGTCACTTAACCCTGTTTGCCTCAGTTTCCTCATCTGTAAAATGAGCTGGAGAAGGAAATGACAAACCATTCTAATATCTCTACCAGGAAAACCCCAAACGGGGTCACAGAGAATCAGACATAACTGAAAAACAACAACATAGTACAAAGAACTGTACCCAACATCCAGAAAGAATCAGCAACACCCCCCAGAATGGGACAAGAGTCAACCAGGTTTTCTGCCTATACAAAGATAATAACAAAAGCTCGTGGTAACTACAGGGCTTTAAGGTTTATAACAATGCTGACAAAGCACTTTGCTGGCAACAAATCTCTGAGGAGAGAAGTGTCCTCTCTCCCTAAATCCCTTATATTTCACTACTAAATATATTTTGTGTTTGTTTATTCTGCGTATACTTATAGAAGCACACATTGTCTCTCCAATACGACGTCAGGGCCTTGAAACGAGGAGTTATTTCATTCTTTCTTGGTATCTCAAGCACTGATGAGACATTGGGACTTGCACATAGTAGGCACTTAATAAAGGCTTATGGATTAATTCTAATTTTACACATGAGAAAACTGAGACTCGGCAAACCAAAGTGTAGAAGAAGGAACATTCGATTTGTGTGCAGAGGCCCCAGGATCAAATCCCAACTGTATGTGACCCTGGCAGATCACTGAACATATCTAGACCTCATCTGTAAAAGAGGGGGCTTGGACTAGAGGCTCTCTAGAGCTCTAAATCCACGATTCTAGGTCACACAACTCATATATGCCAGAGCCAGGAATGGACCCCAAATCTCTGCTGGCTCCAATTCCACACGCCAGGGAACCCCACTCCCTCTCCTGGTCCCTTTCTCGGGGAGGATCCCAAAGGCGACAGATGTCACCAAAATCAGAAGGGGGAGATCTGCATCTAAATGCCCCACGGGAGCCTCAATAGGGAGGCCAGAACTGCTCAGCTGCTTTGCCTAGCCTCCTTCCCCCACTTCCTGGGGCAGGGGGGAGGCTGACTCTGTCTCCTTCATTCAAAAACCTGTGCAGCAGAACAGCAGAGGGTGCCAGTGCAGAATTAGGATGCTGCCCTGAATAGCCTCTCCTCCCTCTAGCGCCCACCACAAAATGTGTTTTTCAGTTAAACCGACTAAAAGAGAAAAGGTAGGGGCATTTTAGGGCTGGGATTTTGGCTCGGTCTCTTACTTGTCACCAACATAATTACAGACTACACGGAAAGAGTCAGTAAACATCTATTAAGCACCTACTTTGTGCCAGGCACTGTGCAAAATGCTGGGGATATGGAAAGAAGCAAAGGACATCCCTGTGCCCTCAAGGAGCTCACAGGCTAAGGGGGGAAACAATGTGCAATGTGTGAATAGCTTTGTACATATCAGACACACATCTGGAGTGGACAGAAGGTGCCAGCCTTCGAGGAAGAGCGGGGAAGACTGAGAAAGGCCTCCTCCCTGCAGAGGGTGGCATCGGAGCCAAATCTGGAAAGAAGCAAGAATCCTAAAGAGGAAGAGGCGAAGAGGCATAGCTTCCCAGGCATGGCGCACAGCACACACGGATACAGGTGCCACGATGGAGGAAAAGCAAAGGGCAGGGTGGCCGGGCCTGCAGAGTAATGGAGAGAGTTTACAGACTTCCAGGAGCCTCGTCAAAGGTGACTCTCCCTCCACATCCAAAGACCCCAACCTCTACCCCCTTATTAAGTCTCCTGAGTTGCTGTGATTTTTTAAAAAATGGTGTCCATCTCTCCCATAATGCACTTGTTGGCTTGGTTAGTCCTTAGTCTGATCCTGAGCCTGGATTCAAAGCCTTTCCAGGTCAGTAGGTCCCATCAGATCATCACTGGCAGAGCTCTCAGGAGCCCAGGGTCTCCTCCACACCACCAAGGGCTTTCGGAGGAATAATACTTCACAAAAGGAAAGATATCAAACAAGTAGCAGAAAGAGCAGCTCTCACTTCAAGGTTTAGAAACACTTTCCACACAACAATAGAGGAGCCCAGGGGTTATTATCTCTTTTTCTTACAGAAGAGGAAACTAAAGCCCAGAGACAAAAAGTGCCTCCACCAAGGATAAAAAACTAGTGAGTGGCCTGCGCTGAGAGCCAGACACAGGTTTTCTGACTCCTTGTCTGATATTCTAGATAGTTTGGTTATAAATGAAGCCAGAAGAACTAAGTTTGAATCCTGCTGGACACTTCCTAGCTGAATGACCCTGGGCAAGTCACTTAACCTCCATCTGCCTTGGTTTCCTCAGCTGTAAAATGAAGATAATAATAATACCTATCATCCAGAGTCATGAGCATCATATGGGATAATATTGGAGATAACCAACAGCAAAGTGTTGTTTCTTCCATCCTAATAGTGGTTCTGATTAAGCTAGAACCTATGTTTCCAGACTCTCAGGCCTTAACTCTTCAGGGATCCTCCAGGGGAACTTTGGTCCCAATTAACCATGCAGATTCATCCTCAGTTTCCAATCACAACATTGATCGCCACTAAGGTCAAACAGCACCCTAAGGGATGCATGTTTATTGCTCTGGTTTTTCTAATGAATAAATTGAGCTTTGTTTGCTGGTATGGGATATATTTCCAGGTGTGTTTCTTTAATGTACTTTAAAAAAAATTTTTTTTAATGAGAATGGGAGGAGGGGTGGGGTGGGGGAACGTGCTCCAGATGTGGAAGCCCTTTGAGGTAATATCACTCACTGTATCATTAGTTTTACTTAATTGTTTTACTTGGTTACAAGAGACATCTCCCAGAGTGAAGGATAATCTGCAAATGTTTGTAATGGGAAAAGAAGACACAGAAATATCACTTTCATTTTCAAGAAAGGAGAAAGGATTAAGGGTTCATCTTTCTGAATTCTTGCCAGTGATGTAAGCTAAGGCAAGTGAATCACTTCCCCTGGAGTCTCAGTTCCATCTATAAAGCGGGGGTTCCCAAATCAAATTTCTTTTTTTTTTAAAGCAATCAGGGTTAAGTCACTTGCTCAAGGTTACATGGCCAGTTATTTCTGGGTATGGTGCTAAGTATCTGAGCCCAAATTTGATCCCCAGGTCATCCCAACACTGGAGCCTTACATCCCAACACTTACTCGCTGAGCCACCTGGCTGCCCCTGACCTTTTTTTTTTTTTTTTTGCTTTTTGGAGGGGGAAAAGTAGGGCAATTGGGGTTAAGTGACTTGCCCAAGGTCACACAGCTAGTTTTATGTTAAGTGTCTGAGGCCAGATTTGAACTCAGGTCCTCCTGACTCTAGGGCTGGTGCTCTATTCACTGTGCCATCTAGCCGCACCCCCAAATCAAATTTCATTGTTTCACCATAGTAAAGAAAACGCTTCAGCCCAGAAAAGGGAGGTGTTTTTATCAGCATAGTTAGCAAAATGCTGTGCCTCTGGTGTTGTCCAAAGAGCTCTGGACTTGGGGCCTCCTTGATATAGGATCCAAGGCATGTCACTTACCCTTGACTTGATTCAATCATAGCAAGAGAATTTATACAATAGCAACAGCAGTTGTGAAGATAAACATCTGAGGGGCAGCTGAGTATCCTAGGGGAGAGAGTGCTGGGCTCCGAGGCAGGAAGTCTTGCTTCAGACACTTGCTAGTTGTGTGATCCTGGGCAAGTCCCATATCGCAGCTGCCTGCCTCAGTTTCTCCATCTGTAAAATGAGAATAACAATAGCCCCTTCCTCCCAGGGTTATTTCAAGGATCAAGTGAGATGATTTTTGTAAAGCACTTTGCAGACCAAATGCTAGCTGGTTATTAGTTTATTTGGACTGGAAGGTAAGATATAAAAAGGGCAATGAGTAGAATGAAATGAAGCTGGACAGGTTAAACCCTTAATCCTTTCTCCTTTCTTGAAAGTGATATTTCTGTGTCTTCTTTTTACATTACAAACATTTGCAGATTATCCTCCACCCTGGGAGATGTCTCTTGTAACCAAGTAAAACTAAAATACCTGAAAGAGTCCATGGAGTGGTAGGGAGAGGAAGAATGGCTGAGGGTAGAAAAGGAAAAGCTACATGAGTGGGTCTGCCCAAGGGGCAGGGCATCTCCTTTCTCTGGTCCTTCGCTTGTCAAGGGGGGGAGGGGCAGAGAGTAGGAGAAAGGAAAGTGAGATTAAATACCATTCGTGTCCCTTCCAGCTCTAACATTCAGCAGCAACAAGAATGTCATTCTTTAAGGTTGACAAAGAACTTTACAATTATAATCTCATTTTATCCTCACAAAAACCTGAGGGGGAAAGGAGGTGCTATTATCATCCCCATTTTGCAGATGAGGAAATTGAGACAGACAGAGGCTTCGCAGCTTGCCCAGGGTCACAAGATTTCTGAGACATCATTTGAATTCAGCTTTTCCTGCCTGACTGCTAGGCTTTCTCAAACGCTTTCCACTGCGCCACCTAGTGGCCTGTTTTGCCATTCTTTGTATTCCCAGCGCATTGTAGGTGGTTCATTAAATGTTGAACTCAGATATTTCTGACTCCAGCTCTCTCTCCACTATGCCTAAAGTTTGATCAGTATGAAAATTAAATGGTTTATAATTATTATTGAAATTTTGGGTCTTCGTAGCTAATACAATTCAGAACCTATTTCCTAGCCCTCTGTTCTAACAACAACAAAAAGTCATGGGCCGTGAAATTTTGGAGAGAAGGTAATGGGAGTGGAATGCCCAGCCCAACTTGCTGTGGGGTCTTCAATATATTCCTTAACCTCCTGGTACTCAGGTGTCCCCCTCAGGAGGTATAATTCCCATCTTAGTGGCTCTTCTCTACCTCACAAAAATAGCACAAAAATAAATTGGATAAGCTCCTCAGATAATCCACAGCTCAAGAAAAGGGGCAGTTTCTTTTATCATTTTATCCTTCACTCATTTCCAGTGATCCACAGGGCCCAGGGTCCAGGGTAGAAGTCATTCAAGTAATGTTTATTGAAGAAAGGGGGAGAAGGCATGGACAAGGGGAAGGAGAGTGACAAGAAAAAGGGACAGAGAAGGAGAAGAGTGGAAACAAGAAAGCTGAAGAGGAAGAAGAGGAGAGACGGGAAAGGAAGAAGGAGGAAATAATGGAGAGAAAGGGAGAAACAAGGAAATAAGGAAGAAAGAGGGAGAGGTAGGCAAGAGAAAAGTCATGATAGATGAAAGGAAGAAAAGGAGAGGGAGAGAGGAAAAAATAGAAGAAAAAAGAGGAAGAGGAGAAGAGAGGGAAAGATGGGAAAGAGAAAAGTTAAGGGAGATAACAGAGAGGAGAGAGAAAAGAACAAAGGGGAGTGAAGGGAAAAGAAAGAGAAAAGGACAGAAACAGGGAAAAGAAGAGAAAGGCAGATATTTGGCTTCCAATACCACCTCTTATTGCAAATGACTCTAGCCCTGATAACTCTTTCTAAGATCTAGACCCTCACTTCCAAATGCCTAAAGACCACTACCACATAAATACCTCAGTATAACCCCAGAAGAACACAAGATTTAGAGCTAAAAGAGATCATCTAGTTTCCTAATTTCCCAGAGGAGGAAAATGAAACGAAGAGAAATGAAGGGACTCTCCCAAGGTCACACAGATAGTAAAGACAAGAGCCAGAATTCAAACTTAGGTCCTCAGACCCTTGAATTCAAAGCTATTTCCACTCTTAGCAAGTTGCCTCTCAAATTCCACACACCCTTAACCTAACTTATCTTTCCCACTAAACCTGCTCCTCTGTCTGGTTTCATTTTTTCTGACACCACTATTCATCTGATCTCCCATGACTAAAACCTTTTGCTTGCATTTTCTATTCCCTCTCCCTTACTTCTTTGTGAACCTATCAGTCCCATCTTGACCACATCTCCTAGACCCATCCCCTTCTCTCTCCTCAATCTGCCCCCTGCCCTAGTTTCAAAGTCCTTATTACACCTTCCCCCACCCCATCCCTTTGGATAAATTAATAGAGCTTCCTTATGGGTAGTCCCACCACTTCCAACCCTTCCTGGGGAAAAACACAAGATCATTTGCTTAAGATAAGGAATCCCTGAGCCCCTGAGTCTAGGAGACCCACTCAAGCCACCCCATCTTCCTGACAGCATCGATCCTTCAGCCTGCCTCCTTAAAAGGCATTTTACAAATATTCCATTGATCCAGGGCTCACATGGGACCAGACAGATACATCATTATCATCTCCATTTTGCAGATAAGGAAGCAGTGAGAGGAAGCAATGGGGGCCAAGGTCAGGACTGGAGCCACAAGAATCACTTGACTGGGCACCTCAGGCAGGCAGAGTACTGTGGGCTTTCCAGTTCCCTACACAAGACACAGCCTCCCACCAAGAGACCTGGCCTCAAAGCACAAGCCCTCAAGGATAGGTAGGGATTCCCTGCTCATTTAAGTGATTTAAAAGGGCACATTAGTAGTACATAAAGGACTATGGGGGATGTTAAGGATTAGTTCTTGGCCTGGAATGGTTTAACAGGATTTCTTAAGCTGGGGTCTATGAACTTGTTTTTAAAAAATATTTTTGATAATGGTAATTTCAACTTAATTTGTTTCCTTTGTAATCCTATGTATTTTATGCATTAAAAAAAAAAAAAAACATTATTCTGAGAAGGGGTCTGTAGGCTTCACCAGACTTCCCAAAGGCCATTACGCTAAAATATTAAGAACCCTTGGTTTAAGAAGATTTCTGCTCAGAGGAAGAGGATAAAAACCCTTCAAAGAAAAAGGCAGGGGCAGGAGAAAAAAAGAAGAGATCTTGAGGAGCAAGAGAGAGTCTGAAGAAGGAAACATGGAAGACAAAAATCGAGGATAGAAAAAAAGGAAGGATAAAAACAGAAAGGGTTGAAATACAAATGGCCCCTTTGCTATAGCACGTTAAAGTTCACTAAGCACTTTCCTCACAACAACCCTGTAAAGTAGGAAATGCAACCATTATTGTTCCCATTTTATGGATGGAGAAAGTGAGGCTAAAGGAAGTTAAAGAAATATGTCCAGGGTCACACAGCTCCTGTGTTTGAACACAGGTTTCCTGACTCCAAGACCACAGTCACCTTCCTAGATAGGCCTTTAAAGAGAAAGAAAAGGAGAGGACAAGAGATCAGAGAAGAGTGTGTGTACCTAGTGGAGAGATAAGAGTGATTCTGATAAGGGACAGTGCCCCGGGCATTGCTCACTCCCACCGGGTAAATGAGTAGGGAGTCTCAGAATGAGATGAAAGAGGATTGCAGTTAGGAACTTGTCTAATACCAATTCAGCCTCTTTCTGAGCATGCACAGGGCTCATCAGTAGCCTAATGTAATGGTTAAATGTTCCTGTCCCAGCCTGCCATGGGGTAGAATTCTGACTTTGGAGGATACAGGATTCCACCTCAGAGGGCATTATCAGCAAGGAAAAGCAAGATACACAGAAGACTGAGGATGGAAAGTAAAGCATGCCTCCCACTTTTCATTACAGGTGGTGGACTACAGGTGCAGAATGAGGTATACATGTTCAGACATGGCCAATGTGAGGATTTTTTTTTTGTTTCACTATACTTATTTGTTACCCAGAAAGTTCCTACTGGGTGAGGAAGGGAGTTACTGGGATGAAGCAGTGATTTTTTTAAGAGTATTAATAAAATGAGTATCAGAGACAATTAGGTGGTACAATAGATAGAGTAACAGACCTGGAGTCAGGAAGACTCATCATTCTGCATTTAAATCTGGTCTCAAACACTTACTAGCTGTATGTCCATAGGCAAGTCATTTAACCTCTGTCTGTCTCAATTTCCTCATCTGTAAAATGGGCATCATAATAACACCTACGTCTGAAAGTTGTTGTAAGGATCACGTGGGATAATATTTGTAAAACTAAATGCTAGTTATGATGATTATTATTGTCGTTACTTTGTCTCTCTTAGTTTCATCCACAAAATGAGGGAGCTGGACTCCAAGGTCCCCTTCCAAATTCCAAATCTATGTTCCCAGAAGGCTGTAAACTCCTAGAGGGTTGGGTCAGTGTTGTTTTCTTCTTTGTATATATTCATTGCCAAGTGCAAGTAAATAATTGTC
The DNA here is from genome assembly GCF_028583685.1 of Petaurus breviceps papuanus. Lineage (NCBI taxonomy): Eukaryota > Metazoa > Chordata > Mammalia > Diprotodontia > Petauridae > Petaurus > Petaurus breviceps. Next base: position 8,338,389 of record NW_027187352.1, read on the forward strand.
CCTTTAAAAGTTTTTGTTGAATTAAACTGAATCTCAGAATAGTATCAGCACAACGCAATCCAGAGTTGCTGCCCAAAAAAGAATGGGCACCAATTCATTCTCTCTTCCTTCTCTGTCTCTCTGTCTCTGTCTGTGTCTCTCTGTCTCTCTCTCTCTCTCTCTCTGTGTCTCTCTGTCTGTCTCTCTCTCTCTCTCTCTCTCTGTGTCTCTCTGTCTCTCTCTCTGTGTCTCTCTGTCTCTCTCTCTCTCTCTCTCTTTCTGTCTCTGTCTCTGTCTCCTAGATCTAAGATTACAGAATCATAACTTTAGAGCTGGAAGCCTTCTTGGAGGTCATCTAATCTGGCCTCCTCATTTAACAGATAAGCAACCTGAAGCCCAGAGCATCTGGGTGACTGCTTAGGGTTACACAGATACAAAGTGGAAGAACTTTGAACCCAGGTCCTCCCACCCCAAACCTGGAGCTCTCTTCACCATATCACACTACTTCTCATCAAAGACTTCCCATGTTCTCAGAATTATACTATTAAAAAGGGCTCTTATGGGGCAGCAAGGAGACACAATAGATAGAACACAGCCTCTGGAGGCAGGAAGACCTGAGTTCAAACTTGGCTTCAGACTCTAGCCAGGTGACCTTGGGCAAGTCACTTAACCCCATTGCCTACCCCGCTTCCCTCAAAAAAGGTGGAGGGGAATCTTAGGAAGCTTCTGAGACCAAATTAGGCCTTTGTATTTGTGGCTAGGTCAGTACTGGGCAAGCACTGAGAAATGCTAGCTGCTAGATTGATCAGCCCTAAATAAGTCTCGGCTTTGCCTCTAGGAAAGGGGAACTCATGAAAGTTCAGTGGGTAACTGAGATAGGGAGGGATATATTTAGAAATGAATGTGATATAAAAACAAGTAACATCAAATTTTTTAAATCTTTTTTTAAAAGGAAAAAAAAGGAAGTTAAGGAATCCATTACCTCCTAAGGCAAGCTCTTCTCCTTTTGGATAGCTCCGATTGTTAGGAGGTTTTCCCTTTTCCATGTAGCCTAAATATGCCTCCTTGTTTCCACTCTGTGCTCCTTGTTCTGCCCTCTGGGGCTGAGCAATGTAAACCTAATTCCTTTTCCACATGACAGCCCTTCAGATAAGAGTAGACAGCTATCATTTCCCTTCTAAATCTTCTTTTCTCCTCCAGGCTAAACACCCTTGATTCTTTTGGTCCCTTATTGAAGGTTCTCAAATCTCCTCTCACCATGTTCCCCTCTTCAACTAATCACTCACATCCATAAATGCAGCAGTCAGGGCTGAACACAACCCTCCAGACGTGGTCTGGCTGTGACAGAGGACAAAGGGATGCTCCCTTCTTCCTCCTGGACCGATCATGCAGCCCAAGTAAGGTCACGTCAGATTTCTCAGCTGCCATAACACCCTGGTGACTCGTCACAATGTAGCTGACAGACAACAAAAATCTCCTTTTCAGACAAACAACTCTAACCATGCTTCCTTCATCCGGTACTTCTATGAAATTGATTTTTTGAACCTAAGTCTAAGATTTTACATTTTTCCCTATTTGATTTCATTTAATTAGCCTCAGGCCAGCTTTCTAATATGCTGAGATCTCCCTAACTATCCAGGGGTGGGGGATCTGTGACTTTGAGGCCACATATGGGCCCTTTGACTGAATCCAAACTTTATATGCAACCTCAAAGTCACATATGACCTTCTAGGTCCTCAAGTGCAGCCCTTTGACTGAATCCAAAGGGCTATACTTGGGGACCTAGAGGACCACATGTGGCCTCAAAGCAGAAGGTTTCCCACCCCTGGTAATCATAGCACTTCTTAAACTGTGGGCTGAGACTCCATACGGGGTTGTAAAATATTTGCCAATAGTAAAAGATTTCTGAATGCGCAATGACCAAAAATTAATTCAAAATTAAACTTGTAATGAACCCTAGGTGTTTCTGGCAGTGCTTGTCCATGTCACATCGTGTTACATCACACAACTACACTGCAGTTTTGGTTCTGAACACAAGGCACATACACTTTGTATGAATTGAGCATGCCCTCAGGTCACACAATGCCAACCAAGGGAAAAGGTGTCTCAGATGGAAATAGTTTAAGCCCCAGCTAAGGTATCTATTCTTCCTGATACATTTTCAAATCCAAGTCTATTAGTTTCACTAAATTCAAAAACATTTATTAAATGTCTACTATGTTATGTTCTGGGGAAACAGACTAAAATGCAATGCACGCTTATCATTAAGCAGATCCCATTTGAGCAAGAGCTATAACACAGTGTGAATGATAATAGCTTAAAGGGAAAAAGGAAGGAAATAAGCATTTATTAAGCGCCTACATCATGCCAGGCATTGTACGAAGCACTTTTACAAATATTATCTCCTCTGGTCCTCAAAAAAACCATGGAAGGTAGGTGCTATTATTGTCCCCATTTTACAGCTGAAGAAATCAAGGCAGACAGAAGTTAAGTGACTTTTCCAGTTAAGTGTCTGGGGTAGAATTCAAACTCAGGTCTTCTGACTCCAGGCCAGTAAGTCATCCACTGCTTCACCTATACAAATAAAGTATAAGGAAAATTGAGGAGGAAGATAGCCCTAACAGGGGAGCGAGAAGCGGGTCAGGTCAGGGAATTCTTCATGGAGGAGATGGCTCCTGAATTCAGCCTTGAAGGAAGACAAGGCTTCTAAGGAAGAAAAATGAGGAGGGAGTGTGTGTTCCAGTCACAGGAAATGGTTTGTGTGAATTCACAGAGATGGGAGATGGGGCATCGAGTTTCAGAAATAGCTAGCTGTCCAGTTGGACTGGAATAGAGTTCATGAAGGGAATAGTATGAAATAAGGCTGAAAAAGCAGCTGGTAGAGAGCCCTAAACACCAGGGCTAGAAGTTGGCATTTTATCTTAGGGGAAATAAGAGGCCCACTCAAGGTTTTGGGCTGAGGAGCAGGCTGGGCGTGTGCATTAGGAATGTTCTTTTGGAGGCTTTTCTGTGGATGCACTGGAAAGGGAAGACAGGAGGCAGGAAGGCCCACAAGGAGGCTACTGCAATGGTCCTGGTGAAAAGTGATGAGGATGGGAATTAAGGTGATGGTCATGTGAGCAGAGGGTAGAAGCAGAAGAGATAAGCAGGCCATCTATGCCTTTACCCAAGCCATTAATAAGAACTTTAAACTCGACTTCCAGCAAGAAGTCTAGTGAGAAGTAGTGACTAAGCCCCGTTCCCCTCCATCGCCTAAAACAGCAAAAAATGGGCTAAATAAATATTGTCACAAAATGGGGAGACACATGGAATATTTCCCGAGCAGAGGCCAAATGGAAGAATTCCCTCTAACGAGGCTTTCCAGAAGCTCCTGTTTGCAGACGACTGTATAAGTCTGTGAAGTCCTTGCCCGACCCAGTAGGATTCAAGACTACTCCAAAGAAACTGGCCTAGAAATCCACAAAAGAAAAAACAAGTGGCTGTAGAATACCTATCCCCGATGGACTTTCCTAACCCATTGACAAAGGATTCTTTCATAGGCACTCTGGCAAAGTCAATCCAGGTTGAGAAACAGAGAGAAGGGGAAGAAAAAAAAAAAGCAAAACAAGGATTTGGGTGAGTCCTGCAAAAAGGGTAATTATGAGATCTAATGGGAAAAGCAGCTAGGTATAACTGGATAGAATACCTGGGGCTGGAGTAGGGAGGACCTGAGTTAAAATATGGCCTCAGACACGTACTAGCTGTGTGACCCTGGGCAAGTCACTTAACCCTGTATGCCTCCGTTTCCTCATCTGTAAAATGAGCTGGAGAAGGAAACAGCAAACCACTCCAGTTTCTTTGCCAAGAAAACCCCAAATGGGGTCACAGAGAGTCCAACATGACTGAAAACAGCTCAACAACAACAACGGGGAGGCACAGTGGACAGAGGCCTGACCTGGAAGTCACAGGAAACCTCAGGTCTAGCCCCAGATCTGCCGCAATTTGACCTCCAGGCAAGTCAGTTCCCCATACTGGGCCTCAGTCCCCTCCTTTGAAATATGGGGATAAGCATCTCTGCCCTGCCTCTCTTCACAAGGGTGCTCTAAGAACGGAATGAAACTGAATTCTGCCATTTGAGAGCCAGCTGGGTAACAGACAGAAAGATTCTGAGACATATGAAGTCCTAAGGCCTCTGCCAGCATAATCGTCACCAGCACCTGCCACTCAGGTTTAAATAGAACCTTTACAGTTTGCAAAGTGATTTCCTCACTTCTCTCACATGGTTGTTTTAGGCATCAAATGAGATCATGAGAGCACAGATTTAGAACCAGAAGAGCCATTAGAGGTCATTTAGTAGAACATTCTTTTTACAGATGAGGAAACTGAGGCACAGACCAGTTAAGGGACATACTAGAGGTCACACTAATTAATAAATGAAAGTGCAAGAGCTCCAACCCAGGTCTTCCATCTCAAAACCCAGCCTTATTTCCACTGTCCCACACTTCCTTCAATAACACTGTGAAACTGCTTTGTAAACAATTAAGCACCATCTAAACTGTAACATGGGCAGCAAGGTGGCACAGTGGATAGCACAGAGCTTGGAAGCAGGAAGACTCATCTTCTTAAGTTCAAATCTGGCCTCAGAAACTTCCTAGCTGAGTGACCTTGGGTAAGTCACTTAACCCTGTTTGCCTCAGTTTCCTCATCTGTAACATGAGCGAGAGAAGGAAATGGCAAACTACTCCAGCATCTTTGCCAAGAAAACCCCAAATGGGGTCATGGAGAGTCAGACACAGATACAATAGAAACAACCAGAGGAAAAATAAAACATAAAATACAATACAGATGGCAAGAAGCTGAAGACAAGTAGAAGGGGAAGACAGTGACTGGGGCCAGGCACAGAGGTGGAGATGTTTCTCACCTCTCTGACCCATCCAAAATGATCTCACCAGTACTGAGTTACCCGGCCTGCTCATGTAGATGGGATGAGACTGAAACTGATGGCCCTGTGTTCCCAGCACTGGGTTCCTATGCTGTAGAAAAATAGGTCACAGACGCCTGATAAAAATAAACCAGGCTTGGGGGCGACTGACTGACTGTTTCTGGAAGCAGCAAGAATGTTTCAGGTCTAAACGGAGCTCCCCCACCTTGCTGGTGGTGAGAAAGACACCGGTAGCTCTTAGTGATGGGTTTAGAACAGAACATGCCCAAAGATAGGTGTTGGTCCATCTGCCAAACAGCTGAAAACAAGCCAGTTAAAAGAACCAAGATTACGTGATTCCTCTCTGGCTCCAATGGAGTCATTAACCCCACCAACTATTCAGGACCATCTTTAAGTCTAGAAATACGGTGACCTTGGGCAAGAGATTGTTACTAGAGAAAGAGCGCTGGGTCAGAGAACGTGGGTTCAAATCCTGGCTTTGCCACTTTAATATCTGCATGATCTGGGCAAAATCACAACCTCCCTATGTCTTGGTTTTCTCTCATCCATAAAATGTGGGGGTTGGACTAGTCAACACTCAAGCTTTGGGCCTCAACCCAAAAATTTGGCAACAGTAAAAGGTTTCTGAACATGCAACAACCAAAAATTCATCAAAAATCAAGCACCTAATGAATCTGAGGTGTTTCTGGCAGCAATTGCCCATGCTGCATTGTGCAGCTTCACTTCAGCCTTGGTTTTGACCACAAAGCATTCAGGCTTTGCACTGCGCAGGCCCATGCCGTGCAACGCCAACGAATACTGCTGAAATGGGAAAAGAGCTCACGAGTGGTACAAGCTTAGGAAGCCCACTAGACAACCTCCAGCAGTAGATCACAGACAACTCTAGTCCTCAGTTTTCTCGTTCATAAAGTAAAAGAGTTTGACCGAATGCTCTAAATTTGTGATATGATGATAATCTTGTTGTTCAGTTATTTCAGTCATGGCCAACCCTTCGTGACCCCATTTGGGTTTTCTTGGCAGAGATACTAGAGTGGTTTGCCATTTCCTTCACTAGCACATTTTACAGATGAGGAAACTGAGGCAAACAGGGTTAAGTGACTTGCCCAGGGTCATCCAGCTAGTAAATGTCTGAGGCCAGATTTGAACTCAGGAAGATGAGTCTTCCTGATTCCAGGCCGATTACTCTATCCACTTCACCACCTAGCTGCCACATTATGATGATAATAGTAATAATAGCTAGCATTTACATAGTGCTTTAAAGTTTGCAAAGCACTTTACAAATATGATCACATTATTTCCTTGTAACAACCCTGAAAGGTGTTATTATCCCTATTTTACAATTGAGGAAACTGAGGCAGATGACGGTTAAGTAACTTACTCAGGGTCACACATCCAGGAAGTGCCTGAGGCCAGAGCTGAACTCAAATCTTCCTGAATCCAGGCCCAGTGTTCTGCCCACAGCTACTCTTGGGAGTGGATGGTGACAAAATAGAAAGCTTCAATTTTTGTGTATCAGACTTTTTTCACATTCTAGTGAGGTCTCTAGAACTCTTCTCTAAATATTGTTTTTAAATAATTGAAGGAAATGGTAAATTTCAGTTTAAAGCTACTGAAAATAAAGATGTGATTTTTTTTCCCATCTAAGTTCCCAGCCCTTGGGGATCCAAGGACCCCAGGTGAAGAAACCCTAGCACAGAGTGTGAGACGTGGGTTGAGAGGAGCTGGAAGTCTCCACCGTGTCCCTAGTGCCTGTGTTTGTTGCACTAGAGATCTTTGGGTGGGATCTGGGGCTCTCTCTCTCTTGTTGAGCTCACTCCCAGTGGAAGAACTCCTGCACTCTCTGTTATCTGTCATATATTCTCCTATGTATACTTTTGCTATAGACTTGGATAAATGGGTTTCTTTGCTATTTGCTCCATGTGCTCATAGAGCAGCTGAGTGGCACAGTGGATATGATGCTGGGACTGGAGTCAGGAAGTCAGGAAGACCTGAGTTCAAATCCAGACAAAGACACTTACTAGTTATGTGACCCTGGGCATTCACTTAGTCTTCAGTTTCCTCATCTGTAAAAGGAATTGGAGAAGGAAGTGACAAACCACTCCAGTATCTTTGCCAAGAAATCCCCAGGTATAGAAATCTATCTTGCCCTATAAGAAAAAAAGGGGGAAAGAGGCAAGGGAGGAGATGAGGGGAGAATAGAAGGGAGGGCAGACTTCGGGGAGGGGTAATCAGTATGCATGCTATCTTGGGGTGGGGTTAGGGTAGAGATGGGAAGAAAATCTGGAACTCAAAATCTTGTGGAAATGATGAAAATTAAAAATAAATAAATAAATTCTGGGGCGAGGGGGGGGGAAGAAAACCCCAAAATGGGATCAGGAAGAGTCAGACATGACTGAAATGATTTGACAACAGCAATTGTGTGCAGAACAAGGCAAATGACAAATATAAAGTCTAATACTTAGATTTTTTTTTTTAAATCAAATGTCCAAGTATGATTTGGTGGAGACATGAGATTTGGCTGTCCTTCCTTCTCAAAGAGGACCAAAATGACATCACTGCGTTGGGGGCATGGTACAACGTACCCAACTGTGACTGATCAGACCAAAGGAGCTTGGAAGACTCTGATACCGGCTGGGCACAAATAGTGCTAGTGAGCAGATAAGATTGCATATGAAAGAAACCCAAGGCTTCTGGGAGACTGCAGCTGCACATGCAAAAATGATTCAATGGCTGGATGTAACAATCAAGTTGAAATGTATAAACATTTATGAAATATCTATCACACAAAAGCTTATGCTAAGGATTGCAGAGTCCTGAGCCACAGATCCTGCCCTCAAGGAGTTTACAGTCTGCTGGGAAGATGGGAATAGGACATATATCAAAAGGAATGCAACTCTAAGTAAGTAAGCTGTATTAAGAGAGCCAGAACATCCAAAAAGAGGGAGCTGCTAGTTCTGCCGGTCTCAGCCAAGGTCAAATGTCATCCAGGGATCTGTCAATTCTGGGGCCACATTTAGGAAAGATACTGACAAACTAAAAGCCACATCTAAGAGTAATAAGGAGGACCTGAAACTGTGTCTTACTGGGAGCCACTAAAGGAACTGGGGATGTATGGGCTGAAGAAGACTCAACTGCTGTCCACGCCATATCTTGAATGCTCATTAGTTGTTTACATACTTTCTCCCCAATTAGAATGCAAATTTATGATGGCTGGGATCTGATTTTGCCTTTCTTGGTATCTCCAGGGCTTAAGCACCCAGTAAGTACTTAGAGGTCAATTATAACAGGTTAAATGACCAGACTGACGTGATAAATACCCCCAAGTACTTATATAGTAGTCATGTAGAAGAGGAAAAAAATTTTTTTTTCCTGCTTGGTCCCAGAGAACAGAACTAGCATCAATGGGAATGAGGTAATGGAAAGCAGAGTTTCAGTTCAAGATGACAGAAAAACTTCCTATCAGAGCTGCATGACAATGAGATGGCCTACTTTGGAAGAAAGAATTCCCTATCACTGAAGGTATTCAAGCAACAGCTGGAGAATCATCCTTCAGGGACAGGTGGAACTAGCTGACTTCTGGGGTCTCTTCCAGCTTTGAAACCCTATGCTTCTACCTCATAAAAGGCAGCCCTAATGTAGGGGTACATAACCATTTCTGTGCCATAGACAGTCATGGGCAGTCTGGAGAAGTCCATGGGGTCCCTTTTCAGAATCATGTTTTTAAATAATTGAAGAGAATACTAAATTTCAATTAGAGGTGATTGAAAATAAAAATATAAAGTGACCCATCCAAGTTCACAGAAATCTAAAAGGTCTATGGACCCCAGGTAAAGAAGCTTTGCCCCAAAGCATACTGGGTAGCAGCAGATAAACACTTTACTGGTCAATCATTCCTGTGGAAAACCACCAGATAGGTAATTTGTAGACTGACAGAAGAGTTTTTAAGAGAGGGTGGAGGGAGGGAGAGAAGAATTTCCAGCCTAAAATGCTTTGTAAAACTTAATGTACCGCCTAAATGTGAGATATTATTATACCAAAGAACAGACGTTCTGTGCCTTGAAAATTATTCCTTGGGGATAGCAGAAAGGGCCAGCTAGGACTGAAGAAGAGAAATCAGGAGAAAAATCAGCAGCAATATATATCCATTCACTGCGAAGAATTACCTCTCTAACGAATCTCCCAGGGATCCTAATATAATACATTCTAATGTATTCTATCCCAATATATCTCAATAATTCCTTACTCATATTTACATAGCAAAGCATTAACTGAAACCTAACAACCTTCAGTGGCCCCCTAGTCCTTATAGGGTAAAACATCAAATCCTTAACCTGGTATTCATGATCCATCACAATCTGGCTCCAATTTAACCTTTCCAAATCGGTTTTGTGCTAACTCATTCCATTCACTCTGCATTCCAGACAAACTGGACTTCCAACCATTCCCTGAACTAAATAGGCTGATGGTGGCCCCAGCATTGCTACACTTGTGTCTAAGATGTCCTTTTTCTATACCTCTGCCAATCCTTCTCTTCTTTCAAAGCCCGACTCAGGTGGCTCCTCCAAGAAGTCTTCCTGGGTCCCTGAAGCTGAAAGGTGATTTCTTCTTCTCTCCTAAATTGTATTAGAGAATTTTAGCTCCTCCATTAGACTGTGAGCTTCTTGAGAGAAGGAACTGAGGGTTGTTTTTTTTTTTTTACCTTGTTTGTATCCCTACCACTCAGCACAATGCCAGGCACATAGTAGACACTTAATGTTTGTCATTTAGACTTGACAAAACTATCTGGATCTCTCTTTACCCCATCATGTTCCACTTGCATCATACCAAAAAGGCATAGATATGATTGTATCACATATGAATATTGCTCTCCTGGACTGAGAATCAGCTGTTTTCAGTGTGAGCATTTACACCACAGGAACTGGCAAATGCTAGGGGCAACTCAGGAGCACAGTGCATACAGCACCAGCCTCACACACTTACTAGCTGTGCAACCCTAGGCAAGTCACTGAATCCTAATTGCAGGATGGAAGGAAGGAAGGAAGGAAGGAAGGAAGGAAGGAAGGAAGGAAGGAAGGAAGGAAAGAGAGAGAGAAAGAAAAAGAAACTGGCAAATACGACAAATCAGGGCTTGCTTTATCATTTTGTTGATTTTATAAGCTTGAGAAAATAATAGAGAAAATCTTAATAATACAGATTAAACATTAAATATATCCTATGTACAGTTTCCTTGGAGAGCCAGTTATTAAAAATTTTTCAGCTCACCCCCACATGTGACTGTATAGTTCAGGGATTCTTAACCTAGGGTTCCTGAACTTAAAAAATATATATATCCTAGGGGTGGCTAGGTGGTACAGTGAATAGAGCACCAGTCCTGGAGTCAGGAGGACCTGAGTTCAAATCTGGATTCAGAAACTTAACACTTACTAGCTGTGTGACCTTGGGCAAGTCACTTAACTCCAATTTCCCTGCCTTCCCCCCTCCAAAAGGCAAAAAAAAAAAAAATTCTGATAAGTACATTTCAATATAATTGTTTTCCTTTGTAATGCTAGATATTTCATTTTATGCATTTAAAAATATTATTCTGAGAAGAGATCCATAGACTTCTCCAGAAAAAAAGGGTTGTGCATGTCTAATAGATTACGTTTATTTACATATATGTACACGTTGGCATATATGATATCCTGGCGCTGCCATTTATAATTACCAGAAGTCAGAGACCTAATAAATGGCAGAGCTAGGATATTATTACATATGGGTTCTCAAAGTTTATCTAAGCAGAGTGCAGCCTCCATCAGGGTCTGCCTTAAAGGGAAAGGTTTTGAGTATGGGCCCAGTGACAAAGTTCACTGCTGTCCAATGAACAACCCAACTAACCAAAGAGAGATTGGTCATCAAAGGGCTAACTGCTGAGGACCCCAGCCATACACGAGGGTCACCTCCTGAGGGAGATGTGGGAACTTTAAGGTCTCAATCTGTAGAGAAAATATACGCAGTAATGAGTGAAATAAATACTTCTCCCAGCAACTCTTTGGGGTTAGTGGCTGAGAACCACTGTCCCTGCTTTTCAGATCAGAAAACTGATTGTGAATAAGTCCCAGACTGCGAAGTAACATCATCAGGAAAAAAGTGACCACGAAGTGTCACTCACAGGAGCCTCAAGGCCATCTATGTAGAATGACATTGCTGCCAGCTCCTCTCATGCTCTTTGTTTCTCCTCATTGGAGAAGCTAAGGGAATTAAATTAGGCAAAAGGAAAAGGGCACCATGCTAAGACTCAGGAGACTGGGATTAGAGTCTCAGCCTTGTCACTGGTTCTCTGAATGACTCTGAGCATGTCCTCAAATCCCAGGACCCTACAGGGGGAAGCGATCTTACAGATAAATTCAGTCTCATCCTAATCATTCTCCAAACCTGGAGCCCATGGACACTCAGAGACCCTGAAGTCTCTCTCATTTAATGGAACTGCCTTGGCCTTACACTCCTGCCTAACTAACACTCTTAATGTCTTTTTCTGGAAACCTCCATACCCCACACTTCACCCTCTGTCTGGTCTCCCTGTGCCACCACCATAGGCCAGTAGCTGGCGTCAGGCCTTCATCGTCTGCCCATCAATAAAATGGGGGGTGGTACCTGTTCTGCCTCCCTCAGAGGGAGGCCACTGTTAGGATTAAATTAAACTAAAAGATTAAATTGGCTCAATTAAACTAAATTATCATTAAAGTAGGAAAGAATGTTTTGCAAACTCTTAAAGTGCTACATAAACACATTGTGTTGTTGTTCAATCATGTCCAACTCTCCATGACCCCTCTGCCAAGGGGTTTCCTTGGCAGAGATACTGGAGTGATTTTCCATTTCCTTCTCCAGCTCATTTTATGGATGAGGAAATTGAGGCAAACAGGATTAAGTGACTTGACCACAGTCACAAAGGTTGTAAGCATCTGAGGCCGAATTTGAATTTAGGTTTTCCTGACTCTAAGGCCTGACACTCTATCCACTAAGGCACCTAGCTGCCCAAAGATATGGTATCATTCCATTAACAAAAGCCAAAATGCATGTGTTGTTTATGGAAGGTAGACCCACATCTACAGCCTTTACAATTAAAAAGCACACTCACATACATTATCTCATTGGATAAGTAATGGAAAGGTTATCATCTCCATTTTACAGATGATAAAACTGGGGTTCAAGTGACATAGCCAGGGAGCGAGGACTCGATTCCAGGTTCTATGATCCTCCTTCTGCAACACACCAGCTCAAAGTGTTTCTATTTCTGAATAATAAACATCCTGCACTTTTAAAATCAATATGGATAAGCATCCCACCAAGTTGAAATCCATGACTGTTCTTTGCAACAAAGCAATTCATAGGGCTCCTCCCATGGTAACTGTCTTTTTCAAAAGATTACTTAGAATTAGCAACAACTGCTAATCCTGCAGGAAGGCTTTCTCTGCTCTGGGCCCCTACAACAGTCAATGGCTGAGTGCCCCAAGAACTTCACTCACTGCTATTAGTGTATGACTATGGAATCCTCATGATCATCCTTTCTAAAATGAGGGGGTTGAAAAGTCACCCAATTATATACAACCTTTGACCCAGAGAGATCACTCCTAGGCCAATAACTCCAAAAAGATCAAAAAGGAGAGACACCCATAAGTGCAAAAATATTTATAGCATCTCTTTTTATGGTCAAAAAGAACTGGAAATTGAGGGGATGCCCATCAAGTGAGAAGTGGCTACACAAGTTGTAGTATATGATTGTGATGAAATAGTATTATACTATAAGAAATGGCAAGGAGGATGGGTTCAGAAAAACCTGAGAAGAATTACATGAACTGATACAAAGTGAAATGAGCAGAACCAGGAAAACAATTTTTATATAACAGCCATTTTGTAAAGACCAAAAACTGTGAAAGATTTAGAAATTGATCAAGGCAAGGACCAACCTCGAATCTGGAGGACCAGCCGTGACTCAGCTTGGGAAAACAGGTGATGGACTCACTACAGAAGGAGACCTCTATTTTTTGACACAGGCAGTGGGGGCTTTGTTTTGCTCGACTATGCATATTTGTTATGAGGGGTCTTATTTTTCTCTTTTCTTCTTTTTGAGGGAGAGAAATTGAATTTTTGCTAATCCTTTACATTTTAATGTAACACTTTAAAAAATGTAAACTGAGTTGTTATAGCTGACAATCTTAAAAGATCTCTTCTAGCACTAACATCTTAGGATCCTATAATTTCACCTTTCCTACAACCACCAAATAGGAATCTCTACAGAACTAAAGATTTATATCCTCTCCAGGTGTTTGGACAGCAGAGGTGACTTTTAGCAACAGGCTTATCTTAACCAAATTCCATCACAACCAAAATGCAGGAATATCTGGTAACATTTGCCTTAAGAGTGATTTTAAATATTACATACATTTATAAGTGCCTGTGGGCTCAATACTAGGGGGAAACACAAAGTTAAGATAAAAGTTCCTGCCCTCATGGGATGGAGTTTATCAGTTTAGAAATTTCCACAAGGAATTTATAGACTGAAAGGCAATGAGGCAAGGGGGTCTGGCATCAAGAGGTCTGGGTTCAAATCCTATCCCATATACTCACTAGCTATATGATCTTAGAGAAGCATTTTAAGCTCTCAGGGCCTCAGTTTTCTCATCTATAAAAAAGGGATAATATTAGAATTACCTACCTTCATAGGGTTATTTTAGAGAAAGCACTTTGCAAGACTTAAACCAGGCCTGCACAACCTGTGGTCTGCTAAAGAACTTTGGGTGGCCCATGTTTTCCAGAAAAGGAAAATGAGATTCATGGAGACAGAAACTGAACTCTCCAGGGTCAACACAATGATTTTGTAGGAGAACCCAGGTTTCTTGCCCTACCCCACCCTCATCAAGTGCCTATCCCAAAGAGATAAACCAGCCAGCCCTTTTTCCACAGAATGTTAAGATAAAACAATTCAGAGGTGTGGAGTTTTTTTCCTGCCTTACAGTACATTTTGACTAGCAAATTTTCTAAGCTGAAAAAAAATTCATTTTCTCCTTTTGATGTCTCTTTCACAGCTTGAAAAACAGTGTGATGATTGCGCTGGACAGGGAAGTTAAGAGACTTGTGGTTCTAGTCACAGCTCATGCCAGTAACTCTTATGTGACCTTGGACAAGAAGCCACTTCTTCATGGGCCTCAACTTCCTCTTCCATCGAAAAGGAATAGTAATGCCTGCCCTGGAAGTCTCAAGTAAAAGCCATTTGCAAAGTTCCCAGTCAGTCTGCCAGAAGGCTAAAACATGTGCACTAGCCCCACAGGCAAGGAGGAGCTATTCAGAATTTTTGTAGCTGGGGAGGGGGAGGATCACTCCAGTGCAGAGGATTGTGGTGGCAAGGCTAATAATAAAAATAGCTTGGTTTCCATATAGCAGTTTACAGTTTACACAGAACTTCTTCTCACAATCCAAGATCATCCCAGAATTGTTATTCCCATTTTTGAGATTTGGAAAAAAGAGGATCAGAGGGGCGAATTGTTTTGCCTAGGACTGAAGTCAGGAAGATATCTTCATGAGTTCAAATCTGACCTCAAACACTTTTACTAGCTGTGTGATCCCAGACAAGTCACTTAATTAACCCTGTTGGCCTCAGTTTCTCATTTGTAAAATGAGCAAGAGAAGGAAATGACAAACCCCTCTGATATCTTTGCCAAGAAAACTCCAAATGGAGTTATGAAGGGTCAGACAGGACTGGAATGACTGAACAATGAGAAGAAGGGACAAACAGCTTAGTAAATGGTGAAGGCGGGACTCAAAACTGACTTCCAGTCCTCTGGAAGTAGCCTGGTGTATGTATCAGAAACAACACTGGGTCTGGAATCCGAAAGTCCATCCTGGTTCTGAGCAAGTGTATGACCTTGGACAAGTCACTTCCCTTATTTTTGCAAAATAGGGGTCATAAGGAGCTGTACCACACACCTCAGAAGACTTGTTTTTAGGAAGTATACTGGAAAGCAATTTAGAAAGGGAACTATAAGGAGAGCAATTATTTCCACCATTCCTGGCTGTCCTTCCTGTGTATCTGTCTGCAAAAACCTCTGCTAGCCCTGATAATTAGTGCTCCAGGGGTATTAGAAAGGGACAAGCCTGGCCCTCATGTTCACAACTCTAGAAGGTTTGTAACAGGACCATGGACCAAAGCACAGAACCACAACCAATTATTTCCAAGGCTTCTTTATAATCTGCACATTAGCATTAAATTAATTGGCAAAGGAGGCCACGGGACAACAGCTGCAGCCAACCCTGTGGCGCGGCTAGAGGCAGGAGGCTGGAGACTTTTCCAACAAAGGACAGGGCAGGGAGACTGGGACTGGCTGCCCTAGGTCAGGGTCCTGGCCGCCAACCAGCAAGAAATGCAGTTAGTTCCAACTTCTTTAGAAATGAGATGCAGGGGCCAGGGCTGCCCCTCCGGAGCCCTCAAGCCGCTCATTACCATCCAAATCCCCAGACAGAATTTCTATGAGAACACCCCAGCTATTGTGGACCTGCAGGCTGTGAATATCAAAGGACTTGGCTGGGGCCCAGAAACTGAGAGGAAGAAGAGGACCCACAGTCTCACAAGTCTCAGACAAAGAATCCCTTCCCCTCGTCCCCCCCACCCCAAGAAGTCCCAGAGAAAAGAGCAGAGAAGGGGTGTTTGGGCTCCTGAAAAACACCTGAGTACACACTAGTACACTGTTAGTGGAGCTGTGAAGTAATCGTCCAACTATTCTGGAAAGCAGTTTGTAATTATACTGTAAAAGGGACTCAAGTACCCTTACCCTTCAGCCCAAAGATTCCCCCCTCCCCCAAGGAGGTAAAACACAGAAAGGTAGGTCCCATATACAGTAAAATATGCCAATATGTTGTTTCAGACTTGTCTGACTCTTCCTTTGGGGTTTTCTTAGCAGATACTGGAGTGGGTTACCATTTCCTTCTTCAGCTCATTTTGCAGATGAGGAAACCAAGATAAAGGGGGTGAAGTGACTTGCCCAGGGTCACAGAGCGAAGTGTTTTGAGACTGGATTTGAACTCACTACTAATATAGTAAGACTCTTTTGGTATCAAAGAATTGGAAATCGAGTAGAAGCCCATCAACTGGGAAATAAATAAACAAATTATCAAAATTGTCAAAAGGAATAAAGCATTCACAGAATCATGAAAAGGCTTCTATATTGATGCTGAAGTAAGGAAACAGTACACAATATAACAAAAGTAGAAAGAATGACACTTGAAAGTGTATTTCCCTCCCTTCCTAGTTTACAGAGGCATATCTCCAGCTGTGAAAAACTGCAAATGTTGGCAGGCTAGTCAATAAGTTGGTTAGTTTTCCTAAATTACTTGTTCCCATTCTCTTTCTTTTTTATTCTTTCTTATAAGAGATGGCTCACTGGGTAGGGGAGGTGGAAGAGATATATTTTGTAAATGATGGAAATGTAAAAACAAAAGGTATCCAAAATTAAAAGGTTGGCCCTAGAGTCAGGAGGACCTAAGTTCAAATCTGGCCTCAGACACTTAACACTTACTAGCCAAGTGACCTTGGGCAAGTCACTTAACCCAAATTGCCCTGCCTTCCCCCCTCCAAAAAGCAAAAAAAAAAAAAAAGGAAGGAAGGAAGGAAGCAAGGAGGGAAGGAGGGAAGGAAGGAAGGAAGGAAGGAAGGAAGGAAGGAAGGAAGGAAGGA
>NW_027187352.1:8355002-8360056 GCF_028583685.1 Petaurus breviceps papuanus
AAGGAAGGAAGGAAGGAAGGAAGGAAGGAAGGAAGGAAGGAAGGAAGAAAAAAAAAACCATGGCTAGGTTACATGGAGAGCTCCCCAAGACTTGAATCAAGTTCCTAGAGTCCAGTGGTAGAGCAATTGGACCAAAATGAATTCTCAAGTCTCTTCTACTAGATCAAACATTGGGAAATGAGGTAAGCAATCAGGCTAGAGAAAAGAGTGTCAGAAAGTAGTGGAAACTGTGGATGGATGTATTGGAAGGTACCCTGCTGCAGAATTTAGATACCTACTTACACAAAATAATGACATAGTAATAAATAGAAGGTTGTATCAATAGACAATTAACTGAACAAACTGTGGTACATGAATGTAATACATAGTACTGTGCCACACAGAACAACAAATCAGTTCCTATGAGAAAGACTCCTATGAACTCGTGCAGAGTAAAGTAGGCAAAGACAGGAAAATAATATACATGGTGACTATGACAATGTAAATGAAAAAAACCAAAGCCAATGCCTAAAGTCTATATAATTATAATGATCAAGCCAGCCCTATAGTAGAGCTGAGAAAATGCACCTTCTTCCTCTCTTCAATGCCGTGGTGAGACTCTGGGCATGAAAACTGCATTAACCATCAGATAGAGTTCATGTGTTGGTTTTATTGAACTGCTTTTTTTCCCCCTCTTTTTAAATCTTTGTCACAAAGGGGAAGGAATTCATTTGGAAATTAATGCTATATAAAAGCAATATCAACTTAAAAAATAAAAATTTAAAATAAACATAGTGAGTTCTGAAGGCTAAATTCACCTTATCCTGAGCTTTACCTTGGCTGTATGTACCAGACAGGGCAGGTAGTGGATAGAGTGGATAGAGTGCCAGGCCTGAAATCAGGGAGACTCATGTTCCTGAATTCAAATCTGGCCTCAGACACTTACTAGATGTGTGACCCTGGCAAGTCACTTTACCCTTTTTACATCAATTTCCTCATCTGTAACATGAACAGGCAAACTACTTCAGTATCTTTGCCAAGAAAACCCCAAATAGGATCACAAAGAGTCAGACATCACTGAAAATGACTAAACAACAAATAGTAGGCATTAAAGTAAGTCAGAATCATAAACTGGAAGAGAAAAGGGACCTCCGTAGACATCAAGTCCAATGCCTTCACTTTACACATGAGGAAACTGTGTCAAAGAGGTTAAGTCAATGCTTGGCTTCAGAGTCAAAATCTTTCACCATCTTATACAAGCCTCACAGGAGGGTAAGAAATCATGGATATGAAACAATGTTTATCCTGAAAAAGCAGTCACGATAATGTAGACTTATTAGATGGAAGCAGGGATATATCTGAAACTGACTGATATAAAAATATGAGTTATAAATAAAACTTATTTAAAAGAAAAACCCAACAATTCAGCACCATGAAGCTAAAAACCATGACCCATCCCACAACTACAGCCTAACATTCAAGTCTTCCCATGATAGGGACTCAACTTACTTTCCAATTTACTTTTCCAACCTTTTCTCTCATAACTTCCACTGGCTCCAGTTAGATTGGGGTCTTCACTATCCTCTACCAGGCCATGATCATGTCCACAAAATAACAGCTCCCCTTTTTATAGCGCTTTATGGTTCACAAAAGTGCTTTCCTCACACTACCCCATGAGGCAAATAGTGCAAGTATAATTATGCCCATTTTTTCAGAGGAACTATTGGGATTCAATGAAATAAAAATGACTTGCCCAGAGTCATACCATGTCAGAACTAGGATTCAAAACCTAGATCTCATTTCTTTAATCCACTATTCTTTCCACTATGCCACAAAGACCTGAAATGCCTTCTCTCTCTTCTCCTTATCTCCAAATCCTACAGTCTCCTCCTTCAGGAATTTCTCCCTGACCATCCCATCCCTCAATAGACTTATGAGTTCTCAGTTTTCCTACATATAACACTTAAAACAATCACTCTTACCTTGGACTGTCTTGTGGCAGCTCTTGTAAGTGTTAACCCATAATTAGGAGAGTGGTCTTCAAATAATTGGAGGACTATCATCAGTATCAGTACTCTCACTCACAGTAGTTTACATCTGTACAGTTTACTTTATATGCATGATCTTACTTGATTCTCACAATGAAGTAGCGAGTCCAACTGCTATGATCCTAGCTTTGCAGAGGAGGAAACTGAGGCTCAAAGATGGGAAATGATGCGACCAACGTCACATGTATCACTAACTAGTGACATAGCCAAGATTCAAACCCAGATTTTAATAACACCAAATCTGGTGCTTTTGTCTCTAAGTCCATTAGGGAAAGGGAATTAGGTTTGTGTTATTTGGTCCCAAACAGAACTAGGAAAAATAGAAGAAGGTGGAGAGCCTAATTCTAGCTCAAAATAAGGGAGAATTTCCTAATAATGAAAATCCAATAATCCCTCATAAAGTAGCAAGCTCTCCATCACCAGACATCTTTAAGCAGAAGCTGACTGATCATCTAAGTTACTATGGAGAGAAAAAGTGCATCAGGTATGGGATGGAAGAGAGATTGAGGTTCCTTCCAGCTCCAAGATTTTAGGATTCTTTGTCTCCTTGTGGTGCCAAGCACCTAGTCATTGTCCATGGACTATCTGAACCAGGAGTGAATGCTCCCAAATAAATCAATCAATTATTCATCAAACTCAAGCCTTTTCTTCTTTCAAGAAAGAAAGTCCCAGGAGAAAGTACGTTTTAATTTTGAACTTAAAAATTCTGCTTTGGAAATATCAGTGAAGGATTAGCCCAGAGGCCAAAATGTGGACCTACTTCTATAAGAGAAGTCACACAAGAAAGAAGAGAGAAGGTAGAAAAAGCAAGTGTTGTTTGTGTAAAAGCCCTAAATAATAATAATAATAACAGTTAGCATTTACATAGCACTTTACATTTATTATTTCATCTAGTATACAGATAGCTGCACAATGAATAGAGTACTGCATCTGACTCAGATACTTATTAGCTATAATCCTGGGCAAGTCACTTAAACTTTTTTGCTCAGTTTCCTCCCCTATAAAATGGGAATAATAATAGTACTTCCCTCACAGGGTCATTGTGAGCATCAAACATAGTAGGTTCTATATATAAATGCTTATTTCCTTTCCTTCACTGTAGGTGCCTGGGCAAGTCCCTTATTCTCTCCATCCCTCAGTTTCTTCACGTGTAAAATGAGAGAAAGTATGTGTCTGATCCTCCACCAAGACCTACTTTGAATGCCTTAATCTGACACTAGAGTTAACCATGAAATCTGCACAAAGGGCACTCCTTTGGACTGTCAGCCCCAAGCAAAAAAGTCAGGCATCAGAATCATGGCAGACCCATGCCCAACAAGACATTTCCCTCAACAGGATGCATCTCACACAACCAATAATATATGCTTCACACACCTTACACGACACGAAATGTCAGTAGTCCCGAGTGCTCTAAGGATCTGCCAGTACTACATCTCACACTTACTTACTGGCTGTGTGACAGAGAGCAAGTCACTTAATAATAATTAGAGCTAGCATTTATAGAGCACTTTAAAATATGATTTTATCTATCCTCCCAACAACCCTAGGAGGGAGATGCTATCATTTATCCCCATTTTACTGAGGCTGAAACTGAGGCTGACAGAGATTAAATGACTTGTCCAGGGTCACACAGCTAGTAAACATCTGGGGCCAGACTTTATTTAACTCAGGATTTCTGGAATCTGGGTCCGGCGTTCTAGCCTCTTTGCTATCTAGCTGCCTCTCAGAGACTCAGTTTCCACATCAATAATATAAAAATTACACACAGGGTTGAGAAACTCATATGAAATAATGTCTGTGAAGTGTTTTGCAAAACTGAAAACACTATATAAATGTTAATTACTCTCATTATCAGGCTAGGAAAGCTGAATGTGGTCCCAGGAATGGATCATGTTGTTAATTGTTTCCTAATTATTGTGTGTCTGTATGTATGTATGCATGTTTGTTTGCATGTTGTCTCCCCTATTAGATTGTAAGCTCTCTGAGGGCAGAGATAGTCTTTTCCCTCTTTTTGTATCCTCAGTGCTTAGCACAGTGCTTGGCACAAAGTGAATGCTTAATAAATGTTTACCAATTGATTATTTACGTGCCTGTCATCCCAGGACCAGCCTACCTATGTACAGAAAAGATTTCCCACCTAGGGGGTGGCCACCAAAGGATGATAATTTTAGCCATGAAAACACATGACAACCTTCTATGTCCTAAGATATTAGAGGGGCTGAGAGGGGCATTGGTGAGGGCGATGCCAACAGATAAAACCTGGGATCTTTCACAGAAGGATTGAAATGTTTGTGCTCCTTACCTCACACAAGGGGTTTAATGCAAAGAGCTGTCACAGGAATTGGATTTAAGGCTACTTCTTACCGTTGACAAGCTTTGAGATTCTAAAGAGTCCAACTAACCTCTCTGAGCCTCAGTTTTCTCTGATGTAAAATGAGGGGATTAGACTAGATGACCTCTAAAGTCCCTTAGAGCTTTGGCGTTGTATAGTTGTACGGATATAACAACACCAACAATAACACATAACACTTGAGGGTATGCAACATGCTTTACAAATATTATCTTATATTTGATCCTCATAACAACCCTAAGAGATAGGTGCTATTAATTTCTCATTTTTTACAGATGAGGAAACTGAGGCAATCAGAAACTAAGTGACTTGCCCAGGGTCACACAGCTAGCAAATGTTGAAGGCAGGATTTGAACTCAAGTCTTCTTGACTCCATGTCGCATTATCCATCTCCTTTACCACTTAACAGTCTAGGAAGGCTCTTTATAATCAGGAAAAATCTATAACATGTAACTATGAAGGATTATGGTCATAATAATTCTGCCTACACCCTGAGCTTCCAACTCACAAGATAATTGTGAATTTAAGCCAATGAATACAGGTTAAAAGCCTACTGTGTACAAGGCCTTCTTTTGATTGCTGAGAATTAAAAAAAGAAAAATGATTCTGTCACTGTCCCAAAAAGCTTACAATATAATTGGGTTTCTCTCTCTCTCTCTCTCTCTCTCTCTCTCTCT
>NW_027187352.1:8360156-8457660 GCF_028583685.1 Petaurus breviceps papuanus
CTCTCTCTCTCTCTCTCTCTCTCTCTCTCTCTCTCTCTCTCTCTCTGCTTCTCTTTCTCTCCTTCCTTCTCTTCCTCTTTCTCTCCTTCCCCCCTTCCTTTTCTCTCTCTCTCTCTTACACACACACACACACACACACACACACACACACTCACTCCTGATACAAGGTAGAATATGATAGGATAAAGGAGAGTGAGGAGGGAGCAAGCATGTTCTAGAACTACCAGTCCTAGCTGGCAGTCTGGGAAGGTTTAATGGTGGTAATTTCTGAGTCAGGCCTTGAAGAAAAGAAAGGTGGGACTTCAAATGTCGAGAAATTTCAAGGGAGCCTGGATAGAGAGAAGAGTGGCCAAGCCAAGAGGAAAAAGGCAGAACAAAAATGGAGAGCTCTACAGCTGGAGCACAGAATGGATAAAGGGGAGTGGTATGAGATAAGTCTGCAAGGCAGGTTGTAGCTAGATTGTGGAAGGCCTTGAATGCCAGACTCAAAGAGTTTAAATCTGATTGGATAGGTAATTAGGAGCCATTAAAAGTTTTTGAGGAATGATACAATCATTGGGTTTGTATGTTGAAAGGCTATGCGGGCAGTTGAACAAGGGATGGATGGAAAGGAGTGGAGACCAGTTAAAAGGTTATTACAAGAATCCAGGTGACTTTTTGTAGGCTAATTGGGAAATGACCAAACAAACTGTGGGACATGAATATTGTCATGTCCTTGCAAAAGGGAGGCCTGAAAGGTGTGGAGTGGTGTAGAGGTTGTCAGACATGATCCATGAGCTGGTTGGTTTTGCTGAATTTTTTTCTCTTTCTTTTTTAATCTTTATTACAAGAGGAGGCTCTTTAGGTAAGGTGTAGAGAGATACATTCAGAAAGAATGTAATGTAAAAACCAAAGGCATAGATTTTTTTAAAGAATATTATTGTGCAACAAAAAAGTAACATACATAAGGAATTCAGAGAAACATGGGAAGATCTGTACAGATGCAAAGTAATGATAGTCAAGTCAAGTGAACAACACACACAATGACTACCATCTTTTAAAGGAAAAAAAGGAACTCTAAATGTATTCCCCTATCTGGATGCCAGAGAACAGATCATGAAAATATACCTTCCTCTTCTAAGTAGAAAACTACAAGAGTACTTATTATTTCCTATGCTCTCTGAAGTGGATTTTATATAATTATTTTTCCATTGTTACAAGGCAGGGATATATCCAGAAATGATGTGATGGAAAAAAATTCATTTATGAATCGTAAGGTACAAAAGAGGGGAGATAAGGCCTGAACTCGTGTGGTGGCAATGGGAGAGGGAAGAAGAGCTTCTTAAATACATTTATAAAGTGCTATTTGAATGAAGGATGTTACTTAGTATTACTGTAGAATTCCAGATGGCTCTCCGACACAGTGGTGACAGGCAATACATCTATCTTACCAATTTAGCTCTTCTCCAATGTGCCACTCCCTAAGGGCAGGGCCTTTATTATTTTCCCCCAGATTCACCCTCAGCTGCTGGAACAAATCCCTCTAGCTTGGAGTCTCATTTCCCCCATTTATAACATGGGGAAAATAGTGGTTACACTACCTTCCTCAGAAAATCATAGAGGAGAAAACATTCTGCAACTGTAAACTGAACCACAGATGTGCAAGCTTAGTGCAATTTCTCCTTGTACTTGATTACAAAAGTAATCTAAAAATTACTCCTGAAAAACTATGAAGCCAGAAATCACTGAGTTGGACTCAATCAGCTAATCCAGCTGATGGCAGGAAGCTGGCAGCTGGATCTAACTAGAAGCACCCATGAATTAGTCACCTAATTTCTAGGGCAGCCAGGTTGCAAAGTGGATAGAGCACCTGGGCCTGGGGTCAGGAAGACCCCAGTTCAAATTTAGCCTCAGACAATTGATTACTAGCTGTGTGACCCTGGGCAAGTCACTTAGTCCTGTTTACCTCAGCTTCCTCATCTATAAAATGACCTAGAGAAGGAAATGGCAAACCACTCCAGTATCTTTGCCAAGAAAGCCCTAAATGGGTCATGAAGAATCAGAAACAATGGAACAACAGCAACAAAGTTTTAATTTTTTTTTTGCTTTTTTTTTGGAGGGCAATTGGAGTTAAGTGACTTGCCCAAGGTCATTCGGTTAGTTTTTGTGTAAAGTGTCTGAGGCTGGATTTGAACTCAGGTCCTCCTGACTCCAGGGCCAGTGCTCTATTCACTGTGCCACCTAGCCACCCAAAAAGTTTTAATTTCTAACCTGAAGGGAACAAATCTGATTGGAGCAATTTCAAGTCAGATAAGAGAAGTGAGGAGAAAAGAAGGTCCTTAAGTTCAGTGAGAGAGATACTTAGAGAAATGGAAATGTTCCTAATGCCTGTATCGCTGCTGACATAGAATCAACACAGCTTGTGCAATGTATCTTCGAGGCTGGTTTAATAGTATGTTAACAGCCACATTCAGACCCCAAGCATCAGGAGATCCCGGCAGAGACAAGGAAATTGGAGCAAAGCCAGGCAGTCAGGCAGGCCCCAGGAAGCATTCCCCACCCCCACCTGAAGGGATCCTTCAGGGAAAAACCATAAAACTTCCATACAGGATGTATTCTTAGCTAGCTGAAGCTGTCCCTCATGTATCAGAAGAGCAAATTGGGTTGTATAGTTAATTCCTCATTAGGCACCATCTACAACCATATTCAGGTCCTCTCCCAATAGTGAGTGCTAAAACCAACACAAGAGAGGATGTATTATACCCCGTGGGGGGATGAAGGAATCTGGGTTCTGGTCTGGCTTGGTGTGACCTTGGGTTAGTTATTTCCCCTCAGAGCCTCAGTAAAATGAGGGCTATGCTGGACAAGCTTTAAAGGTCCCTCTCAGTTAGAAGATTCCATGTTTTCAGATTCCCTTCCAAGGTCTGTTTTCCTTTAGTTCTCAAGTTGGAGAGCGGGGTGGGGGGAGGTATGTGTGAAGTGAGGAGGCAGATTTTTTCCTGATTAAAAGAATAAAATATAATTTTTATTTTTTTATTTTTTGAGGGGGGAAGGCAGGGCAATTGGGGTTAACTGACTTGCCCAAGGTCACACGGCTAGTAAGTGTTAAGTGTCTAAGGTCGGATTTGAACTTAGGTCCTCCTGACTCCAGGGCCGGTGCTCTATTCACTGTGCCACCTAGCCGCCCCTAAAATATAGTTTTTAAAAGAGAAGATCCCTTAGCCGTGTGACTTTGGGCAAGTCACTTAACCCCGATTGCCCTCCAAAAAGCAAAAAAAAAAAGAGAGAGAGAGAGAGAGAAGATCCTTGTCTGGTCTAACATTCAATGTTCTAAAATTCTTCTGCCCTGACCACCCATCTTTGTGCTAAGACTCCTTTCAGATCTAGCATTCCCTGCCCTAATATCCCTTCTTGATCTGATGTTCTATGACCCTTTTTTATTTTGTGGCAGGTAAGCTGGCTTTTTTTTTTTTAAACAATCAGGGTTAAGTGACTTGCCCAGAGTCACATAGCTAGTAAGTGCCTGAGGCGGAATTTGAACTCAGATCCTCCTGAGTCCAGGGCAGGGGCTCTAACCACTTGACCACTGAAAGATAAACAGGCTTTCTAATATCTATGCTGAGCCTAACCAAAGGAAGCACTGCTATTCTTCAATTCAAAAAGTCTGTTTTCTAGTAGCTGCAGTGTACTGGGCTGGAAGGGATATAAAAGGGACATGAAGGCAAAAAAAAAAAAAAAAGCCCTACCCTCACCCCCCCTCCCCCAGCAGATTTATGTTTATCATTCACATAACACTTTGAAGTTCACAAAGGGCTTTATACACATTATATCATTTGATCAGCACAACAACCAGTAAGGTTAAATATTATAGTTACCTTTTTTCCCTGAGGACCAATGATTTATTGGTATAATGAACTCCAAGTCAAGAAACTCCCTCTATCCACTCAGATCAGTACCTGCTCTTTGACTTAATAGTCTTACAAGAGATACCTGAGTCCCTGATTTGACTAGGGTCACATAGCTAGACTGACTTGAACCCAGGTTCTCCTGACTCTTAAGGCAGACTGTCTTTCTACTATCCCAGAAACTGCTTCTCCACTATGAATATCATTATTCCCATTTTACAATGAGGAAACTTGCTCAGAGAGGACTTATCTGTGATCACACAGCTACTGTGTCAGAGGCAAGATTCAAACTCAAGGTTCTCAGATTGCAAGTCCAATACCCTTTCCACTACAATCCACAGTCTATGTTACCACCCTGAATCCACAACAAGAAAAGCCGAACCCTTCAGTGAATCCATTCCTACTCAGATTTTGACATTCACTCACTTTCTCTATTTGCTCCTAAAGTCTTGGTATACTAAACAGAGGGAGGGATTTTTTTTCTCCCAGTCTCAGCCCCAGCTGCAACCTTCCCCAATCTCAAGGGGTTCCATATGTCCAGATGACTCTCTGCTGGATTTCCTATCCTGAATACAAATGGCCTAATCCTGCCCCCCAGAACAACTGCCAAGAGGTAATGGAATTTTTATAACTAAGAATCAGATCAATTTCATCCAGGCAATCAATACCGCACAAGCAGACTAATAATGGGCCAATGTTTCCTTATTTCTTTCTAGACTTAAATATTCCTAGACAGGAAATCAGATGGACTTCAGAATCACTGCACAGAAGCAATTTCAACTCTCATGAAAGACTGAAGAGGGAGAAGTTTTTCCCTAGAGAACAAGCTGTAAGTGCATGGGGGGAAACCCTTCGGTAAATTATATTTATGAATTTCTGATGAGATCAGCAAAGGGAAATGAAGGTTCAACCACAAGTGACTCAGCAACACTGGGGAGTGGGATGTTACTGATGGGTGAAAGAGGAATGATCTCTTTCTGAGGATAGAGTGCTGAGTTTGGAAAAGGAGGTTTTTTGGGGGAGGAAATATAATGAGTTCAACTTTGGATATGTTTTGGACCCAGACTATTTCCAGTAAGCATTACACTATATCTTTCTTTTCTTGGCTATTCCAGGAGGAGAGAGAGAGAGAGAGAGAGAGAGAGAGAGAGACAGAGAGAAAGAGAGAAAGAGAGAGAGAGACAGAGAGAGAGAGAGAGAGAGAGAGAGAGAGAGAGAGCCATCCATCAATGCCTCCACTTCCTCTCCTCTCTCACTTAAAACCTGCCTGTAGTCTGGCAGAACTTCATCATTCAAGTGATGTCCTGTCCGAAGTCACCACTGAACTAATGGCAAATCTAATGACATTTTCTCAATGTTCATTCTTCTTGACCTCTTTGCAACCTTTGATACCTTCATCCTTTCATGCCTGGTATTTTCTCTGGCTTTTTCATGACACTGCTCTCCTGGTTCTGCTCCTAGCCATCTTACTATTCCTCAGGGTTTTTTTTTTTGCTAGATCTCTATCTGGCATAAGTCCAATAACCCTGGATGTGTTCCCTAAAGCTATACCCTGGGTCCTCTTTTCTTTTTCCTCTATACTATTTCTCTTGGTAATCTCACCCATTCCTATGGATTCAACTATTACCTCTGTACAAGATTGCCAGATCTGTTATCTAGCCCTAATACTCTCTCTCTCTCTCTCTCTCTTTCTCTCTCTCTCTCTCTCTCTCTCTCTCTCTCTCTCTCTCTCTCTCTCTCTCTCTCTCTCTCTCTCTCTCTCTTTCTCTCTCTCTCTCATGTCTCTTAGACATCTTGAATTGGATGCCCTCAAACTCAGCACATGAAAATAGAACTCATTATCTTTCCACCCAAACCTTCTCCTTGTCCCATCTTCCTTATTACTGTTGATGGCACCATTATACCCCATGTTACCCAGGCTTTCAACTTCAATGCCATCCTTGATTCTTAACTTGCATTCATCCCACATGTCCAAACTTGTCTTTTTCACCTTCACATCTCTCATCTCTGACTACTTGTCTTGAACTGGATGTCCCATAGACATCTTAAACAGAACATGTACAGAATTGAATTTGCTATCATTCTCCTCCCAACCCTTTCCCTCTTCCTAACTTCCCTAGTAGTGTTAAGGGTCCCACTAATCCCAGTCACCCAGGTTCACAACCTAGGTGTCCTCCTCAATTCTTCCCTTAATCCCCATATCCAATCACTTGTCAAAACCTGTCATTTCTATCTTTATAGCATCCCTCATTAGAGAGAGATAGAGAAAGATACAAATACAGACCTATGCCCTCTTCTCTCTTCTGACACTGGCATCACCCTAAGGCCCCCTCATCACTTCATGCTTAAACTCTTGCAATAGCCTATTGGTGGTTCTGCTGTCTCAAGTCTCTCACCACTCCAGGCCATCCCCCAATCAGCTGTCAAACTGATCTTAACTCAAAGTTCTGGCCAGATCACACCCCTTACTAAACTACAGTGGCTCCCTCTTATCTCTGGATCAAATATAAAACTCTCTGGCTTGTAAAGCCCTTCATAACTTGGCCCCTTCCTACACCTCTCCAATCTTCTTACACTTTCCTCCCTTTTATGAACTCTAAGATCCAGCTATGTGGGTCTATTTGCTGCAGTTCCTCATACTCAGCATTCCAAATCCCTACTCCACACATTTGCATTGGCAGTCTCCCATGCTTGGAATGCTCTCCTAACTCATCTCCAATTCCTAGATTCCCTTGCTTCTTTCAAGATTCAGATTAAATCTCAACTTCTAAAAGCCTTTCTCAGTTCTTCCCCTCTGTAACAATCTTCAGCCCTCCCCTAGTCCCTTCCCTCAAAGACTGTATTCATTTACATTGTATATATGTTGCCCCCCCTCCAGGAGAATTTGAGTTCCCCAGGGCAGGGATTGTGTTTTTTTCTTTATATCTCTAGCAAAGCGCCAGACATAAGTAAGGTTAAACTCTAAATAAATGGTTGACTGAGGTCTCTGAGTCACAAAATCATAATTAGGGTGTAGGACCAACCTTGGAGAGTGGACATCATAATTTTACAGAGGAGAAAATTTGAACTTGAGGGTTCGAGTGCATTACCCAAGGTAATACAATACCGCCCCCCCCCCAATTTGATTTTCGGTCCAGGCTCTTCTTAAATCACAAATTTGAACATCAGCCATCAGAAACCAAGAAGCAATCTGGAAATTGGCAACTTGACCACACAAGCCAATGAGGGAAAATGGTAGAAGGGAAAGCACAAGGAGAGGATCTTGGATCAGCTTCACCACTAACATCTAAGGAGGGAAGTCATTTCCTCTCTAGACTTCCATTTCCTCCTCTAAAACAAGGTGGTTGAGCTAAGTAGCTGATCCCTAAGGTTTCTACCAGCTCTGAGATCCTAAACTCTTAACATTCTCTGTTCTAAGGGCTGTCCCAGTCAGACAAATGTTTAATAATTGGAGGAGGGAGTGGGGGGAGGGGAAAGGGGAATATACACATGATACATTTTAAAATTTAATCGTCAAATGAGATAATAATTGTAAAGGGCTTAGCACAGTACCTAGAACATAACAAGCACAATAAAATGTTACTTATTGTCATTATGATTATTACTATTAACATTTTCCCATTGCTTTCTATTAAAAAAAAATTAAACTTTGATTTGGAGCATTTGCCAGTTTCTGAAGTGTAAATGCTCACAATTGAAAACTTGACAATCAACAGATAGAAGAACTGTCCAGCTCATGCATTTTATGGTCCTAAACCAGCAAGGGGCAAAAAGTCTTTTTTTTTTTTTTATGAACCTCAAAGCTCTGTCTTTATTGTACAGAAGTTGGCATTCTTCTATTCCTACCCGTTTAAGGGGATGGGGAGGAGTTAGGTGAAATTTAACAAAACCAGTAGCACAGACTTCGGGAAAGGGGGAAAGTAAGGTTTCTGATTCTCCCAGTAGTTTTATTTTTACCTCCCTCACTGATAATCCAGTGTCTGAAAGAAGATTGTTCTTGACAAGAGGGCTTAGGGGTTGAGAAAGAGAAAGAACCAGAATATACCTTTCAGCTTCAGGAAGAATGGGACAGCTCTATGAGAGAGAAGCTAAGGAGGGGGAAAATTGTGGAAAGTGTCATTAAACGAAAAAGAAAAGTGAAAGAGACAGAAGGCATTTAAAGGACTGCATCCGGTAGAGCCTGCACTCGCCCCAGTGTGGAGTCAAGCACATCCTTGTATGGCATTAACATCAGAAGCACTAAAGAGAGGCAAAAACCACAGGAGAACCGGAGGTAACTTTAGGCTCAGAGGCTTCAACACAAAAGTGTGGGTGCTTATCTAGGCTTTAAAATTGGGTTGCAAGGACCAAAGCATAGTTCCTCTTGGGTTATTTCAATAGCAATTTTCCCTAGTTAGATTTGGAGTCAGGAGACCTGGGTTCAAATTCTGTATCAATCAATCAATAAGCATTTATTAAGTGCCTACTGTGTGTTAGACAACAGAAATACAAAGACAAAAATTAAACAGTCCCTGCCCCCAAGGAGCTTACATTCTATTCAAGAAACAACTGGTACCTACACAAGTGAAAACAAAATAAATACACCATGAGCAGCTGGCAGGCTCAGGAAATGTGGAAGGTGGTGTTTGAGCTGAGACTTGGAGAAAACTACAAATTCTAAGAGATGGAGGCAAGAAATACATTCCAAGCAAGGAGGATAGCCAACACAAAGACAAAGTTGGAAGATGGAATGTGATGTATGAGGAATCACAAGGTGCTGGCTGGATTAACAGGGCTCTGTCCTGGACCCTCTTCTCTTGTCCCTTCACACCACTTCGCCTGGTGATCTCATCAGCTCCCGTGGATTTAATGGCCATTTCTATACTGATTTCTCAAATCTCTCTTTCCTGCCTCAGTATTTCTGCTGTCTTCCAATCTCACATCTCCAAAATGCCTTTCAGACATCTCAAACTGGATGTCCAATAGACATCTCAGACTCAACATGTCCAAAACAGAACTTGGTATCTTTCCTCCAAACCTTCCCTATTTCAGCAGACGACAACACCAACTTCCAAGTCCCTCAGACTCACAACCTAGAAGTCCTCACTCTCAATATGCAAGCTGTTGCCAAGGCTTGTGGATTTCACCTTAGCAGCATCTGCCCCCATCTCTCCTCTGACATTGTCCCTCCTCTGGTGCAAGCCCTCATCACCTCACACCTGGACTATTGCCCTAGCCTACTGGTGGGTCTAAATGCCTCCCAGTGTCTCTCTGCTCCAATCCATCCTCCATTCAGTCACATCTTTTGTGATCTTCCTCAAATACAAGTTCCATCACATCATTCTCCTACTCAATAAACTCCCTTGACTCCCTATTGCCTCCAGGATCAAACACAAAATCCTCCACCTGGCATTTAAAGCCCTTCATCATCTAGCCTCCTTCTACCCTTCCAGTCTCTTAGTCCCCCATATGTACTTCTTGATCTGGCCTCCTGACTGTTCTCTGATCAGGACCCCCCATCTCTGTCTCTGGTTGTTCTCTCTGCCCATCCCTTGCTCTTGGAATGCTCTCCCTCCTCCACTCTACCAAACAACCTCCCTGGTTCCCTTTAAGTCCCAAATAAAATCCCTTCTTTTACTGGAAGCCTCTCCCAACTCTTCTCAATTCTGGTGCCTTCCCTCAGTTTCATACCACTCCACATATATTTGTTTGCTTGTTTGTTGTCTCACTCGTTAGACAGGTAGGAACTTCCTTTTTCTTACTTTCATTCCCCAGAGCTTAGAGAGCAGTAGATAAGCACCTACTACTAAATACTAAATAAATATTCATTGACTGGTTGACTTAACTTTGAACTAGTATACATACATGACCACAATATAAACTCTTTGCTTTGCTATCATAAGACTCTTGGATTTAGGATTAGTGGGAAACTCAAGAGTTCGTCAGGCTCATCCTCATTTTACAAAGGAAGAAACTGAGGCCCAGAGAAGGGAAATGACTTGTTCAAAGTCATAGAGGCAAAAAGTGGCAGGGTCAGTATTCAAACCCAGGTCTTCTCATGCTAAGTTTCCTGCTCTTGCCATTACAGCACTATCACCTCTCTAGAAATAAAATGATCAGGGCAGCTAGGTGTTGAAGTAGATAGAGCACCAGCCCTGGAGTCAGGAGACCCTGAGTTCAAATTCATCATCTGACACCTGACACTTACTGTGTGACCCTAGGCAAGTCATTTAACCCCCACTGTCTTGAGAAAAAAAGAAAAGAAATAAAACAAGGGCAGCTCTTCAAAGAGTTAAACAAAAATAAAAGCCAGACATTCTACCTAGACACCCGACAACCACAGTCTTAAAGACTCCATCTCCCTATGTGTTAATGTTGTGCCATAAAGCTACCCTGTGATAGTTACCGTTAAAATATGCAAGCTGAGGGCATTAAAGGAACCCTGCCTTTTAGGAGGAAATGAGGGAAATCAAATAATTCTGATTACTTTTCCTCTGGCTTTTTAATAGTTGTGTTTCATACTATACTACCCCAGAGACCACACCCAGCTATTATCTCATCCCATCCTCCCACCAGGCCAAGAAGAGAAGCAGTGGGGTATGTGGGGGAGGGGAGGGTGATTGTGATCCTTTTTCTACAGAGTGGGAGACTGAGACTCAGAGGGTCACAAGGACAGCATATATAGCAAGGCTGAGACAAGAGCCCAAGTCCTTAGCATCTTATATTTTTTCACAATTCAAAAAACATTTATTAAATGACTATTCTTAAGTAATGGTGAGGTAGCCTCCTAGGGGAGTTGCTGTTCCTGAATTTCACCCCACCCTCTCCAATTTCCCCCAACTTAGCCTAGAAAAAACCCCATTCTTGGAAACTTCTTCCTTCAAGATCTGGGGCAGTAGCCACTTCCACAAAGAAGCCTTCCCAGATTGCCATGCTTCCCTTTCTAGCTGAGATTTCTCCTAGACCCCCCTGTCAGCCTCTTTCCGTCTCCACCTCAAAGGTGGATGTCCCAAGGTTGGCTCTGGTCCACTGGATCTATTCTGGCCCTTCTCTCTTCTCTCCTCTATACTATTTTAACTCCCATGAACTTCATTACCATCTCTTAATTACACAGCTAGCAAGTTTCTGGGGCCAGATTTGAACTCAGGAAGATAAGTCTTCCTGACCCCAGGCACCAGACTCTATCCACTGTATCACCTAACTGTCCCCTTAGACATGCTACCTCTACATGTCTTGAATTCATTCCCCCTTCTCTCTGCTAACAGGGCTGCCACCCTAGCTCATTGCCTTAATCACCTCCTTCCTGAATTATTACAATGGCTTCCTTACTGGTCTCTCCCCCCTCAGATCCATCTTCTACACAGATGCCAAAATGGCATTCTTAAAGCTCGAGTCTGACCCCAGGCACTCCCCTGCTCAAAGTTCCAGGTGCTCTCCATTGCCTCCAGAATAAAACACTCTGCTTAGCATTCAGAGTCCTTCACAATCTGACTCCAACCTACCTTCCCAGACTGGCTTGCCAGTTACTGCCTATTCATGACATTTCATCTCCTGTCTTTGCACCTGCTCTTCCTCATTCCTGGAGTGATCTGCCTACTCACCCATCTTCGAATCACTAAGCCCAACTCAAGAGCCACCTGCAAATACCTCCCAAAGGCTTAGTGCCTTCCCCCTCTCCTAACCTTATAGTTTGTTCATATATTCACATTCATATATATACACATATATACACACATATGTGTGCAAGTGTATATGTATAAACATATATACATACACATATATACAGGTTGTTTCTCCTAGCAGAAATAAGCTCCTTGAGGGCAGGGCCTTTGCCCTAGGAGGGGAGGAGGGACTTTTTTTTTGTATTTACAGTGCTTGGTACATAGTAGCTGCTCACTTGAGGACTGATTTCTCCTTTCCTTGTAACTTGAATTATTCTATGTATGTTGTATCTCCCCTAGCAGATGAGATTTTATGACTGCCATTTGTACAACATTTTAATGGAGGCCCTTCACCTACATTATTTCACTGTAAAGTAGGTTTGACAGGTTATAATTGTCCCATTTTACAGATGAGGAAAATGAGGCTCAGAGAGGTGAGCTGACTTCTTCATAATCACAGACAGGAAGGTAGATCTGAATCCAGGTCTCTCTGCCTCCAACTTCAGCACCACATCCCCCGACTCCAAGCTGCCTCTCCTTGGGGGTGAGAACCCTCTCACTTCTAGGATCTGCAAGGCACAGTGAAAAGGGCACTGGTCAGAAGACCTGGATTCCAGCCCCTGGACAAGTCACTTTTACCTTTCTGCACCTCAGTGTCTTCATCTATAAAATGGAGATGATACAACTTAGTTTATAGGTCATGGGGCTTTTGTGAGGAAAGTTCTTAGTAAACTTTAAGGGATGATAGAAAAGTGAACTTTTTTCTCCCTTGTAGCCTCAAGGTCTAATACAGGACTTCACATATAATATCTACTTAATAAATATTTACTGAAGTAAAAACTAGATTAGGTTTTGTAAGGCAAAGAGAAGCCCTCAAAAGGATGCAGGGTTTGTCGTCTGAGGGTCTGGATTCTAATCCCAGTTAGGCCACTTAGTAGCAGTGCTTTCTTCCTTACAACCTCCCTGGGCCTCAGTTTCCACCTCTGTGAAAGGAGAGGGTTGGACTAGCTCTGAGGTCCCTTCCTGCTCTTACCCCTATGATTTTAGGAATAAGGGGATGACTCCTGGGCCTACCTGCGCAGGTTACTCGGCAATAAGCCTGCTTCCCAGGCTCTCCTTGCTTCTTTTCAGTCCAAACTAAAATCCCATCTTCTACAGGAAACCTTTAGTAGCCCCGCTTACTTCTGGAGCTCCCTCTCTTTTAATTATTTCCTATTCGTTGCTTATTTGTTCATATTTATTTGCTTGCTGTCTCTCCCATCAGACTGTGAGTTCTTGGGGAGAGGGACTGTCTTTTGCTTCCTTTTACATCCTCAGCAATTGGCACCCGTACCTGGCACAAAGTAGGCGCTAAATAACTGTTTATTGACTAATTAACTTATTGATAATACCTAGGGGAGTCCAAAAGGGCTGGATTAAACCTTGCAGAATCGCAGAGTCTGTCACTCAAGAAAAGCAAACAAAGTTGGAGGAAGTCGCCAAACCTGTACCGGTACCCAACTCCCCGCCCCCAACCCGTCCCCGATGCTCCCCCATCACCCAGGGTAGTCCCAGCCACCCACGGGCCTTTGCTGCCCCTCCCCCATGGGCTCCACACTCTGTCCCAGCCCGAGCCAGCGGCGGGGCAAAGACCCCAAGGGGCAACACTGTCTTTGTTGGGCCAGCCCGGCGCAGCTGAGCCGGGAACCGGGGTTAAGGATGGCTGCCCTGCGGAGCCTGCCCCGGAGACCTGCACACGCTCCAAACTTTAGATCTACCCTCAGTCCGAACTCCGCTCCACTCCACCACCCCATCCCCTCCCCCTAGTCTGAAGTCAACTCACCTGGCGCCCCTCCCCCAGCCCTGGTCCCATCCTCTACCTCAGGGGAACTTGGTCCGAGATGGAGGAGACTTCCCCTCCCCCGTCAGTCACTGAGTTGCGGATCAGCACAGTGGGGAAAGGGAGAGCAACCCGGACCAGAGTGGGGGACCCCCTCCAAGGAGAGGGGCAAGACAATCCTCATGCACACCCCGTCCCCAGGACTCGCCCAGCCCAGGACGCCGGCTCCCCTCACCCACCGTAATCCACCCTGGGCTTCAAGTGCTGGATGGCATCA
Source organism: Petaurus breviceps papuanus (assembly GCF_028583685.1). NCBI lineage: Eukaryota > Metazoa > Chordata > Mammalia > Diprotodontia > Petauridae > Petaurus > Petaurus breviceps. The sequence goes on from NW_027187352.1 coordinate 8,373,777, forward strand.
AGCTCAGCCCCCGAGCCTAGCACGCCCATCGCAGCCGCGGGACTCACCTTCTCTCTCTTGCTCCTCCAGCTGCTGCTGCCGCTCCCGCCGCAAGCCCGGTTTCCCTCCTTTCCTCCCTCTCTCCCTTTATCACTCCCTCTGCCTTGATCACTCCCTTGCTCGCTCTGCCTCCCTTCCTCCCCCTCGCTTCCCCTACACTCCCTCTCCTTCTCCTTCTCTCTCTCTCTCTCTCTCTCTCTCTCTCTCTCTCTCTCTCTCTCTCTCTCTCTCTCTCTCTCTCTCTCTCTCTCTCTCTCTCTCTCTCTCTCTCTCTCTCTCTCTCGCTCTCTCTCTCTCTCTCGCTCTCTCTCGCTCTCTCTCTCTCTCTGTGGCGCTTCTGTCCTCAGCTGGGGACCCGGACGGCCCCTTCGTCTCCCCCGCCCTCCTTTCTCTGCTGCCTTTTCCTCGCAAGGTCCCGGGAGAGAGGGAGGGAGAGAGGGGTGCCTCCACAATGCAGCCCCTACCTTCTGCCGCCTCTTTTGCTACCCTTCCTCCCCCCCTCCTCCTGCTCCCTCTAGCCGTCTCTATTGTCAGCTGCTCCAGAGCCCAGTCCTTCTCCTCCTCCTCCTCCTCTCCCCTCCCTTCCCCCCACTCTCACACCCCTCCTTCCATCTCCCCCGGCCGCCTCCTCCTGTCCCCAGAACTCTCAGCCTCTCCCATTGGAGGCTTCGAGCGTCCGGACTGAGCCCTCCCTCCCCCCAAATTCTCCCCTAAAGTAGGTGGACTAAGTCTAGGAGGAGGAGGGGCTGAGGGGAGGAGGGAAACCGGACAGACACACGTGAGCAAAGCCCACAGGGAGTAGGGGGAAGGGAGAGTGCTTGCTTGGGGTGACGTAATGTGAGGGTGACGCAAGAGACGGGGGAATCTCCGGGCTGGCACGTGACGTCACTGCCCAAGCATTCCTCTCCCTCCCCTCCTCTCTTCTGCAAACCTGACTTCTTCCTCTGGTGGTCCCTGGGGAACTGTAGGGTCCTCTCTCTGGATGCCACCCACCCTCAGGTCTGTGCTTCTTCAAACAGTGGAAGAGCAGCTGAAGTCTGTGTAATAGAAAGAAGGCTGTTCTTGGAGTCAGGGGAGAGAACAGCTCCACTCTACCTGGCCCTGTGACCTTGGGCAAGTCATTTCTTTCTGAGCGACAGTTTCTTCACCCATAATATGGGGAGTGATAACGATGCGTCTACTACCCACCTGGAAAGATTTTTGTAAACATTAAAGCCTATAGAAATGTGAACTGTTTATTAGTAGCAAAATGCAGTAATAATGTTTGTTGTGTCTTCCCCTAACCTCTCCTAATCCCAATGCTTTCCTTCTTTTAAATATTTCCTATTTATTCTGCATATCACTTGCTTTGTATATATTTGTTTGCATGTTGTCTCCCTCATTAGACTGTAGATTCCTTGAGGGCAGAAACTGTCTTTTGCCTCTTTATATCCCCAGCACTTACCAGGGTGTCTGGCACCTAGTAGATGCTTAATAAATGTTTATTGAATTAATTAATGGCAGACTTTGTATTTAATGACTTACTTGGGTCTCTGTCATTGTTTCTTTATTTGGCTTTTTTTGTGCGGTAAAGGAAGGTGGAACAAGGGGGACCCACGCCATCAGGGTGCAGGCTGGAGTGGTATAAATGCAGAGCTGATATGGAGAAAGCCCTCCATGCAGGGGCATGCTGGAGCCAGTTCAGTACCAGAGCTGATTGTTAAATTTTCAGAGTGAAAAATGGCAAATGCTAGAAATCAGGTCTTGATTTATTTCGTTGATTGTTGAGGCTTTAAAAAGTAATGGAGAAAATGCTAATTATGCAAATTAAATTTAAAAGTTAGTCCTGTGCATCTTTTGGGGAAAGGGCCAGTTATTAATGATTTCCTATCATGCCATGGATCTGTAATTTCATAGGTATGAGTGGGTACTCCCTCCAAAGGTACGAGTGGCAAGGCATCCATGTCTTCTGAGCCTATCTAACTCTTGTCTATGGCCTTCTGTGATTTCTCAGGGAGATCACCAGAGACCCTGGTTGCCTTCACCTAGATCTAGAAAAGAAATAAATATTTTATGATGCTGTTATTGGGCAGCTAGATGGTGCAGTGGATTGAGCCCCTGGGCATGGAGTCAGGAAGACCTAACTTCAAATCTGTCCTCAGACACTTATATTAGCTGTGTGACCCTGGGCAAGTCACTTAACCTTTATTTGCCTCAGTTACTCATCTGTAAAATGACTGGAGAAGGAAATGACAAACCACTCCAGTATCTTTGCCAAGAAACCCCCAAACAGGGTCTCAAAGAGGCATTAAACAAATAAGTATGTATTATGTTAGTAAGTATTCCCCAGAGGGAACAGAAGTATCAAGCACCTAGAATTTTCCATCTGCATAGAGAGCATTTCTACACTGGAAGTTTCTTACCTCTCTACATACATACACATCATCAAATCATCATCATCATAACAATAGGAATGTTTCTATAGGGTTTTCAAATTTACAACCTATTTTCTTCAATAATCTTGTGAGGAAGGTAATATAAGTATTACCCCATTCTGCAGATCATAGAATTTGAGCAGAAAGGACCACTGGAAAACATTTAATTCTTGCTTCCTGAATTCCTGGCTACAGAACCTTGGAAGCCACAGAGTAATTTCAAAGGGGTCCACTGAATGTGGAACCAGGCCTAGGACTGAAGCATTCTTCGAGTCAATCAGATTTCAAATCTCTGAAAACTGCAAAAGAACATCTACCTTATTCTGACTAATGCTATTATTATCATTCCCCCTTTCACTGATCAGAAAACTAAGACTGAGAGAGGTTAAGAGACTCTCCCAGGGTCACACACCTAGTATTTGTAGTTGGATTTGAACTCAGAGCTTCCTGTCTTGAGGCCTGGCACTCTACCCACTGTACCACCTAGCTGCCTGGTTTTTATTAACTACCATCCTGTCTACCAGCTTTGTTTCCTCTGCAAGTTTGATGAGGATAATTAATAAGCAAGCAGACCTTCTTTAGACCAAATAAATAATGCCTCATACTCATATCTTTTTTATATTTTTTCATATATTTTATATATGATATGTACATAATATAAATATGCATATTTTATAATTTTTCATATATTTCAAACATATATAGATTCTATTGTGATAAAGTAAAAATTCACTGAAATGTCATTGATTTAATTATAGCTCTCTATTGTATATTTTCTGATTCAATTAATCAAAATTACAATTATTATCATGTTGTAGGGAGTGTCCATTAAATTTTTTTTAAGTTAAAAATATTGGGAATTATTGACATAGTCCAATCCCTAGAAGATTAGCTAGCTGAGAAACTGAGATTCTGTGAGGAAATTGATTGACTCAAGATCACAATACCAGCAACTGTCAATGTCAGGATTCCACTTGAACTCAGATCGTTTGATTACAGGATCAAGGATATTGTCCCATATTAGAGATAGGGACACTGAAGCTCAGGGTGGCAAGAATGCTCCAAGTGATTTATCAAGGTGGTCACCTCCCAGGGTAAACCTCCAACTTCTCATGTGTTCTGGGTACGGAGACCAAATGAGAGACTGTCAGTGAGGAGGAGCCAGGCTCTCTGATAGAGCTAGGATAGCTTCTCCAGGCATTAGTACTTGGAGTGCCAATACTTGGTGACATTTCTAAAATTCTCATTCACCTGCAGTATCATCCACATGCTCATGAAGGGATTGAAACCCCACATGCACACACACACACACACACACACACACACATACACTGCAGCATTTGTGGGGTTTTCCTGGCAATGAAACTGGAGTGGTTTGCTATTTCCTTCTCCAGCTATTTTACAAATGAGGAAAATGAGGAAAATAAGGGTTAAGTGACTTGCCCAGGGTCACACAGCTAGTAAGTGTCTCTGAGGCCAGGATTTGAACCAGGTCTTCCTGACTCCAGGCCCCATGTGCCACCTAGCTGCCCTATAGCCCCTCAGCATTAGTGAATTCCTAATTCTTTTTATTATTATTTATTTATTTATTTATTTTTTGTTTTCAACATTCACTTCCATAAGATTTTGAGTTCCAAGTTTTCTCCCCTTCCTTCTCTTCCCCCCACCCCAAGGTGACATGAAATCTGATATAGACTCTACATATACATTCATATTAAACATATTTTCACATTAGTCATGTTGTAAAGAAGAATTAGAACCAATGGAAAGAATCACAGGAAAGAAGAAACAAAAAAAAGAGAGAGAGAACAAACAATATTCTTCAATCTACATTCAGACTCCATAGCTCTTTTTCTGGATATAAATAGTATTTTCCACCATGTGTCTTTTGGAGTTATGTTAGATCCTTGCATTGCTAGGAAGAGGTAAGTCTATCGAAGTTAGTCATCACACAGTGTTGTTGTTACTGTGTACAATGTTCTCCTGGTTCTGCTCACTTCACTCAGCATCAGCTAATGTAAGTCTTTCCTGGTTTTTCTGAAATATACCAGCTCATCATTTCTTATGGTACAATATACCACAATTTGTTCAACTGTTCCCCAATTGATGGGCATCTCCTCAATTTCCAATTCTTGGCCACCACAAAAAGAGTTGCTATAAATATTTTTGTACATGTGGGTCCTTTTTGAATCCCTAATTCTTATCATAGCTATATTAGATTGTAAGCAAGACCTGTGTCTCATACATCTTTCTCCCCAATACCTAGCATAGGGCCTTGCACATAACTGGGATAGGAAGTGGACCTGTAATTTTATCGCTATATGGAATTCCCAGAAGCAGAAACTCCCTTGACCATTCACACAGCTCTGGAGGCTGGGAACTTATCATCTTAGAGAATTGCCTAAACTACTGATCAGTTCTTCCTGGCTCCAGAGTCAGTTCCCCATCCACTAAAGACTAGACTCCAGCTGCCTTCTTTGCACATAATGGGCACTCACTCAATGTGTGTTGTATTGGACCAAAAACCAAATACAGACTTCCAAGTCAGGATTCTTGAATGCCAGAACAGGGCACCAAAGTTTCAATGAGTTCCTTGTTGTCCTTTCAAATTCAACCCCTCATTACTGTGCTGCATTAGGGAAAGAACTAATCTTTTTATTTTATTTATTTTTCAACATTCACTTTTATAAGGTTTTGAATTCTAAATTTTCTTTCCCTCCTTCTTTCTTCCTCCTCCCCAAGATGGCATGCAATCTGATATAGGTCATATATATACAATCATATTAATATATTTCCACATTAGTCATATTGTAAAGAAGAATTAGAACCAAAGGAAAAACCATGAGAAAGAAAAAAACAAAAAAGGAAAAATAATATGCTTCAATCTGCATTCAGACTCCATAGTCCTTTCTCTGGATGTGGATAGCATTTTCCATCATGAGTCTTTTGGAATTGTCTTGGATCATTGCATTGCTGAGAAGAGCTAAATCTATCAAAGTTGGTCATCACACAATGTTGCTGTTACTGTGTACAATGTTTTCCTGGTTCTGCTCATTTCACTCAGCATCAGTTCATTCAAGTCTTTTCAGGTATTTCTGAAGCCCACCTGCTAATCATTTCTTATGGAACAATAATATTCCTTTACATTCATATACTACAACTGGTTCAGCCATTCCCCAATTGATGGGCATTCCCTCAATTTCCAATTCTTGACTACTACAAAAAGAGTTGCTACAAATATTTTTGTACATGTGGGTCCTTTCCCCATTTTTATGATCTCTTTTGTATATAGACCTAGAAGTGGTATTGCTGGATCAAAGGGTTTGCACAGTTTGGTTGCCCTTTGGGCATAGTTCCAAATTGCTCTCCAGAATGACTGGATCAATTCACAACTCTACCAACAATGCATTAGTGTTCCAATTTCCCACATCTTTTCCAACATTTATCAGTATCCTGTTTTGTCATGTTAGCCAATCAGATAGGTGTGAGGTGGTACTTCAAAGTTGTTTTAATTTGCATTTCTCTAATCAGTAGTAATTTAGAGCATTTTTGTCATATGACTATAGATAGCTTAAATTTGAAAGAATTAATCTTTAAGTCAGACAGTTTTATGTTTGTGTCCCAGCTCAGACACTAGCTATATAACCCTGAGCAAGTCATTTGGACTTTCTGAGTCTCAATTTCTTTATCTGTAAAATGGGGAGACTAACACTTGTATTATCTACCTCACAGGTGTATAAGCAATGCAATATTCACAATGCGTAAGAAAATTACAGAAATGCTGATGAAGTTATCAGCCACAAAATATATCGGGCTTTCTATATGGGGGAATAAGCTGGAACATTTATTAAAATAACAAAAGACTGAGTCCCAAAACCAGAAAGTCAAAGCCATCAGAGTAGTTATGAAATTGGCACAGGTAGATAAAGTAGAAAGCACCCACATTCTCAAGCCTTTAAAACAGAACAGGCTACCTCAGGCAAAGGTCCTCCTCTCCCCACTCACAGCAACCACCCAGCATCCAGGAAGCATGCTCCCAGAAGCTCTGGCCCCTGGCAGTCCTCAGCAGGAGTCTTTAGCATAAATTCTGGCCGACTCAAAAAGGGGTTCGCACTACCTCAGCTGCTGCTGCTGCCGTCGCCGCCACTGCTAGCCACCGCAGGAACTCTAGCTTGGCTTCTGCTTCCTCTTGCTCCGCTCCTTCCTGCTACGACAGCAAGTCCAATGGGGCATGGAAGATCTTTAAATCCCCTAACCCTTACAACAAGTCATCCAGTCTAGCCCAAATGAGAAAGACTACATATTACAACCTCCTTGACTAGTAGTCATCTGGCTTTGCTTGAATACCTTCAGTAAGGGGAAATCCACTACTTCCCAAGGCAGCCCATTCCACTTTTTTAAATAGTACAGATCAGTAAGAAATTTGTCCTTATTTTAGGCCTAAATTTATCTTTTTGCCATTTCCACCCACCACTGGTCCTTATGCCCAGAGAGAACAAGTCTACCCTTTCTATGTGACAGTCTTTCAAATGATTAAACACTCTTCTCCCAATTTATACATATGATGTTGATTTTTGCAACCCGTGTAAGACTTTAATCTCTATTAAGTTTCCTCTTTGATTCAGACCAATACACTCAGAAGATAACCTGTCAAGATAATAATAGTTAGCATTTTTAGAATGCTTTAAGATTTGAAAAATGCCTTAGAGGGGCAGCTAGGTGGCATAGTGAGTAAAGTGCCGGCCCCGGAATCAGGAGGACCTGGGTTCAGATCCAGCCTCAGACACTTAAGACACACACAGAAAAACCTAGCCATGTAACCTTGGGCAAGTTACTTAACCCCAATTGCCCTCCAAAAGGCAAAAAAAAAAAAAAAAGACTTAGAAATATAATATCATTTGTTCTTCATGATAACCCTGGGTAGTAGGTGCTATTATTATCCCCTTTTTACAGATGAGGAAACTGAGGCTGGGAAAGGGTAAATGACTTTCCCAAGGTCACACAGTATTAAGTATCTGAGGCTGGATTTGAACTCAGGTTTTCCTGACTCCAGGTCCAGTTTTCTATCCACTTCAATGCCTAGTTGCCTGATCCTCATTATCTATCATCCCACCAACTAGTTCTGCTGCAAACATGATATGAATGACATCCATGCTTTTATGTTAGTCATTAATAAAAATGTTCAGTGGAACAACTCCAGATTCCCAAGGTAGTCCACCAGAGACCTCATTCCAAAATGACACAAAACCATTGTGCTCTCTAGACATATTTTACACCTTCTATGCTGTAAGCTCCTTGAGTGTAAGTAAAATGTCTGATTCATCTCTGTATACCTATATTTCTAGGTACAAGACCTATACCATTTGCTTTTTAGCCTTCCTGACTTGTCAGTCAGCTCTCTGTTCACTATTCCATGTTGCCCATAGAAAGCATTTAATAAACCCTGTGGAATTATACATGAGTGCATTGAATTAGAAGGAAGGTATACAACTGAGATAGTTTAATTGCTGATATTAGGAGAAGCAGAGCAGGGTAAGACAGGGAAAAGAGTCCTGGAAAGGGGTCAGGGCTCATCTCAGATTCCTGGATCCTCATCTGAGATCTATCACTACACTGGATGACCTTAGGCAAGTGTAATGGGAATGGGAATTTGAAGATCTTCCCTGCCCCTTAGTAAGCTTAAGGGAATTTGAAGACCTTCTCTGATGTGAAAATCTTCCTTGCCTCCTAATAGGCTGAATGTAATCACATGGAGCCTGTGGTGGAAGGAGTTTGCTGAAGGGTAAAGCAGAGCCCACAGGAAGCTGGGAGTCAGAGCAGTTCGAGAGGGAGGGAGGAGAGGACATACCCAGGCAGATAGCTAGGCTTGTGAGTAAATGTTTGTGGAAAGGCTAAAGGATGATATGGCTTCATGCTGTGTTATGGTTTATTAACTTCCTTGCTACTTATAGAGATAACTTGAGTGGTTTCTTAAGTCAGCTCTAAACTGACACACTAGCCTGTGAAAGTGCGAAAAATCGTGGTCCAGGCGTGATTGTCAAACAATCTGTTTATTGATACCATGAGCAAGGTTTTTTTTAGAGTAATGAAACAAAAAAGGTAATTATAGGTCACTTAATTTTCTAATACTCTTTGTTCAGTTTCAAGATACCAGACAGTGATGTCAATTTTTAGGCCTTGAAGATAACCATGTCCTTGATTCCAGTACCCAAAGACTTCAAAGTATAGTATCTAAAAATGTATAAAAATCATGAAAGGCAGCAAACATCTTCTGGCCAGAATCCCAGAACAGGGCACAGCGCTGGATCACAGGATATCAGGCAGGTTCTGATTTACAGCTGCATCAATGGGAAAACCTGTGCTGGCCACACGGACTGGCAACAACACTGAGAAAATCCAGAGCTAACTATCAAAGACCAGCCTGATTCCTGGATCAGATATTTTGGTTCCCTTCAGCTACTATGATGGATTTGACTTTCTGATATTGGGATTTGGTTTTCTGGTGTCAGAATAAATGTTTTGCTTCTGTCTTCTATGTGGAGAGTTTGTTATATTTTTCAATTGCCCACTATGCCAGCATATTCACAGTCACCATCAGTGCTATGAATATTGTATTGGCACTATGACAAGTCATTTTTCCTCTGTTTCTTTCTCTGAAAAATGAAGATGTGAGATTGGATGAGTTCTAAGATTTTTAGCTCTGAGAAGAGTGTAATGGAACTATTAATCACCCTCCCACTCCTGAAAGCTACATCTCCCTTGATGTAGCCAAAATGCCATTAGCTTTTTCATCTGCTATATTACACTGTTCACCCATATTGAAATACGCTGAAATTTTAGGATCAGATGAACTGCTATCCAACCAAGTGTGTCACCCCTTGCCTCTCAACTAATACTTAAAAAATAGATTTGGGGGGCCCAAAAGGAAGGCTTTATATTTATTCCTATTAGATTTTGTCTTATTAGATTTGGTCGGTGCAGTCAACTATAAAAATTTTTTTGGATCCTGACTCTATGGGCAGTGTGTAATCTATTTCTCCCACCTTTGTTGTATCTGCAAATGGGATAAGGACATGACTTCATGCCTTAATTAAAGTCATTCATAAAAATGGGCTCATCACAAATCCCTGTGACACCTTCCAGGAGGCTGATATCAAACCATAAATGCCTACACCTAGAGTCCAGTCACTCAATCAATCTGGAGTATCCCATGTGAATTTTTGGAACCCAAGTGTGAGACTTTACACTAATCCTGATTCATTTCCATCTTCTTTGATTCAGCCTAATAGGCTAGAGTACTTTTCAATTCTGAGTATCATTTAGCCCACATTCCTACATTTCTCCATTATAACACAGGAGACTTCCTCAAATGCTTTGCTAAAAAATCTAGGGTGGGCTCTCTGGGTGTCAAGGTGAAAGGAAATATATTCAGAAATAAATTTCATATAAAAACAAAATGCATTAATAAAAATAAATTTCTGTAACTATATATTGATATGAATGGACTTTTTTTTTTAAGCAGACATGGTATACACATTGGAGGTAAGATTTGAACCAAGATCTTCTGACTCCAAAGTTAGCACTCTTTTCTTCATAGCACACTATGTTCTACTTAACAAGGCTATTGTAAGAAAGAAACTTTGTAAACTTTATAGTAATACAGAAAGGTGAGAAATTGTTCTCAACCATTATAAGCTGGTTTTGGTATTGCCCGATCTCCATTTCAATTGACCAACTCTCTGACTTCAGGCTCATCCCTTTTTGACTGAGGCTTAGTGTTTCCTAACCTCTCTTAAGTCTTCCAATTCTTGCCTCATTTTTTTCCCTATGGAACTTCCAGCTCCATACTGGTAGTTCGGAACAGGTAGGGATTAATGGTCACAGCTTGCAAGCTATTAACTCTTGATTTGCTGCCACCTGGTGGTGAGACAGGACAAATGGTTGGTCATTGTTGGAAATGGAATTTTAACACAGGTCTCTTGAATACAGGGTTCTTTCCACTACACTAGAGAAACAGAGTCAAATGAATCCTGTGTATATATAATGCAATGGTGAACAATTGAGAAAAATAGCCCTCCAGTGCTATCTATCTTACAAAGTGATTTCCTGTCCATTCTATCGTGGGTCTGAGAGGATCCAAGAATATAAGTCCCAGAATTACACACATCAGAGGGCTTGCCCAAGATGCCAGGGATTTTGGTGGACCTTTCTGGTACATAAAATCCTTGGGCTACACTATTCCACAGACTTTCAGGAAACTTCATCTTGTTTGGGGAGTCCAATGGCCTTGAGGAAGGGACTTTTGCCTAAGATTGGAGGTAACAGGCATGGGAGGCAGAGAAGTGAGAGCATTCAGACCAGAGAGCAAACAGAAAGATGACAAGCATGTGGGAAGAGTGAACTGGACCTGTGACTTGGCCTAAACAAGCAGTAGTGACCATTGTGGTAGTTTTGGCAGCTGGTCAGAATAAAGTCCAGTGAACAGCTCCTTTCTGTCCCTGCTTTGCTAGAACACAACACTGAGGCAAATTTCCACCCAGAATTTAAATCTCAGTCCCTTTCTTTGGAAACCTTCTCAAAATGACTAGGAGTTGTAGTCAGAAAACAAATAGTAGAAAACAATTGACCTTGGCTATGAGACCTATCACATTTTAGTCTTCTAAATTCCTTTTCTGAATGTTAATTTGTACTTTATGTTATTTGATATTGCTAATACTTTACATGGTCATTAACAATAGCTTTAAAATAAGTTTATAGTCCAAAATGGACAGAGGGGAAACTTCACCATAGAAGAAGAGATTTCCTCAGCTTTACTCTGGGGTGAGGGTCAGGTCAATTAGTTTCTGCAAATTTGGTAATTTCTGAGAATATTCGAGTCTATTTACTATCCAGAGCCTTTGAACTGAGAGAATTAATGATGAAATGAGCCAACAGCGGAGAGTGGTTGGGTTTCTCTGGTTGTCCCCAAGTGCACCTGAAATCACATACTCCCACTACACAAGAGCTACAGAGCAAAAGCAATAGAATGAACTGGGGTGTGTAGCCAAGTAAAGAATTAGTATAGTTTGGGATCGGTATTCTCAAATGTCTCAAGTGTTGCCATATGGAAGATAGAGCAGATTTGTTGGGTTTTTTTAAAAACTGTCATTCAGTTTCATATACTCTGTACCCTAGGTCACCTGATCCTTTTTATACTTCCTTCCATGTATGACCAGTCACTCCCACTCTCACCCCCAGTCAACTCACTTCCCCTCTATTTTGGAGGGGCATAGAAGTTCAAGAGATCATGTCACCAAGCAAGATGGCAGGCTGATGGTTTTCCCCTAACCCCAGTAAGCCAATAACCTCTGAAAAAGGAATTATGCACTAAATATAGAGTAATTGCAACTGAATCTACAAGATAAGAAGATAGTGACCTCTGTAAAGTAAAAATTTCATGAAATAATACTGGAGAACTTTACTGCTTCAAGGTCTCATTCAATCTTCTCATTTCCAACCCATCCTACATGCTGGGGTTGGTCAGTACAAACAAATTTGAAGACTTCTGACTCAGGGTCTAGCAATAGGGACCCTTCCCTGTTTCCCACATTTCAGTGACGTAGTCTGAACCCCTCCCCTCTTTTCCTATCATTCCAGAAGAGCCAGAACACACTAATTCTGCCCAGTCACTCCAAGGACAGGGAGAGTTTCCTGGGGGAGGGTATGGTTGTTTGGTTGGTTGTTGTCCTTCGCTCTGGAAAAAAACAAAACGACATCACTACACTAAAGCCAAGTTTCAATGTGTCCAACTGTGGCTGATTCCAAGCAGTACAAGCTCGAAATGCTCTGCCACAGGTTGCACACAAATAGTCCATGTGAACATTTGGAGTGGATTCCCTAAATGTACGCATCCTGCATTTCCTTTGAGTTGCTTCAGTTCTGCTTTGTTCATAGAGCACAGCACCATGTGAGCGTGTCATGCTGAGCGGTCCTGTGCCAGTGTCACAGGAAGGGTATGGAGTAGTACAGGAGATACAGACAGGGCAGAAAATAAAGGTAGAATGGCAAAACGTGCCCTATGAAGTCAGAGGCTAAAGGGGAAAGATCTTGAAGCTGGAAGGAAAGTGTATTGGAAACACAGCTGGGACAAGTTCTCTTCTCCAGAGTTCACTCTGGGAGGAAATTTGGGCCACTTGAACCCATATTTCCCAGTGTAAGGTGGCTGAGGACAACCAGCAAGCCTACTTTGAAAAATTATGTAGCAGTGAAAAGAAGAGAGGCCAAAGAGTGAGGAAAGAAAGTAAGAGGTAAGTTATAGGGAATATAAGAGAAAGGCAGAAAGACAAAAATTCAGAGAAAAAACCTTAATAAAATTCTAGCTTACAAAGAGAAACCAACAAAGAGGAGAAGATCCTAAAAATAAGAAGAATGACACTGGCTGGTTTATTTTTAAAGGAAGACTCTAAAACACCATAAACAAGTATTATATCATTCAGGAAAAGAACCAAATTTTCAATGAAAGAGAAAATTCTGCTTATTCTTCAGGGATCATGGAATAGCTGCAAAAAAATCCTAGAATGTGTCAAAAGAGAAAAAAAAATTTTAAAACATGAATTTAGGTCAGAATTTAAAACCACAGATAACAGAATAGGGGGAAAATGAATAAAAGATGGACCCTCTCTCAAAAGAAAAAAAGAGCTCTGCAAAGAGAGAATAGCAAGTACAAAAGCTCTGAAGTAGAGGACAATTTGGTAGAAGAGAAGTAAAAAGGAACAATATTAAAGAACACATGAATTGTCTACTAGCCAAAGCAAATGACCTTGAAAATGGGATAACTTAAGGATCATAGGTTTATAAAGCACATTTCTTTTTTTTTTAAGCAATTGGGGTTAAGTAACTTGACCAAGGTTACACGGCCAGTTTTGTGTGTGTGTGTGGGTGTTAAGTATCTGAGGACGGAACTGATCCCGGGTCCTCCTGACTCTGGGGCTGGTGCTCTTACTCACTGCGCTACCTAGCCTCCCCTTAAATCACATTTTTTATAGCCATGTGAGATTTGCAGGGTTATTATCCACATTTTACTGCTTACTTCACTTTGTATCAGTTCGTGTTAGCCTCTCCATACTTCTCAGAATTTATGTTATTCATTTCTTACAATTTAATCATATTCTGTTTCCATTCATGCACCACAATTTGTTTAGTCATTCTCTAGTAGATGATTAGCTTTGTTTCTAGGTCTTTGCTGTCACAAAAAGTACTATTATAAGTATTTTAGTGCACATGGAGACTCTTTTTGTCAGTAATCTCCTTGAGATGTCTGTGTGTGTGTGTATATATACATATATATATACATATATGTATGTATGTATTTCCATGTGTGTATACTTAGTAACAGAATCTCTGGGTTAAAGAATATGGACATTTTTGTCACTTTACTTGCCAAATTCCAAATTGTTTTCCAAAATGGTTGTACCACTTCACAGCTCTACTAACAACACATTAATGTACCTACCTTTCCACAACCTTTCCAACAGTGACTATCCTCATTTTTATCACATTTGTCAAATTGCTGGGTCAGAGCAGTATTTTTATAGAGATATTATTATCACATCATTACTTCATGAATTGTGAGTTTGTTGAAATAGGTACTTCATTTATAAAGAAAGATCAGAACCCCCAACCCTCAGGTAATATTCTTCAAGAAATGCAACAGCTGAAAAACCCATTCCATGGTGTTCAGCTCCCTGAAGATGAGCCTCCCTGAAACGCCCTAGGTACACTCTCCAACAATGGCACCAAGGCCATCTCTGGTACCAAGTGCAGAACTCTCTCCATCTAAGTTGAATTCTTCAGAGTTTGTGCCTCCCTTGATATAACTTTCAAGAACCCAGTCACCTTCACACAATGCTTAGGCATTGGAGGGGGACTTACTCATAGTAATGCACATCTAGACCTCAGACAACTCAGCATCACAGATAGATAGAAGGGACTTTTAGGGGAACATTTGCAAGGTCAGAGAAATACACTCACAGGCACACTGGACCATCGGGCCACTGCAGCTATGCAATTCTCCTTCCCTACATGGCCTGTAATGTGGGCCTCTCTCTTTTGGCATTGGGTGGTTCTTTAGACACAGGGGGATGAGGACTAGTTTCCACACATGACCAATGAAAGTGCTACCTCTTCATTCTTGAAAGTGTTGGCTGCTGTACAGATCCAGCACCAGCAAGAGGCTAATGTCTGTCTAGGGCTATTAGCTGTAGTTGCTCCAGCATGCCCCAATGGACCAGCTGTATCATCTTTCCTGTTGTACTAACAGAGAGAATCATCACAACAGCAAAGTTAACAGGAGCAGAAATCAAGTCCTGTCCAGGTCTGTGCACAGAAACAGAGACTGGGACAAACCTGCAGTCAAAAATTATCTCAGGACAAAAAAAAAGGTAGGGAATTAGGGTCTAAATAAGAACCCAGGATTTTCATTGAAATCAGATTAGTTTGCCATTTTCAGAAGGTAGTCAATAGTAGCAGCCTTTTAGATTTGCAAAATGCTTTATGTAGGTAATAGGGACAATCAGGGAAGCCCCTGATTTCTTGAAGCAGGGCATCTTGCATAGAACTGGACATGTACACTCTGACTGTGGGAATGGATGTTAACTCAGAGATGAAGGGTTTGCAAACTGGGGCAATAAAACAATCTTGTATTGGTAACCAAGAGTGGGGGCTGTGTAGAACATGATTACCTACTGAACTAAAAAGACCTGCCTACTCAGAAAGATATAAAAGGTGAGGAAAAACTTTGTCTCTCTAGAGTTCTCTGTCTCTCTGTACTTCTCTGTGTATTTCTCTGTCTCTCTGACTCCGACTCTGTATCTCTGTCTATCTCAGTCTTTCTGTCTCTGTCTGTTTCTGTCTCTGCTCTGTCTTTGTGTATGTATATCTTTGTCTCTATCTCTGTTCTCTCTGTCTCTCTCCCCAGCATATTCTCTCTGTCTCTCTGTCTCTGTCTGTCTGTCTGTCTCTCTCCCCACTTATTATTCAGGCAGCCTTTCTCTTGGACTTCTAGCAAGGGAGTGAAGTGAATTTCTCTTCCCTTCCTCCTGCACCCCAAAAGCATCTACAACTCAAAAACAAACACTGTTCTTGCCCAGGTGAGCCTGGCTCAAGAACCTGTCTGCCTCTTCTGCTTTGGATTTCCCCCACTGATCTCAGGCCACTAAGCAGTGATCCTAGGTACCTAGCAAGAGGAGGTCTCTACACTTATAGCAATAGAACAATGATGCAACCAAAATGACTACAAAACTCCAAACTGTGCCCCCAGATCACCAGAAAATGGAGATTTTGTGAGTTTCTCAGACAATACAGATCCAAATAGTTTTTACCTCCCAAGAGAACATACTGGGTATAACATGTTAATTTTTTTTAAAGCAATCAGGGTTAAGTGACTTGCTCAAGGTTACACAGCCAACTATTTCTGAGTGTTATGCTAAGTATCTGAGCCCGGATTCGATCCTAGGTCATCCCGACTCTGGGGCCGGTGCTCTTACTCACTGCACCACCTGGTCGCCCCTAGTGTTACTTTTTTATATCATGTAAGTATTTGCTAAGGAACACTTGAAACTTTTGTGTTAGAGGAAATAGACAACCCATACCTCATATCTACTTTGTATACTGCACACCTTTTCTAGAAGGGATCCCCTTAATCCCTTTTCAGGAGAACCTAGGGTTAAGGAATATCTAAATTTTGCTTAGAGATCTTTTCAAGAGGTCTTTCCAGGATGAATCTGGATGCTTGAGTCTAGGACCAAGAGTCCCTTGTGAGAAGAGGCTCCCTAAGCTGCAGGTGTATCTAAAAAAATTCTTTTTAAGGATATTTTAGTATCCTTGTATATTTGCAAAGTGCTTCACATACATACATTGTCTCATTGAGTCCCATGTCAGGTTAGCACTAGAGTGATTATCATTCCTGTTTTGGTTCAGACCTATCAGAAGTCAGAGTTTTCACTGCATTTTGAATTGGAAGCCAGGTCAACAGGCATTTGTTCATTCAGTGCCCACAAAGTGCAAACACTGTGCTAAGTGCTGGGAACACAAAGACAAAACAACAACCAACAAGTGTCTCTTACCCTCAGGGAGCTGTCATTCTGCTGGCTGGAAGGGACCTCAGAAACCAACTAGCCCAACCCACTCACTGTAGAGAGGAAATCCAGCCTCAGGGAAATGAAGTGACTTTGCCCAGAGTCCCATAGGTAGTAAATAGCAGAGTAGGAATGGGAACTCAGGTTCTCTGATTCCACATCCAGGGCTTCATGCATCCCCAGTGCAAACAGATCCTAGTGATTAAGGACTGCATCTTTTTCCTCCTTGTATCTCCCATGGCACCCAGCACAAGGCCTTGGATATAACAGGCACTTAATAAACCTTTATTGAATTTGCTTGAATGGAATGACTAAATCCCCAGCAGCTCAGAGGATGTGAGAGCATCATTTATCAGGGGCGTACCAAGCAGAAGAGGGTAGTGCCATCAGCTGGCTCTGCCTCTGAGCAACAGAGATTCTTTGTTCTCTAGGCAGACAGCAACCTCAACCTTAGTCAGCTGGCTTGAGATGATTTCACTGCTTTGATGAAGCTGTGATCTCATTGCAAACCATGTTCTCTGACACTATGTGACTCCTGCCCATGTCCTCTGGTAACCCATCTTCAGCAAATCCAAAGTGCTGAGCCCTTCTTCCAGGTCTCTTGCTGCATAGGTATCAATGAAGTGTCTGGGCTGTGCATAGGGCTCTCCCTCCTTCTCAATGCATGTCTACCCCACCTCTCCTTTTCCAATTGTACAGTTCCTTATGCACATTCATGTGCATACGTTATCACAGGAAATAGGATATAATTTATTTACACCGACAAACACACCGCTTTCCATGGTCCTTAGGGTATCCTGCAAATCTGATTCTCTTAGAGCCTAAGACTTAGACCTTGTGACTTTTCATGATTCACAGCTATATAGCATTACCCTCTGCATGAAACTCTTCCTGATCCTCTCCCCAACTACCTCCCTTCCAAACTACCTTGCATTTACCCACTTTGTATATAAAGTTCCTTTAGAGAGGACTCAGAACTTCATTTTCCACCAGTGGCTCTGCTTGGTTTTGTCTCCTGAACACCTTCCTCCCCTCCTACTCCCCTATTCTGCCTTTTGTATAATGTCATCTCCCATTTGATTGTAAACTCCTTGAAGCCAGGAACTGTCTTTTTTTTTCATCTCCAGCAGTTAGCATGATGTCTTGCACATAGTAAGGGCTTAATAAATGTTTATTAACTATTAATAATGTCTGGGCTGCTTACCAAGTGAAGGAAAAAAAAGTCTTTCAATTGTCTGCTGAACTGGAACTAAAAATGCTTATGTTATGGGAGAAATATCTCCTCTCTGAGTTCACATGGTAGGTAACTGCCACAAAATATATTTACCACAATGCAGAAATGATAGAGATAATAGTCTAGGTTTTATTATGTTCAAGTAAAGATTCAAGCCTCAGAGAAAATCTGAACCATCATTAGGATTTCAACAGGGCTTTTCATAGGCAAAATTATATCAGAGTGACAGAGAAATAATTCTTTTACATATTGCAATCTTGTACATTCCTCTTAGGCCATAAAAGTTAAAGAAAAGACAGATTCATAATAGAATACTTCCTTCAATGTCATAAAGGCTGAACAATCTTAACTAAACAGCGTTTTAATCTCATACATCCTTTAAGGAAAGAAACTTCATCAAAAAAACTCCACAGGGTAAACTAATTCAGTTTACAGATTAAGCCACATTTAGAGGGTTCACAAATAGGCTGGTTGAGGGGAAAGATTTACATGTTAACAAGATAACCAAGAAGAGGGGCAGCTAGGTGGCGCAGTAAGTAAAGTGCGGCCATGGAGTCAGGAGGACCCGAGTTTGGTTCTGGCCTTAGACACTTAACACCCACACACAAAAAATTAGCCATGTAACCTTGGGCAGGTTACTTAACCCCAATTGCCCTCCAAAAAGCAAAAAAAAAAAAAAAGATAACCAAGAAGACTGGGTGTCAGGGAAATCCTTCCTTCAGCAGTTAGCTAGGGTAGTTAACAAATAACTAAATCACTATGACTCTCCTTGACTTCTAAGAAATATCCCTTTATTACATGAGTCAGATTTTGGGCAGGTAAGATTAATATTAACATAACACAGCTTTCAGTTAACAAAATTTTGCAGGAGGAATGGCCCTGAGTCCTAAATAATAAAAAAAATTTTTTTAAGGAAATTTAAAATTTCCCTAATACTTACAAAAGACCCATTTGCTTCCTGGCTGTTTCAAGTGAACATATACTCTAAGTCTTGAGCCCTTCCTACTTGAGTCAAAGTGAGCTCTGTGATTGTGAACCTCTAGTCTTTGTCTTTTGGGGGGTTGTTCATTCCTGTTATTAAGAGAAGGAATATTCTACCATGCTGCAACTTTCTGAATTTCAAAAAGTCAAGAGAACAATCTAGCACAGAGAGTCAATATTGCAAAGAAGCAATGATTTTGCTAATGGTGGAGCTAGGCTAAGGCTAGTGAAGCCTAAGGGAATGACCTGGGGCAATGAGTCCAACTGAATTAAAGGAAACAATCTAGTAACTGCACCACACTCAGAAATGAACTTTAGTTGGGTGAATGTTTTATAGTAACTGCTCTGAACCTAAGCCCACTCCTCCCGGGGAGTGAAATGATAAAGGTAAGTACTGTCCCCAGGTTAGGGGAAATGTTTGTACTAAATGATCTTGTAATATATTCTTAGTAAATATCCCTTTGTAAAAACCGGTTGGTGCTAATTGGTTATATGATACTGGAGGGTTAATCATTGACTGTTGATGTGGAGAGAACACCCCAGAATACGAACTTGAGTTGATAGCACTAGAAAGATTCCTCCAACCTGTCAAGGGTATCAATAGATCCCTGAAAGGGAAATGTAGTCAGCAAAGCTCTGGGGACCCAATCTGATAGTGTGCCTACAGAGGGGAAGAGTCAATTCAGAGTCAATCTACACACAAATGAATGGATGGATGGATGGATGGATGGATGGATGAATGGATGACCACTTGTTAAGCAGGTACTATGTGATTGCACTATGCTAAGCACTAATGAAAAAATACAAAAGCAAAGATACCAAATGCCCTGACCTTAAGGAGTTTCCATTCTAATAGGAGAGACATTCCACACAGGGTAGTAGTGAAAAGGGCAGGGCATTTTGGTCCCAAAAGTTACTTAACTGGCCTAAGTGATAATCTCATCATTCTAAAGGATCAGGAACTAACAAGGGGAAAGTCTATTCTGCATCTGATTCTCACTTAACTGGGGGAAACTGGCTGTCAAAATGATAAGAACACTGGGGAAAAAAGCAAATGACTCCTAGAAATTTTAATGAAAGAAATGAAAACTGGACATATTCAGACATGCTCCTGAGAGTTCAGCAAAGCAGATTTACGATGGTTCATAAAGAGGATAGTCAGGATTCCTTAGGCCAGAATTCCTCTGTCCTAGTCAGACCATATCTGGAATTTTGTGTTCAGTTCAGTTAGGAAGGAAATTTGATAAGCTGGAGGGAGTTTCCAGAGGAGGGCATCTAGTTTATGCTAAATGAGGATAAGACAGAATAACTGAGGACATTTAGCTTTAGGAAGAGAAGAGTGAGTAAGTGATATGATAGCTATCCTGAAATATTTGAAGGTCTATCATATATGGAAGCAGGATTATACTTGTTCTTAACAATGGGCGGACATTGCAAAGAGAGCAAATTTAGGGTTGATGTAAGGAAAAATTTTGCAGCAGTTAAAGCTGTTTATTGTCGTTGTTTGTCCTTCATTCTTGAAGGGAACAATGACATCAGGGAGGTGATGCCATGACTTGCAAATGAATTGGATTAAAGTTTGGGAGGGCTGTGCAAAGTCACCAGCCACACTTTATCCTCTGGAGCCATCTGGGTCCAGTGACTAGATATAGATCAGGACAACTGGAGATGGCCCCCAGCAATTAAAGCTATCCAAAAGTAGATATATGTCTAGCTCTAACATCCTGTGATCTGAACCAGCACATTCTACATTCCCAGGACCCTTCCAGCTCTGACATGCTGTGTTTTACATTAGAATGTTCTGTGTTGGGGCGGCCAGGTGGCTCAGCGAGTAAGAGCACTGGCTCCAGTGTCGGGATGACCTGGATCAAATCCGGCCTCAGATACTCAGCACCACACCCAGAAATAACCGGCTGTGTAACCTTGAGCAAGTTACTTAACCCCTATTGCTTTAAAAAAAAAAAAAAAGAATGTTCTGTGTTCCCAAGGACCCTTCCAGTTCTGAAATCCTATGCTCTACATCAGAACATTCTGTATTTCCAAGACCCTTCCAGCACTGATATCCTGTGTTCTACGCTAGAACATCCTACAGGACCCTTCCAGCTCTGACATCTTGAGTTCTATGTCCCCAGGACTCTTCTGGCTATGACACTCTGTGTTCTATTGGAAGACAAATAAACACAGCACACAGGATGGCTGCTAGCACAAGTTAACTCTTGATCTAGTCAGACAGGAAAGACACTAAGAAGGGGTTAATATTACTTTATTCTAGTCTAGTTTTCTCAGAAGAGGTTGCTGATAATGGGAGCACAAACTCCTATAGCATTCCCTAATCACCCTTCTTGAAAGGGTCAGTGAGAAGGGAGGGCAACTACCCCTATGTCTCGATGGGGTCAGTTGAGACAGAAAAAACTTGTGCATCCCTCTAAATTCCCTCAAGCCTCAATGGGGGCCAGTTGAGGCACACATAGCATTTATACATTCAACCCTAAGGTTCCCCATTGACTGACCACTGCCCACCTGCTTTGTAGGGCAACAGACAAAGAAGGAATATTGCCAGCAATAGCCTCACAAGTTTACATCACCTCATCCCTGTATCTCACTGCACAGCCGCAGTGGATGTCTAGATTATTTATCATTATATAATGCTGCCCAAGTGTGGTGGAGATGTTTTGAACCATAATTGTGGAACTCATATCTAATACCCAGGAACAAGAGATTGTTATGGCTGTGGATCCTGGGAAACTGAACTCTGAGAAACAATAACAAAAATTCACTTTGCGCACACTAAAATCCATCTTACTTATATCGACATTCCAAGGACACTTCCTATGTTAGAACATTCTACATTCCCAGGACCCTTCCAGCTCTGACATTCTGTGATTCAATTTTGACATCTTGGGCTCCGCATCAAAAGGTTCTACATTCCCAGGACCCTTTCACCTTTAACATTCTGTGTTCTATGTAAGAAGTTTCTATGCTTCAAGGACCCTTCCAGCCCTGACATTCTAGGACTCTTAGGGGCCAGCTAGAAGTGATTTTAACATTTGTTTGCAAAGACTTCATCACTACCTCTTTTTCTAGGACTCTGCTTGTTATTCGAGTTCACGGTGAAGGAAAACAGACCCCTGAAAAGTATTTGAATTCTTGCTTTGGCTAGCATAGCTTGAAAGTTTTTATGTTACAGAAATCAACATTTATTGAGCCCCTTGTACCAGGAGCCATGAGTAGATACCAAAGCTATACATGACTTCAACCCTTTGGGAAGTTCACACACTTGGGCGCAGGTAAGCACACACATGCACACACAATGACTTTAGAGCACTGAGACAGCTACATGATATTACAAGACAATTGCTGTATTCAGTAAGTGAAGCCTTAGTACAACCTCTCTGCATCTTCTCAGCATTCAGTTCTACCTTCTAAGACCAAGCAGGACAAAGCTATTCTTTTCTTCATTTGACAACCATTCACATCCTTGAAGATACTGATTGTGTCCCCCTTAAATCTTCTCTTATCCTAGCTAAAAATCTCAGTTCCAATAGATTGACTTTAGGCAAGTTACCTCATTTTTCTAATTCTTATTTTCCTCATTTCCCTCACTACTTCATGGGGGGCGGAGATTATGGTGAACAAATGAGAATAATAAATGGAAAGTGCTTTGAAAACTGCAACCGACTATAAGACTATATTCTGGGTAAACAGGAATATTAGATAAATGGCCTTCAAATTACATGGTGTCCCATGCCATGCAGGGACCATCTCAGAGATTTTTGCTGTCAGACACAAAGAGCATAGTTATGGGATGCAAATGGCTAAATACAAGCTCCCTTAGCTTCTTTCTGGGCAAGCCACTTTCTTGTATGTAAAATGAAGGATGAGACGGACTGGATAAAAGATATCAGAAAATGCAGAATTTAGAGTTGAAAGAGACCTCATTGCCCTTTTTATCTAACTCATATCAAAAAGGAACCTCTACTGTATCATGTTCAACAAGAGGTCATACAGTTTTTGCTCAAAGACTTTCAGTGAGGGTAAGTCCAGGGCCTTCTAAGGCAGCACCCCACTTCCACTTTTGGATAGATCTGTTAGGAAGTTTTTCTTGACAATAAGATTCCTTCTATGTCTGTCATTCTATGTTCTATGTTCTAAAGGCTCTTGTAACTCTAATTTTTATGGCAGGGGTGGGGAACCTGCAGCCTTGAGGCTACATGTGGCCTTCTAGATCCTTGGGTGCAGCTTTTTGACTGAGTCCAATTTTTACAGAACAAATCCTGTGAAGTTTGGATTCAGTCAAAAGGCCACACTTGAGGACCTAGAAGGCCACATATGGCCTCAAGGCCACAGGTTCCCCACCTGTTCTATGGATGTTAGGTCCTTTAAGACTCTAATCATCTGTGACTCTATGATTTTACTTGTAGATAAATTCCCACGGATGAAACAGTCCCCTGACTTGAAAGGCCTGGCATCCTTCATTGTGACAGCTCTCCAATTTTGGTATTTCTCAAAGACCTCAGCAGGACACCAGAGAAGGCTGCGTTCAATATAACTTGTCAAGCAGCCAAGACACCTGATTAGCATGGATCCTAAGAGCCAAGGAATGAAGTAATTGTATTTGCCTATCTACTTACCTACAGCCCAGGGTTTCCCTGAGGAAAGTGCTGTGTAAACAGGAATGTGTTAGAGAAATATGAGCTCTTCTTACCCAGTAAGGACTCTGTAGACTTCAAAAGAGACAATGCAAAATGTGTGTAAAATGTGTCCTCTGTCCAGAGCTCTGGGTTGGTACTGAGGGAAATACAGTCTAGTAGGGGGATAAAACACTGACCCACATAACTCTGATAAAACAGTATATCCTCAATACACTGGAGAAGTGCAAGCCAAGTACTATATGAATCTTGACCCACAAAGTCATTACCAATTGGACAGATGGGGGATTCTTGAAGGACCTGGAGGCACCCGAGTTGGCCTTTAGAGTTTGCACAGAAATTCTTCTGCTCCAATCTCTTTATGTTACTAATGAGAAAAAGGCCTGGAATAGTTCGTTGATTTGCTCAGCATGGGAGATGCATTCTAGGAGGTTGGCGGAGTAGCTCAGAAATGTCCAGGCTCTTCAGATTTCCTCCACAACTAGAGAGAAAATCTCCATGAAATAAATGCAGAACAGCAAAAATAAAGAGGTAAAATGTTATCACACATACGGTTTTTCCGGATCCCTCTCCAGCTGTGAATGGGTCTCCATTCTTGTTATAGGAATGTAAATTTAAGATCTTCCCTGCCCCTAGGCCCTTTGATAGCCTTAAGTGCACCTGGAGCCTGTGCTTGGAGATTTGTTTTTCAGGAGATTCTTTGTGATTGGGTTAAGAGGGTTGTTACATTCTCTGAGCCAGGAGAAGGCTATATAAACCCCGATGGGGCGCTTTGTTTTGGGGCTCACTTTGAGAAGTGTTGTGTGATTTGACCAGAAGAGACTCTGGGCAGCTGTTGAGCCCCCTGGCTTTGAACACCCAGATGTTGATGCTTCCCTCTCTGGTAACTGACTAGGTATGGATGTAATGGTTGGACTGTTGGAGGCCTGTCTGCTTGATCTGTTTGTCTCTCTGTCTTCTTATAATTTCTGCTTGTAACCTCTGTAATACTCTGAAGTTTGGGGTGCTGACTTTTTCCCCTGAACTAGGTAAATGATATGTTTGATTGATTGATTAAAACAAGATTGTTAATCCATTTGGGTTGCTTTCCTTTAGAAAAGCAGATCTAAGAACCCGTGTTGGCAGCCACCCTGGGGATGTTGGGGTGCTTGCTGCTACACTTTTCTCCTCCCTCACCTAAATGATCTTGCATTGACTTTGTCCATATTTTGTATATACTATTATGTGTATACATTGTTTCCTCTAAAAGAATGCAAGCTTCTTGAGGGCAGGGTGCATTTCATTCTTTTGTATATATATATGTATATATATATAAAACCCTAGCACATAGCTCTGGGTTTGACACATAGGAGATGCTTAAGAAGAACTTTGGGAATGATCTGAGAGTCAACTCAACTTTTACATTTCTGTATTCAACAACCGTTTGCTAGTCATCTTGTATGTGCAATGCACAGTACCCAGCAATGGGAGGGACATAAAATAACAAGACAACTTGCCTGCCCTCATGAAGCTTACAACCTAACAGTGGGAATATATGACTTTGGATAAGAAGCAGTTTGGTAGTATAGTGCCAAGAGGGCTGGACTTGGAGTCAGGAAGTCTTGAATTCAAATGTGACCTTAGACATTTTAGTTGTGTGGCTCCAGGCAAGCCACTTAATTTATCTGTGCCTCTGTTTCCACACCTGGAAAATAGGGATAATAATAACACCTACCTCATTGGGTTGTTGGGAGGATCAAATGAGGGAACACAAAGTGCTTTGCAAACTTAAAATGCTAGCTATTATTATTATGCAAATATACTAAAACTTTACAGTAACTAAAATGCAGAATGATTTTGACAAAGGCACAAGACAGAACATAGGAAAGCAAGATCATTCTCACTAGGGAAGATCAACGAAGCCTCATGAGGGAGGAGGCACCTGAGTTGTACCTTGAAGAACGGGTAGAGTTTCAACAGGCAGGAATGGGGAAGCAGAGAGAGCATTACAAGCATAAGGAATCACATGAACAATGGCATAAAGGTGGGAAATCACCTTTTGATGTGTTCAAGGGATAGTGAGTAGTACAATTTGAGCCCTAGTCTACACCGGCCTTAGTTGCTAATCTCTAGAGTTGGTATTTTAGTCCCTGACTCTATACCTTTGTATAGGCTGTTTACCATGCCTGGAATACACTCCTTCGTCACCTCTACCTCTTCCACATGACAAACTTTCATTTCTTTTTTTTTTAATTTTTTGGTTTTTATTAATTTGTCTACTTTTAGTTTACAAGATTCAGTTCCACAATCCCTTGAGTTTCAAATTTTCTTCCCCTTCCTCCCCTCCCTCCCTCCTACCCCCCCACCATGGTGGCATGCAATGAAGTATAGGATCTGAAAATACTTTCACATTAGACATTAGTCAGGTTATAAAGAAGGATTGTAACATGAAATGAACAATGGGAAAAAGGAAAGAAAACCAAACAAGAAAAAGAAAGAGAGCAGGTAGTTTGCTTCAATCTGTATCCAAACTTTGTTCTTTCTAGTTCTTTCTCTGAATGTAGACATCTCTCTCCATCATGAGGCTTTTGGAGTTGACTTATAACCCTGCATTGCTAAGTCTACTAAAGTTGGTCATCACACATACGTTGTGTCTGTAATTGTGCACAAATTTCTCCTGGCTCTACTCTTCTCACTCAGCATCAGTTCATATAAGCCTCTCCAGGTAAATATGAAGTCCATCTGCTCCTCATTTCTTATAGCACAGTAGTATTCCACTACATTTATATACCACAACTTGTTTAGCCATTCCTCAATTGATGGGCATCCCTTTGATTTCCAATTCTTTGCCACCACAAAAAGAGCTGATATAAATATTTTTGTACATATGGGTCTTCCTCCCGCTTCTGTGATCTCTTTGGGATACAACCTTAGAAGTGGTATTGTTGGGTCAAAGGGTATGAAATTATTTATAGCCCCAAACTTTCAAGTCTTGAAGACAACTAGCATCTGTCCTCCAAGATACACATTCTCAGTTCTTTCAATTGGTCTTTGTCATTGTCTCTAATTTGGTTGTCTTCTTTTGGACCCCTCCACCTTTTCAATTTCCTTCAATGAGCATCCAAAATGGAACAAAACATTCCACAAGGATCTATGGGGGAAATTATAGGTAGACAGATTTGGGCTCAATATAAGGAATATCTTTCTAATAGCACTGCACCACAGCAAAAATGAACTGGCTTTCTAAGTGGCAGTCTTCCTGTCATTGGATATGTCCATGTGGAATTTGAATGGTGATAATTAGTGTGGAGATGAGAAGATCTAGTGCGTTAAAAAAAAAAAAGAAAAAAGTGGCAATTCATGAATGTGAGTAAACAGGCGGGGAAGGGGGGGGAGGCAGAAGCAGTGGAGGAAGAGGGCAGTATTATGCCAAACTAGAAGAAATTTATTAGGCTCCTTCAGCTCTGATATTCTACAATTTTAAATGCAATCAATTGTGAAAGTACTTTTGGAAACATAAAGGCACTATTTGTAACAAGTGTGCCTTGAGTGGGGCCCACAGATTGGAGGACTCACCAGGGACCCATCCATAAAGATTGAGTTTGCAATGACAGGAAAAGTCCAAGGTATGGGGATTTTAAGAGAGGTCCTGACGTAATTGTGGAGAGGGAGACTGGGGAGCTCAGAATGAAGCAAGAGGAGCCTTGTACTTTTCCTCTCTTGATGCCTAGTTAAGAGTACAAGACCCTTCTATGGGGGAAATGCCTTATAGGTGGAAATTCCCATTCCCATCTCTATTCCCACACTTGCTAGTGAAAAAGAGTAGAAATGTCCATTTAATGTATACCTGAAACAAAGATGTGGGATTGAGAAGCAGAGATTGGGTTTGGGGAGAAGTGATACAATGAAATAAGATCTCTTTGCCAAATGGAATCTGTCTACAAGGCCTGAGCCATCTTGAGAGATACCAGAGGAAACACCCTAGACTCCTGTTCCAATGCACTGGAAACTGATTCCTGGGATGTTGTTTTTTGTTTTGTTTTGTTTTGTTTTTTGCCTTTTGGAGGACAATTGGGGTTAAGTAACTTGCCCAAGGTTACACAGCTAGTTGTTTGTGTGTGTGTGTGGGTGTGTGTGTGGGTGGGTGGGTGGGTGGGTGTGTGTGGGTGGGTGTTGTGTCTGAGGCCGGAACCAAATTCGGGTCCTCCTCACTCCAGGGTCGACGCTTTACTCAATGTGCCACCTAGCTGTCCCCATTCCTGGGATGTTTTGCCATGAGTAGAAAAGCCCCAGGTTGAACACCTTGCCAGCTCCCTTTGGTAATAAGAGAGGAACTGGGTTATTGGGTTTTGGCCTCTCTAATAGAAGGAATGGGTCGCTTTCTTGTCTGTGACGGACCTTAAAGGCTGGTGGGAAGCCCACACAGTGTAAATTTATGCTATTGATGACCTATTTCTAATAATCTGATTATAGTTTTTTTTATAATATATCTATCCATGAATTAGAGGTGAATCAATGAAACACATAGCTAATGATTTAAAGAGAGGAAGGAGTTTTCTAAAGAGATGGAAGATTCACATGTATATATATCCTCCAGAAGAGTTTTTAACCTTCTGGGGATCACGTACCCCTCTGGCAGTCTGGCAAAGCCTATGGAGCCCTTCTTAGAATAGTTTTGTTTTGTGTTTTTTTATTCATAATTGAAAGAAATGCTAAACTACAGTCAAGGGTTAGTGAAAATACACTTACAATTTTTCTCATTCAAATTCATAAATCTGGGGGAGTAGAACCAAGATGGAAGAGTACAAGCAGGAACTTGCTTAAGCTCCGCCTCCAACCACCTCCAATACCTGTAAAAAGTGACTGAACAAATTTTAGAGCCACAGAACCCACAAAGTGACAGAAAGAAACAAATCTCCTGCTGAAGGCAGCCTGACAGGCTGACAGGAAGGGTCTATTGCACTGAGCTGGGAGCCAAGCACAGTCCCACGTGAGTTGCGCTGGCCCACACCAGCAGCAGCCCAGAACCTCGGCAAAGACCCACTGGAGCAGACTTTAAAAGAGCAAATCACTGGCAGCTGTGGCAGTTTCTAGACTTCTCAACACATAAATGCCAAAGAGAAAGTAAAAGGTCAGTGAGGAACTCTGTTGGAACTGGAAGAGAGAAGAGCATGGTCCAGTGACTGCCCCTGGGGCAGCGGAAGTGGCAGCAGCTGCAACTGCTGCCCACTGGGGCTGCTTCCAGCTCTAGGCCTATAAATCATAGGGGAAGCAAGTACCATTCAGAGGGTAACTGCTCTTGCTTTGAGTTGCTTGGATCTGGGTTGCAGTCTTGGGTGGCAATTCTGGAGTGAGGAGTGCTAGTGTGGCAGAGTTTGTGGTGGCTGTAGAGAGGCAGCCCTCCTCATAGCTCTGATAACAGTTGCGCAAAAGCCTAGAAATTTGGGACACAGCACTCTCCATTCTGGAAGCAAAGTTCTACTGTGGCAAAGAGCTCAAAAGTCAAGTAATTGGCTGGCAAGATGAGCAAGCAGAGGAAGCTCAATCAAACTATAGAATCATTTTTTGGTGAAAAAGACAGTCAAAACATAGAGCCAGAAGAAGACAGCAAAGTCAAAACTCCTGCATCAAAAGCCTCCAAGAAAAATATGAATTGTTACAGGCCATGGAGGAGCTCAAGAAGGATTTTGAAATCAAGTAAGAGAAGTAGAGGAAAATTTTGGAAGAGAAATGAGAATGATGCAAGAAAATCATGAAAAATGAGTCAACAGCCTGCTAAAAGAGACCCAGAAAAATACTGAAGAAAATAATGCCTTAAAAAATAGACTAACTCAAATGGTAAAAGAGGCCCAAAAAGCCAATGAGGAGAAGAATGTCTTTAAAAGCCAAATTTGCCAGATGGAAAAAAATTTTAAAAACTCACTGAAGAGAATAATAACTTCAAAAATAGACTGGAGCAAATAGAAGCTAATGATTTTATGAGAAATTAAGATACTATAAAACAGATCCAAACAAATGAAAAAATAGAAGGCAATGTGAAATATCTCATTGGGAAAACTACTGATCTGGAAAATAGATCCAAGAGAGATAATTTAAAAATTATTGGACTACCTGACAACCATAATCAAAAAGATAACCTAGATATCATCTTTCAAGAAATTATCAAGGAATACTGCCCTGATATTCTAGAACCAGAGGGCAAAATAGAAATTGACAGAATTTACCAATTGCCTCTTGAAAAAGATCCCAAAAAGAAAACTCCTAGGAATATTATAGTCAAATTCCAGAGTTCCCAGGTCAAGGAGAAAATATTACAAGCAGTCAGGAAGAAAAATTTGAGTATTGTGGAAATACAGTCAGGATAACACAAGATCTAGCAGCTTCTATACTAAGGGACTGAAGGGGTTGGAATATGATATTTTGGAGGTCAAAAGAGCTAGGATTAAAACCAAGAATCACCTACCCAGTAAAACTGAGTAGAATGCTTCAGGGGAAAATATGGACATTCAATGAAATAGAGGATTTTCAAGCATTCTTCATGAAACGACCAGAGCTAAACAGAAAATTTGACTATCAAATACAAGAAGCAAGAGAAGCATGAAAAGGTAAAAAGGAAAAAGAAATCATTAGGAACTTACTAAAGTTGAACTATTTATATTCCTACATGGAAGGATGAAAATTGTAACTCATGAGACTTTTCTCAGGATAAGGATTGTTGAAAGGAATATATATGTATCTATATGTAAGCATACGTGTATATGTATGTATAGGTGGATGTATGTGTGTATATATGTGTGTGTACATGTATACATAGACAGAGGGCACAGGATGAGCTGAATATGAAGAGTTGATATCTAAAAAATAAAATTAAGAGGTGAGAGAGAAATATATTGGGAGGAGAAAGGGAAAGATAGAATAGAGAAATTATCTCACATAAAAGAGGCAAGAGAAAGCTGTTACTATGGCGGGGAAGAGCAGGGAAGTGAAAGGGAATGAGTCAACCTTAATCTCATTGGTTTTGGCTTAAGGAGGGAATAACATACACACTCAATTGGGTATCTTACCCTACAGGAAAGCAGGGGGAAAGGGGATAAGAGGGGAGATGATAGAAGGGAGGGTAGATTGGGGGAGAGAGTAGCTAGAAGCCAATACTTTCGAAAAGGGACAGGGTCAAAGGAGAAAATCAATAAATGAGGGGCAGGATAGGATGGAGGGAAATATAGTTAGTTTTTCACAATATAACTACTATGTAAACGTTTTGCATAACTACACATGTACAACCTATATTGACTTTCTTGTCTTCCCTGTGGGGGTGGGTGAGGAGGGAAGAAGGGAGAGAATCTGGAATTCAAAGTTTTAAAAACAAATATTAAACATTATTTTTTTACATGCAACCAGGAAATAAGATATACAGGCAATGGAGTATAGAAATTCATCTTGCCCTAAAAGAAAGTAAGGGGTGGAGGAGGGGGGAGATATAGGGAAAGATATAAGAGAGAGCAGATTGGGGGAAGGAGTATTCAGTATGCTTACCATCTTGGGGTGGGGGTAGGGGAGAGACAGAGAGAAAATTTGGAACTCTAAATCTTGTGGAAATGAATGTTGAGAACTATACAAACATATGTCTGATATGTTTCATTAATCTAGAGCAGTGTTTTCCTCTCAGGAATCTTTTACCCTCATTAAAATTATGGAGACTCTGTCCTCCTCAAAGAGTTTTTATTTTTTAAAAAAAGATTTATTTAGTTAGTTTTAGTTTTCAACATTCACTTTTGTAAGATTTTAAATTCTATTTTTTTTCTTCCTCTTCTCCTTCTTCCTCCTTTCCCAAGACAGCTAGCAATCTTATACAGGCTATACATGTACAATCATATTAAGCATATTTCCACATTAGGCATGCTGTGAAAGAAGAATCAGAACAAAAGGGAAAAACCACAAGAAAGAAAAAGAGAGAGAAAATAGTATGCTTCAATCTTCCTTCAGACTCCATAGTTCTTTCTCTGGATGTGGATAGCATTTTCCCTCATCAGTCCTTTGGAGTTCACTTAGATCATTGCATTATTGGGGAGAGCTAAGTCTATCAAAGTTGATCATCTCACAGTGTTGCTGTTGCTGTGTACAATGTTCTCCTGATTCTACTCACTTCACTCAGCATCAGTTGATGTAAGTCTCAAGGAATTTTTATTTATGTGGGTTATATCTATTTATACAGATATTTACTATATTTAAAACTTAAAACATCTTAGTATTATCATGAAAATGGTTTTGAATTTTGAGGACCCCCTGAAAGGGTTTCAAGAACCTTTAAGCATTCCTTAACTATACTTGGAGAGTTGCTGATCTAGAACAAAGATTCTTAACCTGAAATTTGTGAACCCCTTGGGAGCTGATAGATTTTAGGGGATTTGTGAATTTTTTAAAATTTTATTTATTTATTTTTTAGTTCTCAACATTCATTTTCACAAGATTTAGAGTTCCAAAAAGTTGGAGAATATGGCTATAATACAGTAGTGATGGTGCTCGACAGGTAAGAATGGGTATTTGATTGATAGTTCCTGGTCCCTATAACTAAATGTTATCAAACATAGGTATCAGCACTTCCCTCTAGCTATAACATATACAAATATAAGATGTTATTATGTAGGAAGGTAGTTCGGAAGATGGACAAGTATTTTATCCTACCAATCAATAAGCAATTATTAAGTACCTACCTGTCCCAAGCATTGTGCTAAGCATTCAGAATACAAAAAGAGGCAAAAGACGGTTATTACCCTCAAGGAGCTCATAGTCTAATGGGGGAAACAACATGCAAACAAATATACACGAAGTAATCAACATAAAGAATGCCTAATATTCTGGATAAAAATTGAACTTAAAGAGAAATGGAGTACGTATAGCAAATCTGATTTGGATTTTTGATGCACTGAGTACCTGACACCTTCCTTTGCTCTTTACTATTCAGGTTTAATGCCTGAGGCCTCACATGGGGGGAAAGAAGAAAAGGTACATATTCCAATATCACTTCCTCATTCTGTCTCACCAGAAAGATGAAGTCTCTGCCTGAAACCATCAAATTCTCTTCTCATTTAAAACTGTAAAACTAGAAGTGAACTTAACAATTGCTCAAATTTATATGGTGCTTTAAAGTCCATGAAATGCTTTTTAGATGTAAGAAAGCATTCTGGCCCCTGCCAGTACTCTAATGTCCTGACATCGTTTCATCTACCTTCTTGTCTCTCTAAATGAATAGCTCCTAGAAGGGGCTGACATCAGGCACAGAACTGCTTATGATCTGTAATTGAAGGGCACATAAAGAGAAGAATATTGAATGGGAAAGTTACAGAAGCCAGGACAATTTCCTGCAATTTCCCCTTACCCAAGCAGGTATAACAGTCCTTAGACCCTGCCCTTCAGTCTTGATTTTCCTTAGCTTTCTCTTTCCAAGCTAGGAAGAAATATAACACCCAGAGTCTTTTTGAGCATTATTACATGGGCATAAGACTATGAGGTTTTTCTTTGCTGGTAGCTGACATAAGACCAGAGGTGGTTTGAGGTGAAGTAGGTCAGATGCTGCTTTGCTCTTGCCCTTCTGAGCCTAAGAAATATACTGCAAAACTAGCATTTATGGAAGGAGGAATGACTTCAGTGGAGAAACCCAGTTTAGTGTTTTCTCACAGATATGGATGACTGTGATCCCTTCCCTGTGCAGCTGATATAGGTGAAGAGTTCAATATAAAACATTGTATGTCCAGGTTGCCCTACTCCTGTTCCTATGTAGTGACTAATAATCTAAAGAAGAAGGAACCAGACTCCAACCTGAGGGGGGTTTTACCTTAAGAAATGGAATTGGAAAGAAATGGAATGTTTCTTTTTATGGTACATCTGTTTACTATGCTACTATGTAATTTAACTAAATGGTTCATTTAACCAATACCTTGCTTAGAGGTGAGTGATTGAGACTACATGCTCAATCTGGAAATTTAGCCAGTAGATAAGAGTGAAGACATAAGGAAGAACATGTTCTAAATATTCCTAAATGAAGAGCACAAGGTATAGAAGTAAGGGGAAGAATACAACATAAAAATAATCAGCAAGCCCATGGTCCTGAATTTTGACAGAACAGCCCAGTGAGATAGGTAATACAAAATGTTAAAAAATTAGAATATCTAAGTTGGAAGGGACCTTAGAACACAGAACATTCAGATTCTTCTTATAATCATCTACAGCAGACATGCACAACTTGGTAACAGGTAAGGGCCAAAATTAAAATAGGCTAAACTTCTTAGGGCCACAGATAGGTTAGACTAGAGACAGACTGATGATGGTTGGTTGCTGCAGGTCACATGACTAACAAAAGCATGCACAGTGGCAACCCTACATTTTTCATGGGCCCCAGAAATCCTTTGGCAAGCCCCAAGTGGCCCATGGGCCATATGTTGTACAGGCCTAATCTACAGACTTCCTGATTATTCTTCCTCTCTTCTTAAGGAGTTCAATACCAGACTCAATCTTTTTCCACCTGACTCTCAAGCCTTCATACATGGGGACCTCAATATATACATTCATGTCCACTTAAAAACTCTGGCCTCCCTGTTCACTGACCTCCTCAATTCTCATACCATTATCTTTATGATCCTGAGCTCTGAAATTCTATTCTCTGATTAAATCTCCTATCCTTCCATATAGCCCCTTTCCTCATTCCTCCTAAAACCCATTCTTCAACTCCACTGGAACATCCAGGTCCTCTAATGTTCCCTCTTCTCTTAGTCTATCACCCTTGCTTTGATTTCCCTTTCTCCCTTCACAATTCTGACTCTAGAGTTGGCCAACAATAGAAACTTCCCTTGTAACAAAAATAGATAAGTAAAATTAACACAGTAGCCATGTCTGAAAATGTATGCCTCATTCCACACCTGCTACCCATGACCGTTCTGCTGAGAAGCATGCTAAACTATAAGGCTTCAGAAGTCACAACTGATCACCGGATCGATCAGTGAGTTTTCAGTGCTGTTTTCTTTCCATGATATCTTGTTCTCTTGGTTCTCCTTTAGTCTGCATGACTGCCTCTAGTTTTCCTTTGATGGCCTACAAACTCATCTGTCATTCTCTATCTGTCCCCCAAGGCTCTGTTCTGGCCCTCTTCTCTCTCTATACTCTATCTCTTGGTGATCTAATCTACTTCCATGGTATCAATTAGCACATCTATGAAGGTAATTCCCAAATCTAGATATCCATGTCAGATTTCTCTACTGAACTCCTCCAAGCCTTAATGATTCTTTATCCACAAATCTCTTGTATCTACCCCCTGCTCTTCACTCAGATGGTCACTATTTTAGTTCAAGTCCCCACCAAAAAAAATCAAAGGATTCTTAGAGCTGGAAGGGACTTTTAGAGATCATCTGATTCAACTCCCTCACTTTGCAGGTGAGAAAAGAGGGCCATTCATAAGCTGAGACAAGACTCAAATAAGGTCTTCTGATTACAAGGCCAACGATCTTTCTTTTTTTTATCAAATTTTTTATTATAATCTTAGTCATCAACAAACATAAAACATTGCAACAAACAAATAGAGAAACAAACAAAATAGAGAACTATATAAGAAATGGTGAACTTTTGTTATCTTTTCTAAGTATTCAATTTAACAAGATGGTACAAAATTGCCCCATTTGTGTAAATGTTTTATTGATACACTTTATTTTTTAGCACTTTTTTCATCTCTGTAACTACTGACCAACTCTCCCACTATAGAATAGAAGCTCTTCCTTATAACAAATAGTAGAGTTTAGCAAAAAAACAAAACAAGACAAATGAACTTATAGTCCATGTCTGCAAATGCATGTCTCATTCTGCACATCTACTCTACTGTCTCTCCATCAAGTTGTCTCTCCATCAAGCGGCTGGAAGTGAACTTCCTCAGTCCTCTGCAGTGATGACTAGTTAGTCTTTCATCAGAGTTATGAAATTCTTCCAAGTTGTTTTCCTTATCTTATTATGGTCATCATGTAATTTGTTCTTTGGTTCACTCATTGCACTTTATATCAGTTGATTTAAGCCTTCCTAAATTTTTCTGAATCTGCCACATATGTCATTCCTTTTAGAGTTTATTTATTATTTATTCATATTTTTATATTTTATTGTTTATTTTTCATTCCTTATATATATTTCATTACATTCATGTACCACAACTTATTCATCCATTCTCCAATTGACGAGCATTCATTTTACTTCCAGTTCTTTCCTACCAAAAAAGTGCTCCTGTTAATACTTTTGTACACATGGGTTCTTTTTCTCTGTCTTTAACCTCTTTTGGAGAAAGTGGTTTAACTAAATCAATGAATATGTATAATTTAGTGACTTTGGGGTTTAATTCCAAATTTTCTTCCAGAATGGTTGGACTGATTCATAGCTTCGCCAATAGGGGGCCCAATGCTCTTTCTACTACCCCATACCTCCTCCCTGAATAACTTCCCTAGACTCTGCCTTTGGTTAGGTAAATTAGGTAGCCTCCTAATTGGTTTCTGTGCTTCCAGATCTTCCCTCTCCAATCCCTATTCCACAATCTGCCAAAATAATCTTCTTAAAGACTAATCTGACCATATCACTCCCTGCTCAGAAATCTTCAGTGACTCTCTGCACCTTATAGGATAAAATGCAAACCCTTTAACCGGTCACTTAGAGTCTTCTACAATCTGACTGAAATGTACATTCCAACTTTGTTTCCTATTACTCCCCTTTACACACACCATGTTCTAGTCAAACTGGCCTGCAAGTTGAACTTTGCATTTTATCCTCTATTTCCATATTTTTGCATAGGTTTCCCATTCCTGGAATGTATTTCTTTTCCTCCTCTACCTCTGAGAATCATTCAGTATTTTCAGTGATCGTTTATAGGGCACCTCTTATACACAGCCTTCATTATCATCCCAATCATTGGTGTTCCCCTCTTCAAATTGCTTTGCATCTTCTTTGTATATGCACATATTGCCAGAGCTAGCTTAATGTTTGGGAGGCTTCAAAAGAAAGTGTAGGAGAGAAGAGATTTTAGATTGTCTACTAAACTGAAGGTCTACAAAGCCATTATGCTGACCTGTGAAACTGTTATGTGCCTGTGAAACCTGGACAGTCTACCAGTACCATTCCAAGAAACTGAATCACTTCCATTTGAATTGTCTTGGGAAGATTTTGAAGATCACCTGAAGGATAAGGTACCAGGCACTGAGATCTTTCTCAAGCTAAACTGCCAAGCATTTAAACTCTACTATTAGAGAGTTCAACTCTGATGGTCTAGCCACATTGTTCAAATGCCAAATGAACACTTGCCTAAAAGACTATTTTACAGAGAATTCACACAAAGCAAGTTCTCACACAGTGGTCAGAAGAAGTGATAAAAGGACATTCTCTAGGTCTCTATGAAGAATTTTGGAATTCATGGCATGACATGGGAGATACTGGCACAGGACCACCCACCATGGCAAGCCCACATCAAAGAAGGACT
The DNA here is from genome assembly GCF_028583685.1 of Petaurus breviceps papuanus. Taxonomy (NCBI): domain Eukaryota; kingdom Metazoa; phylum Chordata; class Mammalia; order Diprotodontia; family Petauridae; genus Petaurus; species Petaurus breviceps. Next base: position 8,410,682 of record NW_027187352.1, read on the forward strand.
CTATGAGCAAAGCAGAACTTTAGCAACTAAAACGAAATGTGAAATGCACAAATTTAGAGCCATCTCCACCCCAAATGTTCATATGGACTATTTATTCCCTACCTGTGGTAGAGCATTCTAAACTCATTGGTCTGATCAATCATAGATGGACCTTAACTCCAATGTAGTGATGTCATTTTGGTCTTCTTCAAGAAAGCAGGACAACAACCAACTATATGATGATTATTTTCCTCCCATTCCCCCTCCCCCAAGAGTAAGAGCTCATTAGAGGCAGAGACTTTAAAAAAATAAGTGTGTTTTATATCATTTCTGACTATGGAAACCCCCTCTCCCTCCAATTTAGGATTGTAATAAAAAGAAACAGTGCAGCAAAACCAACCAATACAGTGACCACGTCTGACAGTGTCTGCAAAGGTCCAGATTCACAGCCTGCCACCTCTCTACGAAAAGATGGGAGGTGCTTCATCTCTTTTTTCCCCAAGGTCAAGATGCATTATTACTATTATTTCACATTTGTCACCATTTTGGCTTTCTTTTTGTTTACATTATTGCAGTAATTGTCTACATTTTACAGGTTCTACTAACTTTATTCATATATCAGTTTAGATAAGTCTTCCCATTTTTCTCTGAATTTCTTATGTTCATCATATTCATTATTTCTTAAGGTGTGATGATATTTCATTACATTCATATATATACACAATTTGTTTAGCTGTTCACCAATGTGCACCCACTTTGCTTTCAGGTTTTTTCTATACTATGTAATGGGAGGCTTATAGTCAGGGCCTAGTCCTGGATGCCTGCACAAGGGAGGCGTGCACAGGGATGTTTCCCAAGAATGCAGAATGGAGGGACCCAGATTTTCACTTCAGAGCATGTAGTTATTCTGCAACTTTCCTGATTGCTCATTATGTGATGATAAAAAAAAAACCTTTGAACTGGCTGCTGATCCAGTACCGTGTATATAAGAAGGCAGTTACCAGTCAACTTGGTTTCTCTCTTTTCTCCCTATTGGACAAAAGTTGTCCAAAGGGGCGTCTGACCTTCTGAGGATAGGACAAGGAGTGGTTTCTTTCTTCATACACACGCACTTAGATGACCAATTAGTACAAGGCCTCCTAGGCAAGGTGTCTGGGATGAGGCTGTCTCCCATCTGTGTCTGCTTTTCTTTGGTTACAAGGCCTTGTGATATCTCTAAAGGTCAGAAGAGCTATGAGAAATCAAGCTACCAAGCCTAGAAGGAGACAGCTCAGATTCCAATTTTTCCACATCCTCTCCAGCATTTATCATTTTCCTGTTTTGTCATCTTAGCCAATCTGACCTGTGAGATGTGGTACCTCAGAGTTGTTTTGATTTGCATTTCTCTAATCAATAGTGATTTAGGGCATTTTTTCAAAATGCTTATAGATATCTTTAATTTCTTCCTCTGAGAACTGTCTGTTTATATCCTTTGACCATTTATCAATTGGGGAATGACTTGTATTTTTTTTTCTTTTTGGAGGGAAATTGGGGTTAAGTAACTTGCCCAAGGTTACACGGCTAGTTTTTTTTTGTGTGTGGATGTTAAGTGTCTGAGGCCGGAACCGGAATGACTTGTATTCTTATAGACTTGACTCAGTTCTCTGTATATTTTGGAAATGAGGCCTTTATCAGAGACATTGGTTGTAAAAATTCTTTCCCAATTTTCCACTTCCCTCTTAATCTTGGTTACATTGGCTTTGTTTGTACAGAAGAAGCTTTTCAGTTTTATGTGATCAAAGTTATCCATTTTGCATTTTGTAATGCTCTATAGTTCTTGTTTGGTCATGAAATCTTCCCCTCTCCATAAATCTGACAGGTAAACTATTCCTTGCTTTCCCAAATTGCTTAGAGTATCATCCTTTATACCTAGATCATGCACCCATTTAGACTTAATTTTGGTATACAGTGTTAGATAATGGTCTATGCCCAGTTTCTGCCATACTATATTCCATTTTTCCTAGCAGTTTTTATCAAATAGTGAGTTGTTATCCCAAAAACTGGGGTCTTTGGGTTTATCAAAGAGTAGATTATTATAGTCATTAACGGCTGAGTCTTGTGTACCCAATATATTCCACTGATCCACTGCTCTATTCCTCAGTCAGTACCAAGTAGTTGTGATGACTTCTGCGTTATAATACAGATTGAAATCTGGCATAGCTAGGCCACCTTCCCTAGCATTTCTTTCTATTAATACACTTGACATTCTGGACCTTTTGTTTTTCCAAATGAATTTTGTTATTATTTTTTCTAGGTCTATAAAGTAATTTTTTGGTAAATTGATTTGTATGGCACTAAATAAGTAACTTCATTTTTTTTAAATTTATATATATATATATGTACACATTTAAACATTTGGTTTTAAAACTTTGAATTACAGATTCATTCCCTTCCTCCCCTGTCACCCACCCTTACTGGGAAGATAAGCAATTCAATATAGGTTGTACATGTGTAGCTAATGCAAAACATTACCATAGTAGAAATATTGTAGAAGACTGATTATATTTCCCTTCCTCCTATTCCATCTCCCACTTGATCTATTCTCTACTTTGGTCCTGTTCCTTTTCAAAAGTGAGTGCTTCCAACTTCCCTCCCCCCCAGCCTGCCCTCCCTTCCATCACCACCCCCCCTCATCCCCTTCCCCCTACTCTCCTGTAGGGTGAGATACCCTATTTAGTGTGTATTTCATTCCCTCATCAAGCCAAATAAAGTGAGAATAAGGTTGACCCATTCTTTTTTGCCTTCCTATTCTTCCCCTCCATTGTAACCATTTTCCCTTGAGAATTTCTTGGAGAATGATTCCTAGGTTCTTTCGTTGATCATGGCTTTCAGGTAGTCCAATAATTTTTAAATTATCTCTCTTGGATCTATTTTCCAGGTCAGTGGTTTTTCCCATGAGATATTTCACATTGCCTTCTATTCTTTCATTTGTTTCGATCTGTTTAACATCATCTTGATTTCTCTTAAAGTCACTAGCTTCCCTTTGCTCCAATCTAAATCTGAGGGAACGATTCTCCTCATTGAGCTTTTGAGATTCTTTTTCCATCTGGCAAATTCAGCTTTTCAAGGCATTCCTCTCCTCATTGCCTTTTTGAGCCTCTTTTGCCAATTGAGTCAGTCTGTTTTTTAAGGTGTTATTTTCTTCAGTCAGGCTGTTGACTCTCATTTCACAATTTTCTTGCATCATTCTCATTTCTCTTCCCAGTTTTTCCTCCATTTCTCTTATCTGTTTCTTAAGGTCCTCTATGGCCTGTAACCAGCTCGTATTTTCCTTTGAAGCTTTTGGTGCAGGCATCCTGACTTCACTGTCTTCCTCCTGTTCCATGCTTTGCTCCTTTTTGTCCCCAAAATAGGAGTCTAATGTTGGAATCTTCTGTTTATTTTGCTTCCTTTGACTGGTCATGTCGCCTCTCAGTCACTTGACCCCTGGGCTTTTTGCCACAGTAGAACTCTGCCACGAGACAGGGGAGCTTTCATCCCAAACACTGGGGTTTTCTCAGTTGCCAGAGGTATTAGATGGGTGCCCTCTATGAGGCCTCCACATGCTCTGGCAAACTGGACACACACCCCAGGACCTCCACCCTAGACTGCAATCCAGATCCAAGCAGGTTAAAGCAAGAGCGATTACCCCTCAGACTGGTGCTTGGTCCCCCTACACTCTGCAGGCCAGAAGCTGAAGCTACAACATGTCTCTGGAGGCAGAATCTCAGCGGCTTCTCACCCCAGGGGCAAAAGCTGATGCACTCCCATTACGGGGTCCCAAAGTCTAGACTGCACTGACCTCTAACTTTGTCCTTCGCATCTATGTGTTGATGAATCTGGAAATGGCCACAGCTGCTGGTGATCTGGAGTCCCTCCAGCAGGCGGCTGGTCAGGCCCACCCTGGGGCTAAAACTTCAGCTGGCTAGCTGCTGGGCTCAGCTCCCAGAGCACTGCACTGGATTCCTGCCGGCCTGCCAGGCTGTCCTCAGCGGGAGGTTAGCTTCTCTGTGTCATTTGGTGAGTTCTGCAGCTCCAAAGTTTGTTTAGAGTCCCCTTTTTACATGGTTTGGGGAAGGTGGAAGCGGGAGCCGGGCAGAGGTCCTGCTTCTATTCTGCCATCTTGACTCCACTCCCCTTGTGTCTCTTCTTGATAGAGTCCTATGCTTAACTAGTTGTGTTATTCCCTCCTTGCACCAGAACCAATGAGGGAAAAGCTCATATAATACCCATCTCCCTCCCTTTTTTCCCTCTGCTAAATTGTTTTTATGCCTCTTTGTGTGGCATAATTTACCCTTTTCCACTTCATTCTTTCCTTTTCTTCCATTGCAGTCCCTTTGTAGCCCTTAATAAGGTTTTTTTTAATTGTTATTTTGTGTAAGTTATACTCATACCCTCTACTTGTCTGTAAATAGTTTGCTCTTATTAACTAACGGTGTGTGTGTGTGTGTGTGTGTGTGTGTGTGTGTTTTCCTTGTTTACCTTTCTATGTCTCTCTTGTTTCTCATAATTGGAGGTTGAATTTTCCATTGAGCTCTGGCTTTTTCATCAGGAAGTTCTGGAAATCTGTTATATCGTTGAATGACTATCTCCTTGCCTGGAAGAATATGTTCAATTTTGCTGGGTAGGTAACCCTTGGTTGTAACCTAAGCTATTTTGCCTTGCAGAAAATTGTATTTCACTTCCTCTGATCTTTCAGTGTAGAGGCTGCCAAATCCTATGCAATCCTCACTATGGTTTCTCGATATTTGAATTGTTTCTTTCTGGCCACATGAAGTATTTTCTCCTTTGCCTGGTAGTTCTGGAGTTTGACCACAACATTTCGAGGACTTTTCAGTTTGGGATCTCTTTCAGGAGGTAATCAATGGATTCTCTCGATTTCTATTTTCTCCTCTGGTTCTAGTATCTCAGGGCAGTTTTCCTTGATGAGCTCTTGGAAGATGTTGTCCAGGCTCACTTTTTCATCATGATTTTCTGGTAGGACTATGTTTCTCAGATTATCTCTCCTGGATCTGTTTTCCAGGTCAGTTATTTTTCCATTGAGATATTTAACTTCTCTTTCTAATATTTCATTCTTGATGTTTTGTTTGACTAATTCTTGGTTCCTCATAGAGTTATTTGCTTCAATTTGGTTGATTCTAGTTTTTAGCGAATTATTTTCCTCAGTTAGTTTTTGGAGCTCCTTTCCCATATCACATATTTTTCTTTTTAAGGAGCTGTTTTCTTCATTGTAATGTTTTTCTAATTTTGTAATTTTGATTTTAAAAGAATTATTAATTTTATCTTCTATCTCTCTCATTTGGTTTTCAATGTTCCTTTTGAGATCTAAGAATGCTTTCTGTGCTTGAGACCAGTTCCCTGTTGAGGCTTAAGCAGTGGGTGTGAAGTCAACACTGTCTCCCTTTGAATTTGGTTCCTCCCTCTCAAGATAGTAGGACTCCAGAGTCTTTGTCTTTGCAGTCTGCTTTCTACCCATTTTGAGGCAGGGCCCCAGCCATGCCCTTCTTCTAGGGTTCCCAAGCCTTTATTGTTTAAGGTTTTGCCCTGGGGCAATAATTATTATGTTTTCAGGGTCAGAGTGGGGGATTGGAGCAGCTGGGGCTCACTCTGCCATCCTAGTCTCTGGAAGTCCAGATAGGGGCTTTTTAAATTTCTGGGCTGTGGAGTGGTAGTCCCAGAAGTAGTTGCTGCCCCTGCCAATGGCCCTGCATTTCTTACCCTGCTCCATCCAGTCCCAGCCCTTTGGTGACAGGCCTGGCAATGGCCCTTGTGGTTGGTGGGTCAACTTGCTGCCATGTTGATCGGGCCTTGTCCACCTCTGTCTGCACCAGAGCATCTGCATTTAAAGGCAAGCCATGGGGCTAATGGATTACATAAGCAAGAACTTGCAGAAGCCAATAGCAACAATTGGTCAATACACATTTTGATTTTCACCCAAGAGTTTCCCTAGGTGGGGCTAAACCTGGCAAGTTTGCTTACTTCCGTGAAGGAGAGAAAGGATGCTGGTTAGGGGAGGGGGAAGGGATCAGGGGAGCTAGAATAAGGCCATGTACAATAGTGACATTAGAGAAGAGGGAAAATGGGCACTACTTATATTGATTATGTTCATATGATTAGACATTAGCTCAATAAATGTCTGAGGTGACTCACTAACCAAGAACCATGAGCGACAAGTACTTCCTAGTAAAACATGCTCTATGAGATATGTAAATCGGGGAACCATAGGGCATTTGTTCAAGGGCAATGGTGCAAGCATTTTTTGCCCTACACACAGGTTCTGGAAATCTTTTGAATTTATAAAAGCAATTCAAGCAATTTTGACAAACAGCCACCCCATTATGGCGATGAGAGGCAACATCTATTCAGACAACACAAACAGATGTAGACATCTGTAGTATAAGGGATAGGCTGAGTTCCATGAACAAAGGAATTATCAAATCATTGCTGTCAGGGGTGGTGCAAAGGCCAAAGTAGGAGACTGACAAGGAGGATTCGAGGTTCCAGTCACCGCGGGCTCAGGAACAGGTAGATTAGAAATTGTTTGTGGAGAGGATGATGATGATGAAGGTGGCATGCTTACTTATTGTATCTTATACAGTTATCCAGTCTCTGAAGCATCCTTGGATGCAATCCCGTGGTCCTCTGGAGATCTCTCCTCCTAGGAATACTAGCATGGTGGGTCTTCAGAGCAGCTTCTACTAGATTTGGTCATTCAGGTCACATTCCCTTCTCTGTTAAAAATCTTTGACAAAATAGATCTTAATGCCATTCTAGTTTGCTATTACAATAACCAGGTCACATAGTGAGAGCCAGCTCAAACCTTAATAGCACTAATATGAATATTACTAGACCAGAGAATTTATATTTTTAGATTGACAAATTCAAATAATAACTAAAAAATTGAAAAAATCTGAACACAAATTTCATATTTGCATATATGATTACCTAATCTTGTTGCAACTATTTATTAAAACCAACTGAAAAATTTTTACTTTAGCTATTTTCCTTAGGCTGCTTGTCCCTCCCCTTTTTTCCTCTGTTAGGGAAGTAATAACATAATATAATGTTTTATTATTATATATTATTATAATATTTATATTATATATTATAACATATATTATGTTATATTATGTGATACATTATTATATATCATATAATAATAACAATTTTTATAAGATAATTACCCTTGATACACAACCAAATTCATTTAAAATTTGCCAAAATAATTGTGATTTTAAGAAAAAATTCTGGCATGTAAGGTATAAATGCATTAAGTAGTCAATTCCAAGACAGTGCAGATTGAGTAAGTTATTTATAATAAAACATATTTGCTTTTCAAGACATGCTCAACATTCAGGTGGTAATAATAAACCCAAATAAAATTGATTTTTCCCATTTAGGTAGCACAAGATAGTCTAACTTTCTTTTCTTCAAACTGAAACTGAAGATGTTTCTGTTTTAGGCTTAATAATTAATAGCACAACAATTGGGTCCCATAAACTCTTCCCTCAATACCCAATTATCCTCATTAATTTTAGGAAGGACTAAAATATGGAAATTTCTTTTACATTTGCACTGAAGTTTGAAAAACACTATTGGAACTGTAGTTGGAGCTCAGAAAAAAATGTCTGCTGCAGATTTGTGTGGGAATAGAGAATGTACTTCTTGTTTTAACTTTTGACAGCACAGACCATATAAAGCAGTTTGACTTTACTGGTGATTTAAACACTGCTAATTATTATTAAAAATAACTTTCACATGTTATTTTGTCTTATAAATTTAGGTTGAATTCATTAAGAAATATTACCAAGTCATTCAATGTTTAATAATAGTGGGTGATGGCAGTTCTCATATATGAAAATAAAATTTCAATCTCAACCTTGAGCTCAAAAAAAGTCATAATAAAATTTTCCTCTCTTCTTTTTCTGTTTTGACATGATGAGTATGCACTGATAATATTTTTTTTAATCTTGCATCATGGCAACACATATGGCACTCAAAATGCTGTCAAGTTATAACTGCTGTCACATTATAACTACATCACTGAATGTGTAGCAAGAGAAGCATAAGTGAAAAGTGATGAGAGAGCATACTGTCTCTATTGCAACTGTTCAACTCTGTCACTGTAACAAAAGCAAAGAGATAACATATAAATGAATGAGATTGGCTGGATTCCAAGTAAGCTTTATTTTAAAATGTAAAAACCATTCTTAGCTCAAGGGTCATACAAAAACAGCAATGGGTCAGATTTGGTCACTTTGCTGACCCTGTTTTAGACAAAAAATTATTAATTCAGTCAGAATCGCTCTGAGCTACCCACCTTTTGTAAGGCTTTAGAAAATGGTTTGGCACTCTGCCTAACTTTACATTTATATTTTTCTCTAGTTAACCCCTGGCCACTTCGCGGTTGAAACAAAATTCAATTGTACTTTTGGCTAATGAAACATCAGATTATATCATAGTGTCTATGGATAGACGGGCACTAGGAAGAGAACTTGGAGAAAGAATTGACCCTTTATCTGAATTTCCCTCAACTTGGATCTGCTCTGAGATGCCTGTAGGGTCAATGACTATCCTCAGTATCTTCCTTCTCTGCCACCATTCAGTCCTACCATTATTCCTTGAAAGTGTGAAGGAATGTCATTTTTTTTTAATTTTTTTTATCTTTTAGGAATGTCATTCTTTTTTTTTTATCTTTTAGGAATGTCATTCTTGCTTGGCCCCTTCTCAACTTGGTAATTTAGAGAGAACAACAAGGGTTCTGCATTCAACACAGAGAGGATTTCCACAGTTGTGAGTTAAGCCTTGTCACATATATTTCTTCTTCTCCTCCTCCTCCTTCTTTCTCTTTCTTCTTTTTTCAAAAAGTTGGGACAATTTACTTTTTGTCCTGCACTGCTTTCATTTCTGATTTCTTGAAATATAGCTCTAGAAAACAGGCTTTTAAAAAGTCCATTGTGTTTTAAATGATGCTATTGACTATGCCTTTAAATCCAAATCATTCTGGCTTTCACTGAATGGCCAATAATAGTCCCAAACTAAGTCTCTGAGGCTCATTGTTTAGTTTTGATGGCTTAGAATGAGTGTAAATAGAAACTGTTTTCTTTTTTTTTTTTTTACTGGGCGGTGAGGACTTGCCTTTTCTGCTTTATTTATTTATTTTTTGGTCTTTATTAATTTGTTTACTTTTAGTTTACAAGATTCATTACCACAATTCCTTGGGTTTCAAATTTTCTCTCCCTCCCTCCTCCCCACCATGGCAGCATACAATCAAGTATAGTATCTGTAAATACTTTCATATTAGGCATTAGTCAGGTTATAAAGAAGGATTGTATCAGATGGAATGAAGAATGGGAAAGAGGAAATAAAACCAAACAAGAAAAAGAAAAAGGGAACGTAGTATGCTTCAATCTGGGTTCAAACTCAGTTCTTTCTCTGGATGTAAATATCTCTTTCCATCATGAGTCTTTAGTGGTTGACTTATGACTCTGAATTGCTGAGAAGAGTGCAGTTTATCAAAGTTGGTCATCACACATACATTGTGTCTGTAATTGTGTACAAGTTCCTCCTGGCTCTACTCTTCTCATTCAGCATCAGATCTTATAAGCCTCTCCAGGTAAATATGAAGTCCATTTGCTCCTTGTTTCTTATTGCACAATAGTATTCCATAACATGCATATACCATAACTTGTTCAGCCATTCCCCAATTGATGGGCACCCCCTTAATTTCCAATTCTTTGCCCCCACAAAAAGAGCTGCTATAAATATTTTTGTACATATGGGTCTATTTCCCACTTCTATGATCTCTTTGGGATACAACCCTAGAAGTGGTATTGCTGGGACAAAGGGTATGAAATTATTTATAGCTCTTTGGGCATTATTCCAGATTGCTTTCCAGAATGGTTGGATCAGCTCACAACTCCACCAGCAATGCATTAGTGTTCCAATTTGTCCACATCCTCTCCAGCATTTGTCATTTTCCTGTTTTGTCATCTTAGCCAATCTGACTGGTGACATATGTTACCTCAGAGTTGTTTTGATTTGCATTTCTCTAATCAATAGAGATTTAGACCATTTTTATATGCTTATAAATATCTTTAATTTCTTCCTCTGTAAACTGCCTGTTCATATCCTTTGATATCAATTGGGGAATGACTTGTATTCTTATAGATTTGACTCAGTTCTCTGCATATTTTAGAAATGAAGTCTTTATCAGTGACATAGGTTGTAAAAATTCTTTCCCAATTTTCCACTTCCCTCCTAATCCTGGTTACATTGGCTTTGTTTGTACAGAAGCTTTTCAATTTAATGTAATCAAAATTATCCATATTGCATTTTATAATGCCCTCTAATTCTTGTTTGGTCATAAAGACTTCCCCTTTCTACAAATCTGACATGTATACTATTCCTTTCTTTCCCAGATTGCTTAGAGTATCAGCCTTTATAACTAGATCATGCATCCATTTAGATTTGATTTTGGTATATGGTGTTAGATAATGGTCTATGCCCAGTTTCTGCCATACTATATTGCAGTTTTCCCAGCAGTTTTTGTCAAATAGTGAGTTCTTATCCCAAAAAACTGGGGTCTTTGGGTTTATCAAACAGTAGATTACTATAGTCATTGACAGCTGAGTCTTGTCTATTCCATTGATCCACTACTCTATTCCTCAGCCAGTACCAAGTAGTTTTGAGGACTGCTGCTTTATAGTACAGATTAAAATCTGGCATTGCTAGTCCACCATCCCTAGCATTTCTTTTCATTAATTCCTTTGATATTCTGGACCTTTTGTTCTTCCAAATGAATTTTGTTACTATTTTTTTTCTAGCTCGATAAGGTAGATTTTTTTGGTAAATTGATTGGTACGGCACTAAATATATAATTTAATTTAAGTAAAATTGTCATTTTTATTATATTTGCTCAACCCAGTCATGAGCAATTGATGTCTTTCCAGTTAGTTAGATTTGATTTGATTTGTGTCAAAAATGTTTTGTAATTTTGTTCATATAGGTCTTGGGTTTGTTTTGGCAGGTAGATGCCCAAATATTTTATAATGTCTACAGTAACTTTAAATGGGGTTTCTCTTTCTATCTCTTACTGTTTAGTTTCATTAGAAATATACAGGAATGCCGAGGATTTATATGGGTTTATTTTATATCCTGCAACTTTGCCAAATTTGTTTATTGTCTCAAGTGGTTTTTTACTTGATTCTTTAGGATTCTCTAAATATATCATCATATCATCTGCAAAGAGTGATAGCTTGGTCTCTTCTTTGCCTAATTTGATTCCTTTGATTTCATTTTCTTCTCTAATTGCTACTGCTAACATTTCTAGCAACAGATTGAATAAAAGGGGTGATAGTGGACATCCTTGTTTCACCCCTGATCTTATTGGAAATACTTCTAGCTTCTCCCCATTACATATAATACTTGTTGATGGCTTTAAATAGATGCTACCTATTATTTTAAGGAAAGCTCCATTTATTCCTATTCTTTCTAATGTTTTTAATAGGAATGGATGTTGTATTTTGTCAAAAGCCTTTTCTGCATCTATTGAGATAATCATGTGGTTTTTGCTAGTTTTATTGTTGATATGATCAATTATATTGATGGTTTTCCTAATATTAAACCATCCTTGCATTCCTGGAATAAATCCTACCTGATCCAAGTGTATTATTCTTGTGATAAGTTGCTGTAGTCTTTTTGCTAATATTTTATTTAAAATTTTTGCATCTACATTCATGAGGGAGATTGGTCTATAATTTTCTTTCTCGGTTTTATCTCTTCCTGATTTAGGTATCAGTACCATGTTTGTGTCATAAAAAGAATTTGGTAGGACTCCTTCTTCACTAATTTTCCCAAATAGTTTGTAGAGTATTGGAATCAATTGTTCTTTAAATGTTTGATAGAATTCACTAGTGAATCCATTTGGCCCTGGAGATTTTTTCCTAGGGAGTTGACTGATGGCTTGTTTGATTTCTTTTTCTAAGATGGAGTTATTTAAGTAATTTACTACCTTTTCAGTTAACTTGGGCAACTTATGTTTTTGTAAATATTTATCCATTTCACTAAGATTGAAAAATTTATGTGCATACAACTGGGCAAAATAATTCCTAATTATTGTTTTAATTTCCTCTTCATTGGTGGTAGGTTCACCCTTTTCATTTTTGATACTCATAATTTGGTTTTCTTTCTTTTTTTTATCATATTGACTAAGTTTCTATCAATTTTATTGTTTTTTTTTTCATAAAACCAGCTCTTAGTTTTACCTATTAATTCAATAGTTTCCTTAATTTCAACTTTATTAATCTCTCCTTTGCTTTTCAGTATTTCTAATTTAGTATTTAATTGGGGATTTTCAATTTGTTCTTTTTCTCACTTTTTCAATTGCATGCCCAATTCATTGACCTCTCTTTTCTCTAATTTATTCATGTATGCACTCAGGGATATAAAACTTCCTCTAGGAACTGCCTTTGCTGCATCCCACTAATTTTGGTATGTTGTCTCATTATTGTCATTCTCTTGAATGAAGTTACTGATTGTTTCTATGGTTTCTTGTTTGACCCACTCATTCTTTAGGATTAAATTGTTTAGTTTCCAATAAGTTTTTAGTCTGTCCTTTCATGACCCTTTGTTGCATATGATTTTTATTGCATCATGATCTGAGAATGATGCATTTAATATTTCTGCCTTTCTCCACTGAATTGTGAGGTTTTTATGTCCTAGTACATGGTCAATTTTTGTGTATGTGCCATGTACCGCTGAGAAGAAGGTATATTCCTTTTTATCCCCATTCAGTTTTCTCCAGAGATCTATCATACATACCCTCTCTAAAATTCTACTCACCTCCTTACCTTCTTTCTTGTTCATTTTGAGGTTGGATTTATCAAGTTCAGAGAGGGTGAGAGTAAGGTCTCACAGTAGTATAGTTTTGTTATCTATTTCTTCCTCTAATTCCCTTACCTTCTCCTCTAGGAATTTGGATGCAATACCACTTGGTGCATATATATTAAGTAATGATATTGCTTCATTCTCGATGGTGCCTTTTAGCACGATATAGTTTCCTTCCTTATCTCTTTTAATTAGACCAATTTTTGCTTTTGCTTTATCTGAGATAAGGATTGCTACCCCTGCTTTTTTTCACTCGGGGCTAGGCTCTGCTCCCAGCACACTGCAGTGGCCCCTTCCTGCAAGCCTGCCAGACCGTCTTCAGCAGGAGGTTTGTTTCTCCCTGTCACTCTGTGGGTTCTGTAGCCCTAAAATTTGTTTAGAGTCATTTTTTATAGGTTTTTGAGGTGGTTATGGGGAGAGCACAGGGAGTTTTCCTGCTTCTACGCCACCATCTTGGGTCCTCCCCCTCCTCGCTTTCTTTCTTTATCTTATGTTCTTCTCCTCCATGAATTCTAGACTCCAGCAGTCGAGGAGAGTTCACCAATCCCTCAACATCCACCACTTTTTTAGTATCCCTGATTTGCAACCTCCACATTATCCTTAAAGTTTCAATTACCCTCACCAGACATATCCAATCAGTTGCCAAATCTTGCTGTTTCCACTTCAAATATCTTTCAAATCTTACTCCTTCTCTCTATTTTTGAGGCTACTATCTTAGCTCAGACCCCCATCACCTCTCCCCTAGATTATTGCAATGGCTATCTGATGCGTCTCCCTGCCTCAAGTTTCTTCCCAGTCCATCCTACACACTCTGCCAAAGTGATCTTCTTTAAACACAGATGTAATTGTGCCACTTACTCAACAAACTCTAGTGACTCTCTAATAACTCTGGGATAAAATATCAACTTTTCTGTTGAGCTTTTAAAATCCTTCCCAATCTGGTTTCAACCAGTATTACCTACCACACTATAACGACTCTTCTTCTAGCACCCTACTGGTCTTTTGGCCTTCTCTCTGCTCCTCATACACATAGCACTCTCTATATCCCATGTCTGTGCTTTTGCACTGGTCATTCTTCACACCTGGAATGCACTCTCTCTTCATCTTTGCCACACAGAATCCCTCGTCCTTTAGGATGCAGTTCAAGCCTCTACCTAATTCATAGTGTTCTCCCCTCCCTAAGTATATTGTATTTAACTACCTAATCCTTATTTTGTTTTATGTGTGTGTTTATATATGTGTATATCTACATATATGTGTATATGTAGATATACACATATGTGTACTTACTTGTCTCTTCTAAGAGAATATAAGCTCTTTGAGAGCAGTAATTGTTTCATTCCTTTTATTAGTATCTCCATGCCTAGCACAATACCATAGACATAGTAAGTACTTGATAAATGTTTGTTGATTGAGTAAATACTCCCTTGGTTTCTTGTTTCTTTGCCTTTGTTCCCTCTACCTCAAATTTCTCTTCATTCTTCTACTTCTCCATTCTATATAATTATAAGAAGAGTGTCCTACAACCTGTCCCCAGTTAATGGAACTAATAAGATGCTTGACACCTTGATACCTTTGATTACAAATTAATTAATCAGTCAGTCAATCAAAGGTATAAAGTCAGTGCAAACAAGTACTTTAATCAATTTAGGAAGAGTATAGTGCTTCAAGCCATTGGATGAAATCAGATGAGACCACACAGGAAATATACTGGGATTGTTTGAAGTAATTAGACACACCTCCAGTAAAAACAACAACTGTCAAGTTTCATGAGCACCTTGAATAAGACACTCCTTGTGTCTGTACCAGAGGGCAATGATAGAATAAACTCAGTGAGAGTGTCCTACTTCTTTCCCACCCCCTTGGCTAAAGGACAATCTTGTGACCTTCAAAAGGTTAGAGATTTCTGAACTTCCTGTGAATGTGGGGGTAGCAGCTACCCTAAAAAATCAGTGGCTGATGGTAGCATCTGCATTGGGAGCTGAGAGATATGCCAAAGAAAGATAACTTCAAGATTCTAAAAGGACACTGACTCTCAGTGTCCAGCAGAAAATAGCACCTAAGAAGAGCTTTATGAGGACTCTACAAAGGGAGAAAAGGATTCACAACCAATCAGGAGATTATACACCCCTTTACCACATGTGCGTTCTAAACCTGAGTCCATTTTTCATTTCATTTATTTATTTATTTGCTTTTTTTGGAGGGCAATTGGGGTTAAGTGACTTGCCCAAGTTTTTGTGTTGTGTTTGAGTCTGGATTTGAACTCAGGTCCTCCTGACTCCAGGGCCAGTGCTCTATTCACTGCGCCACCTAGCCACCCCTTTTCATTTCATTTTAAAGGTAGTTTCTTTATGTCTGTTTTTTTTCTAGGAATGTTTCAAATATTTCTTCTTATTGACCATCCAGATCTGCAGGTAGGTCACACTGGGTTTCATTCAAGCTCTTTTGCACTTCAGAATACATATTCCATTCCCTCCCATGATTTCTGGTGAGTACAGAATAATCTTGTGTTATTAGAATTTCTTTTCCTTTGTGTTTGAGGTCTTTCTCTTGGTCACTTGCAGAATATGCTGTCTGCCCATAGAACTATTATATTTAACCACAATATGTCTTAGAGTTTTCAAAATTATCTTTTTTTCTGGAGGGGATTTGTGGATTCTTTGGGTTGACACACTTTTCTCTAGGTAGTTTTATTGAATTATTTATTGCATTGTGGAGTCCAAATTTGTTTGTGGGATTTTTTTTATCATGTTCCTCTGGGAGAGCTTATAATTTTCTGTAGTTTCTAGCTATCCTGCCTTTGATATCAGTATGTTTTGCTTATATGGAGATCATGCTTTCTTTTAATGTTACTGCTCTTTCTCTTCTTCCATGTTGTCCTTCACCTCCATGTATTTATATTCCAAATCTGATACTCTCTCTTTTGCTTCTTTGGTTTGACTTGCCACTGTGGATTCAAGTATTCCTATTCTGACAATTATTTCTGCTGTACAGGCCATAACAGCCTGCTGTGGTCCCATGTTCTCTTGGGCCACAGCATCCTCTGCCTCATAAGGTATTATTTTTTCTTCATCTTACGATATTTATTAATAGACACCTGAACTGATCTGGAGGCCATAGTCCTTTCTGTTAATAATATCTTCTATGTCGGTTCATCTGCTTATGCTCTAGGTCTTTAATTGAATTTTCTTTGCCCTAAGATATTTGGTAATTTCAGCCTTTTTTAAAATTCTCCCTATTGCTAACTTTCTGCCAGCCTCAGTGACTCTGCCCCAGGTGACTTCTGGGATGACAAAACAGGTCAGAGCTGGATGTGGGGCTCTTTCTCTCAGGCTTACTAGAATGGTGCGCAATCTCACATACATGTCCTGCCCTAGTTCCTTCTGTTCCTTAGGACCCTGGTTGACTTCTGCTGAAGTTTGCTTCAACAGACTGCCATGTTCCTCACTGCTGTCAAAACCTGAACAAATTCCTGCTATTTGGATCTCTAAGGCACTGGTTGGGCAGAGATTGTAAAGTTCTGTTGCAAACTGGTGGTCCTGCTTTGGTAACCCTGCTGCCACAGCATGGGGCGGGGGGGGGGTGCTGAGGAGCATATGAAAGAATAGGTAATGTCACCTCAGTTCATTTGGTTCTTCTCTTGTTTGAGTTATGGTGTCCTAGACCATAGAGACAGTTGAAATTGCTTCATCTCTTTTTGGGAGAAATTTGAGAGATCAGAAGTATCAGAGTCTAGTACTCCATATTGTTGGTCATGTAACCCAGAAGTCTCCATTTTTTAATTTAAAGTAAATTTTTATTGACTGTTCATTTTACATTACTTTTATTTCTCACTTTATAACTCTATCTCCCAGAGAGTTATTCCTACAACAAAGAATAATATAAGAAGAAAAAACAATTCAAATGATGTCTGTTTTCCTATAGCTTTCAAGTTCCATTACTCAATTATTTATGACAAATTTCCCCCATTCTTCTCTTTTTTCCTAGTGTATCCCTTGTGTTTTCCTTAGTGTTCTCCTCTCCTTTTCTTTCCTAGTGTAACCCTAGTTTTTCCTTCTTCCTTTCCTTTCTTCTTTTAAGATTATCATAACATAACAAAAATTACTTTGAGGATCTTTGTCTTAAATGACTCCCTCTATAACCCCTAATGAAATTACAATTCTCAGGAGATACGTACATCATCCTCCCTCTCTCCATTAGTATGAAAACATTTTATCCTTATAAAGTCTTTTCTCATTTTGTGCGCAATTTTTAAAGCTAATTAAGCCTAGCTCACTGGTAATCCAATATTGGATGGGAGGGAGTGTGAGCAACAAAGTGAGGAAGCTTCCAGTCCCTAAAACCCTGATGTAAGGATTGGTCAGCTGCCCTCTGGGTCTTTAAGTGGCTGTTGGGCAAATGATAGTAGAGGAAGTATTATATAACAGATTACCATTATTCGTGGTCCAATTCAAGTTCCATGAAGCTTCCTCCAATCTTCCCAAGCTGAGTTAGTTCTCCCTCCTCTTAATTATAACAAAGGAGTTTGTACTTTCCTTATGACCCTTACATCATTCTGCTTTGCAGAATGTCTTAGAGGTAACTGGAGATATAGAGGACAGAGCATTGTGTCTGGAGGCAGGAAGACCTTAATTCAAATCCAGACTCAGAAGCTTACTAACCCTGGACAAGTCATTTAACCTCTATTTACCCGTTTCTTCAACTGTAAAATGGGGATAATAATAGTACTTACCTTGCTGCATTGTTGAGAGTATCAAATGAGATAATATTTGTAAAAAGCATTTAGCATGGCACCTGGAACAAAGTAGGGGCTTTATAAATGCTTGTTTTTCTCTTTCCTATTATAGTCTTTCATGTACATGTATTATTTTGTCTCCTAGGCTCTATCCTATCATAGGATTTTAGAGATGAGAAGGACCATTGAACAGAGGACAGAGAATATTCTTATTGGTCTTATTCAGAGGATGTCATTCTGAATTACCGAGGAAGAAGAAATCATGATCCTTTGAAATCAGATTTCTAAAAGCTCAAGAAAAAACAATTACTTATAGATGTGCATTTTGTTTCCCTCCAGTAGAATGTAAAATCCTTGGAGGCATGAACTGTTTTCACTTATGTTTTTGTAGCCACAGTGCCTAGCACAGTATCTGGCATACAGTATGCACTTAATATTTTTTAATTGATTAATCTAGTGTGGAATTTCTCTGTTCCTATGTTCTTAGAACTATTTTCAGTCTCATAGTAAGAGAGAAGGAACCCTTTTGTGAAGTTATAGCATATCCTTGCATTTGGATACTTGCTTTTCACTCTCCTGATTTCCCTCTATATTATTTCATTTGGTGATCTCATTAGTTCCTATGGATTCATTCCATGCTGATGATTCTCAAATCTCCTTATCCAGTCCTAATCTCTAGACTACCCTTCCAGTCTTGCATCTCTAACTGCCAATTGGACATTGTGAACTGGATGTCCCACAGACATTTCCAATTCAGCATGTCCAAAACTGAACTAATTTTCCTCTCCCCTCTCTCCCAACCTCCCTTCTTTCCTACTTTCCTTATTACTTTCAAGGGTACCACCATCGTCCCAGTCACTCAGGCTTATAACCTAGGTGACAATTTCAATTCCTCACACTCTCTCCCTACCCATATCTAATCTGTTGGCAAGGCCTATCAACTTTGTACGTCTCTCATGTATACCCCCATCTGTCCTCTGATATAGCCACCTGGTGCAGGCCCTCATTGATTCACACCAGGACTGTTAAAATAGCTTGCTAATGGGTCTGCCTGCCTCAAGGGTCTCTACTCTAGCTATCACAGTGATCTTCCTCAGGTAGAGGTCTGACCAGGTCACCTCCCTACTCAGGAAATCCCAGTAGGGATTTATCACTTCTATCACTTCTGAGACTGAATATAAAACCTGTCTGATGTCCAAAGCTTTTCCTAACCTTTATCCCTCTCCTACTTTCCAGTCTTCTTATATCTTACACCCCACTACACATTCTTTGATCCAGCAATGCTGGCCTCCTTTCTGTGCCTCAAATAACACCCCCGATCTCCAGATCCCAGGCATTTTTACTGGCCATCCTCCATTCTTGGAATACTCTCCCACCTCATCTCTGCCTCCTGGCTTCCCTGGCTTCCCTGGTTTCCTTCAAGTCCCAGCAAAATCCCACCTTCTACAAGAAGTCTTTCCTGAGTCATTTAAGGCCAGTACCTTTTCTCTGTTGATTCTCCAGTTCATCCTGTACAGAGCCAGCCTGTACACAGTTGTCTGGATATTGTCTCCCTTCTTAGACCCTGAGCTCCTTGAGCACAGGGATTATCTTTTACCTTTCTTTGTACTATCAGTGCTTGGCACATAGCAGGCATGTAATAAATGTTTATCGATGGAGTAAATAACTGAATGACATATAGGAGTCATATTGTAAGGAAGCCTAGCATACCCTTGCAACAGAACACCTTCTCTTTCAGAGGATGAGAGGCATCAACCACATGAGCAGCAATACAAAAGTGAACTCACTCACCTTTTAAGTGGTAGCCATCAAAATAAATAAAGTTCTTAAGTATTTCAACTTCCTGATGAAGAAATACAACTTCCTTAATCTCTCTTCATTATAATCAGTATATTTTCATGCCTATCAGGTTACAAGGATATCTGAATTCCCTGTTGACAGCAAAGCAAAAAGTTGGATATGTTAATAATTCTGGTCTACATCCCCCCACCACACACACACACACACACACACACACACACACACTCACCAGAGAGGGGGAAGGCAGCATAATTGGGCTAAGTGACTTACCCAAGGTCACACAGCTAGTAAGTGTTAAGTGTCTGAGGTCACCTTTGAACTCAGGTCCTCCTGACTCCAGGGCTGGTGCTCTATTCATTGTGCCACCTAGCTGCCCCTTTGTTACCTAATCTTAGACACTCTAAGCACAAGCTTTTCCTGAATTCCTTTTTAAACTCAGGAAGATAACTCATAGGATCACACGATTAAGGCTGGAAAGGATCTAAAAAGTCATCTAGTCAAAACCATATGTGGGTAGGGATCTCTCAGGCCATATTCTTGAAAAATGATCTTCCAGAATCTGCTTGAAAACATCCAGTGAGAGAGATTTCACTGCCTCCTCAGGCAGCTCATTTCATAGAATCACGAAACCTTAGAAGTAGAATAGAATTCAGATGTCACTGACTCCAATTCACAACTAAAAAGGAATTGCCTCTACCTTACCCCCAAACACGTGGTTATCCACCTTGTGCTTAAAAGCTTCCGTTAAGAAAGAATTTATTGCCTCCCAAAGCAGTCTGTTCCACTGTCAGCTCTAATTGTTAGAAAATACTTCCTCATACTGAAATGAAATTGGTTTTTCTATCATTTATACTTAATGTCCTTAGTTCTCCCCTCCAGGGCCATGCAAAATAAGTATCCTTTCTCTATTAAGTAAAGGAATTGCAATCTTATGCATATTGTAGAAAAACAAGGAAAGTCAAAGAATCTCAGCATTAGAAGGGACTCCAAATGAGTTATAATTCAATTTTTAGCTGAGCAGAAACCTCCTCTGTGACATCCTTGGCAACTGGTCATCTAGCATTTAAGAGAAGACCTCTAGGGGCGGCTAGGTGGCACAGTGAGTAGAGCACCGGCCCCGGAGTCAGGAGGACCTGAGTTTGGATCAGGCCTCAGACACAACACACACACACACACACACACACAAAACAAAGTAGCCATGTCACCTTGGGTAAGTTACTTAACTCCAATTGCTCTCCAAAAAAAAAAAAAGAGAGAGAAGACCTCTAGTCATAGGGGAACCTCTCCTCTGCCTCCTGAAACAGCCCATTCTAGTTTTGGACAATTCTAATTATTAGGAAAAACTAGGAAGGGTTTTTTTTTTTTGAACCAAGCTTAAATCTGCCCCTATAATTCCCCTGGATTTCTCCCAGTTCTACCTTTTAAGAACTAGCAGAGCAAGTTTAAACCATCTTTCACATGACCACCTTCAGGTACTTCAACATGCCTGATGTGCCCATTCTATGTTATCTCTTCTCCAGTTTAAATATTCCTA
Source organism: Petaurus breviceps papuanus (assembly GCF_028583685.1). Taxonomy (NCBI): domain Eukaryota; kingdom Metazoa; phylum Chordata; class Mammalia; order Diprotodontia; family Petauridae; genus Petaurus; species Petaurus breviceps. The sequence continues at coordinate 8,431,636 of NW_027187352.1, forward strand.
GTTTCTGCAAAGGGTCTTTTTTATAGAATGGTCTCCAATCCTCTCACTTTTCTGGTTGCCTTTTTCTAGAAATATACCAATTTGTCAATTTCCTTCCTTAAATGTGAATTCCAAAAATGAACACAGTACTCTAGATGTGGTTGACCAGGAAACAATAGAGTGGGACTATCACTGACCTTGTCATGGATACTTTACTTCCATCAAAATAGCCTAAGATCACATCAGCACTTTGGATGCCAAACCACAATGTTGACTCATATTGAGCTTCCAATACACTTATACCACCACATATTTTCATATGAACTAGTGTCATGTTGTGTGGTGGTGACAGCAGTTTTGGGAGCTCTCAGCTAAGAGATGATAACAGTTTTGGATAACTAGTCAGAAAGAGATTACAGAGGACCCTTTGCTTCCATTGGGTGCAGCTGGTGCTGATCAGCAACTCTAGTGCCCATAAGCAGTTCTGGGTCACAGTTTCAGGACAGAGAGGAGCACAACTAGTCACAGTTGCAAGGGAGAAGGAACCCTTCCTGGGTAAAGACCAGAGTACAGACCAGTAAGTAGAGCAGTAACTTCACCTCTTCCAGAATAATACCTTCCATAATAAAGCACTGAAAAATTGCAGACCTTCAGTACTAGCACTGAAAACAGCAGCATAAAAAAACCTAAAGCTCAGCACAGTTCCTCCCCAACCCCAAGTGAACAGAGCCCAACTTTAACATAAATTCAGAATCAAAAAATGGGCTAGGAAAATGAGCAAACAAAAAAGAACTTGACCATAAAAACTACTACTGGTAGGGAAGACCAAAGGAGAAACTTAGAAAAAGACAGCAATGTGAAAACAGCTAAAAGTAAAACCTCAAAAAAAAAAAAATACTAATTAGATCAAGGCCAGAAAGAATCCCTGGAAGATTTAAAGAAAGAAATGAGTGCTAGAGGCAAAATTGGGTAAAGAAATCAGAATGATGTTTGAAAATTATAAAAAGAGAAACAGCTTGGTAAAGGAGGTACAAAAAATTAGAAAACACACTTAACAAACATAATTGGTCTCATGGTAAAAAAGGTAACAAAATTCACTGAAGAAAAGAACTCTTTAAAAAGTAGAAATGGTCAAGTGGAAAAAGAGGTACAAAAGCTCACTGAAGAAAAATATTCCTTAAAAATTAGAATTGAATGAGTGGAAGCCAATGACTCCATGTGATTTCAAGAAAACAATAAAACCAAAGTCAAAAGAATGAAAAAACAGAAAAAATGTGAACTATCTAAGAGCAACTGACCTTGAAAACAGGGCATGCAAAAATAATTGAGGTTTCCTAAAAGAACATAACAAATTTTAAAATCTGAATACTAGAATTCAGGATCTAATATAAGAATATAATAACATAATATAATATATATTATATATAATATATAAGAATATAATAATATAAGAGTTCTTTTCTTCAGTGAATTTTTGTTACCTCTTTAACCATTAGACCAATTATGTTTGTTAAGTGTGTTTTCTAATTTTTTATACATCCTTTACCAAGCTGTTTCTCTTTTTATCCAGAATTTCTGCCTATAATCTTTGCTAGTAGGGAAGGCTAAGGCTAAGTTTGGGAGTTCTGAGCAGTAGCAGGGCTGAAGACAATCAGGTGACCATACTAAGGCTGAAGAGTGTGGAGGAACCATGCTGACTAAGGAGAGGGTAAAGTGAACTGGTCAGAAAAAGAGTGTATCAGTTTCTATGCAGATCAGCAGTGGGGGTTGGACTAGTTAGTAGTCATCACACTTCTAGCCTGAATGAGATAGGGAGACAGTGGCAAAAAGGAAAGAGACAGAAAGAAAAAGTGAGAGAGAACTCACAAATAGGGAAATTAAATTTTTAAGAAATTTTAAGTTAAAAAACATTTTTTAAAGAAAGAAGGAAGTAGTATCAAAAATACTATAGCTCAGACTAAGCACAGGCTGTAGAGGAATGCTAAAGATAAGGACACAGAAGGAGATAATTTCACTGTAACTTGGACAGAGAGATTATCATCCTCAGTTATGGGACTAAATATTGAGAAAGATGTCAACAATATGGAGAGTTTGATAAAAAAAGGCAGCCATTAAGACCATGCTGTGTGAGGATGAGGGATACTTAGCCTGGAAAAGACGTAAGGAGAAACATGGTACCTTCCTTTAAACATATAAAAGTTTTTCAGGTAGAAAAGAGGTATCTTTTGTTATTCTTTTTTTTTAACCATGCCATCACATAAAAAAAACATTTTTTTATTTTTTGCTTTTTGGAGAGGCAATTGGGGTTAAATATCTTGCCCAAGGTCATATGGCCAATTTTGTGTTAAGTGTCTGAGGCCAGATTTGAACTCAGGTCCTCCTGACTCCAGGGCCGGTACTCTATTCACTGTGCCACCTAGCCACCCCATAACATTTTTAAAATTAGATTTTATGCTTATTTTTAGTTTACATCATTCATTTAAATAAGATTTTGAGTTACAAATTATCTTCCCATCTTTCCCCTACCCATCACCCCAAAACAGCTATCCCACTATATACCCTCTCCCCCAATCTGCTCTCTCCTATATCCTCTTCTATCCCCCTCCAATTTTCCAGTAGGGCAAGATGGATCTCTATGCACCAGTGCCTGTATATCTTATTTCCCAGTTGCATGTAAATAATAATAATATTTTTTAAACATTTGATTTTATAACTTTGAATTCCAGATTCTTTCCCTTCCTTCCTCAGCACCCATCCTTACTGGGGAGATAAACAATTCAATATAGGTTGTACACGTGAAGTTATGCAAAATATTTCCATAGTGGATACATTGTGAAAGACTGGCTATATTTCCCTCCATCCTATCTCACTCCACCCCCTCATTTCTTCTATACTCTACTTTGACCCTGCCCCTTTCCAAAGTGTGTGCTTCTCATTTCCAATAAGATCAAGGTCAAACAAGGGTGTCCATTATCACCCCTCTTATTCAATCTGGTACTAGAAATGTTAGCAGTAGCAATTAGAGAAGAAAAAGAAATCAAAGGAATCAAATTAGGCAAAGAAGATACCAAGCTATCACTCTTTGCAGATGATATGATGATATACTTAGAGAATCCTAGAGAGTCAAGTAAAAAAATACTTGAGATAATAAATAAATTTGGCAAAGTTGCAGGATATAAAATAAACCCACATAAATCCTCAGCATTCCTATACATTTCCAATGAAAGTCAACAGCAAGAGATAGAGAAATCCCATTTAAAGTTACTGTAGACATTATAAAATATTTGGGCATCTACCTGCCAAAAAAACCCAGGACCTATATGATCACAACTACAAAACACTTTTCACACAAATAAAGTCAGATCTAACTAATTGGAAAAATATCAATTTCTCATGGCTGGTTCGAGCTAATATAATAAAAATGACAATTTTACCTAAATTAAATTGTATATTTAGTGCCATACCAATCAATTTACCAAAAAAAATCTACCTTATCGAGCTAGAAAAAAATAGTAACAAAATTCATTTGGAAGAACAAATGGTCCAGAATATCAAGGGAATTAATGAAAAGAAATGCTAGGGAAGGTGGCCTAACTATACCAGATTTTAATCTGTACTATAAAACAGCAGTCATCAAAACTACTTGGTAATGGCTGAGGAATAGAGTAGTAGGTCAATGGAACAGATTAGGCACACGAGACTCAGCAGTCAATGACTATAGTAATCTATTGTTTGATAAGCCCAAAGACCCCAGTTTGGGGGATAAGAACTCACTATTTCACAAAAACTGCTGGGAAAACTGGAATATAGTATGGCAGGAACTGGGCATAGACCATTACCTACACCATATACCAAAATCAAGTCTAAATGGGTGCATGATCTAGATATAAAGGTTGATACTGTAAGCAGTCTTGGAAAACTAGGAATAGTTTACCTGTCAGATTTGTGGAGAGGGAAAGACTTTGTGACTAAACAAGAATTAGAGAGCATTATAAAATGCAAAATGGATAATTTTGATTGCATTAAATTGAAAAGCTTCTGTACAAACAAAGCCAATGTAACCAAGATTAAGAGGGAGGGGGGAAATTGGGAAAGAATCTTTACAACCTATGTCTCTGATAAAGGACTCATTTCTAAAATATACAGAGAATTGAGTCAAATCTATAAGAATACAAGTCATTCCCCAACTGATAAATGGTCAAAGTACATGAACAGGCAGTTTTCAGAGAAAGAAATTAAAGATATCTATAAGCACATGAAGAAATGCTCTAAATCACTATTGATTAGAGAAATGCAAATCAAAACAACTCTGAGGTACCACATCTCACCAGTCAGATTGGCTAAGATGACAAAACAGGAAAATGACAAATGCTGGAGAGGATGTGGGCAAATTGGAACACTAATGCATTGCTGCTGGAATTGTGAACTGATCCAACCTTTCTGGAGAGCAATCTGGAATTATGCCCAGAGGGCTATAAATAATTTCATACCCTTTGACCCAGCAATACCACTAGGGTTATATCCCAAAGAGATCATAGAAGTGGGAGAAAGACCCATATGTACAAAAATATTTATAGCAGCTCTTTTTATGGTGGCAAAGAACTGGAAATTAAGGGGGTGCCCATCAATTGGGGAATGGCTGAACAAGTTGTGGTATATGCATGTTATGGAATACTATTGTGCTATAAGAAATGAGGAGCAGATGGACTTCATATTTACCTGGAGAGGCTTATATGAACTGATGCTGAGTGAGAAGAGTAGAATCAGGAGAAATTTGCACACAATTACAGACACAACGTATGTGTGATGACCAACTTTGATAGACTGGACTCTTCTCAGCAAGGCAGTGATATAAGTCAATCCCAAAAGACTCATGATGGAGAGAGATGTCTACATCCAGAAAAAGAACTGAGTTTGAGTCCAGATTGAAGCAAACTACCTGATCTTTTTCTTTTTCTTGTTTGGTTTTATTTCCTCTTTACCATTTTTCATTCCATGTGATATAATCCATCTTTATAACCTGACTAATGTCTAATGTGAAAATATTTACAGATCCTATACTTGACTGTATGCCACCATGGTGGGGGGGAAGGAGGGGGACAGAATTTGAAACTCAAGGAATTGTGGAATTGGATCTTGTAAACTAAAGGTAAACAAACAAATTAATAAAAAAAAAGTGTGTGCTTCTAACCACCCTCCCCCTCAACCTGCCCTCCCCTCCATCATCCCCCCTCTCATACCCTTCCCCCCTACTCTCCTGTGGGGCAAGATACCCAATTTAGTGTGTATGTCATTCCCTTCCTAAGCCAAATTCAGTGAGAGTAAGGTGACCCATTCCCTTTTCCCTTCCTGTTCTTCTCCTCCATTGTAACAGTTATCCCTTGCCTCTTGTATATGAGATAAATTACTTCATTCTGTCTCTCCCCATCTCCTCTCATTATATCCCTCTCTCATGTTTAAATTTCACCTTTTAAATATCATCCCTTCCTATTCAACTGGTCCTGTGCCCTCTGTCTATGTATACCTGTACATATATATATATATATATATATATATATATATGTATATGTATATGTATACACACTCACATATGTATTCATATGCCTATATACCCTCCTATAAAGACATATGTATGTATATGAGCTTTTGAGATTCTTTTTCCATCTGGAAAATTTGGCTTTTTAAGGCATTCTTCTCCTTATTGGATTTTTGGGCCTCTTTTGCCATTTGAGTTAGTCTGGGTTTTTTTTTGGTGTTATTTTCTTCAGTGAAGTTGTTGACTCTCTTTTCATGATTTTTTTTGCATCATTCTCATTTCTCTTCCCAATTTTTCCTCCACTTCTCTTACTTGATTTTCAAAATCCTTCTTGAGCTCCTCCATGGCCTGTAACCAATTCATATTTTTCTTGGAAGTTTTTGGTGCAGGAGTTCTGACTTCATTGTCTGACATTGTTCTATGCTTTGATGATTTTTGTCCCCAAAAAAGGAATCTAAAGTTGGATTGCTGTGCTTGCTTTGCTTCCTCTGCTTTCTCATGTTGCCACTCAATTACTTGACTTTTGAGCTCTTTGCTACAGCAGAACTCTGCTTCCAGAGGGGAGAGCTTTGTCCCAAATTGCTGGGGTTTTTGCAGCTTCCAGAGCTATTAGGAGGGCACTGTCTCTACAGCCCTCCAAAACTCTGGCTCATTGGTCAAACGCCTCAGGAACACCACCCAAGACCGTGATCCAGATCCAGGCAGTTTGTTAAAGCAAGAGTGATTACCTCCTGAATGGTCACTTGGCCCCCCTCCAATCTGCAGGCTGGGAGCTGATGCCATCATGTGGAGGTGACTGCATGGCTGCCACACCTCCACCACTTCTCAGTCTTGGGGCAGAGGCCGGACTATGCTTCCGTCCCCCCCCAGTTCCAACAGAGTTCTACACTGACCTTTTACTTTTTCTTTGGCATTTATGGGCTGATATTTCTGGAAACTGTCACAGCTGCTGGTGATCCGAAGTCTGCTGTAGCCACTGGTCAGGGCTGCCCTGGGGCTAAAATCTCTGGCTTATGCAGGGCTGGGCTCAGCTCCCAGCATGCTGCAATGGACCCTTTCTGTCTGCCTGCTGGATTGCCTTCAGTGGGAGATTTGTTTCTCTCTGTCACTTTGTGGGTTCTGTAGCTCTAAAATTTGTTGAGTCATATTTTATAGGTATTTGAGGTGGTTATGGGGAGAGCTCACTGAGTTTTCCTGCTTCTATGCTGCCATCTTCATCTTTTGTTATTCTTAATCTCTAAAAATAGAACTAGGGACAATCCATGGTGGAAAGAGGGAATTGGGTGGAGGATGGGAATCGCATCATGGCAGAATTAGATTCAATGTAAGGAACAATTTCCTAACAACTAAGACTATCCCAGAACGGAATGGGCTGCATAGGTTCTGTCTCCCTCCCCTTTAATGGAGACCTTCAGGCAAACATTGGATGATCACTTGTTGGATATGTATTATAGGTATTTTTCCCCCCAGGTATTGGTTAGAATAGGCAGCTGCTGAGTTTCTTTATAACTTTGAGATTTTATCATAGGAACTAGACTTATGATTTCATTGATACAAGCAGCTCTCAAAGATCAATTAATTCTAAGACTATATAGATTATTTGGGAAAATTGGCAAAGAAGGAATCCTACCAAATTCTTTTTATGATATAAATATGGTACTGATACCTAAACCAGGAGGAGCCAAAACAGAGAAAGAAAATTATAGAACAAGTTCCCTAATGAATATAAATGCAAAAGTTTTAAATAAAATGTTAGCAAAAAGATTACAGCAATTTATTATGAGAAAAATACACTTTGACCAGGTAGGATTTATACCAGGAATGCAGAGTTTGTTCAATATTGGGAAAACTATCAGCATAACTAGATCATATCAACAACAAAACTAATGGAAACCATATGTTTATCTCAATAGATACAGAAATTTTTTTTTTTTACAAAATACAATACCCATTCCTATTTAAAACACTAGAGAGCAAGAAATAAATGGAGCCTTCCTTAAAATGATAGGTAGCATCTACCTAAAACCTTCAGCAAGCATTATATGCAATGGGGATAAGTTAGATGCATTTCCAATAAGATAATGGGTGAGACAAGGATGTCCATTATCACCATTGTTATTCAATATGGTACTAGAAATGTTAGCTACAGCAATAAGAGAAGAAAAAGAAATTGAAGGAATTATAATAGGCAAAGAAGAAATTAAGTTATCACTCTTTACAGATGATATGATGATATACTTAGAGAATCCTAGAGAATTAAGTAAAAAACTATTTGAAATAATAAACGACTTTCACAAAGTTGCAGGATATAAAATAAACCCACATAAATCATCAGCATTTCTATATATTACTAATAAAGCCCAACAGCAAGAGACAGAGAAATTCCATTTACAGTTACTGTAAACATTATCAAATATTTGGGAGTCTATCTACCAAACAAACCTAGGAAATATATATAACATAATTAAAAAACACTTTTCACAAAATAAAGTCAGATCTAAATAATTGAAAAAACATCAGTTGCTCATAGGCAGCCCAAGTTAATATAATAAAAATGACAATTCTACCTAAATTAATTTACTTATTCAGTGCCATACCAATCAAACTACCAAAAAATTATTTTAAAAGGCTAGAAAAAAATAATATCAAAATTTATCTGGAAGATAAAAGGCGTTCTCAGATGAGGAAACTCTCTCTCCCAGTACAGGCTGGTACCTTCTCTGCAACTTCTAGAGTTATCTGGCATACTGAGAAATTAAGTGACTTACCAGGGTTATACAGTTAGTATGTGTCAGAGGTGATACTTGAACTCAAATCTTTCTGGCTCAAAAGCCAGGTCTCTATCCACTCATACTTCCTGCCATGAGATTCTACAGTAATAGGGATAAATTTTTAAACCTACACTTAAAAAAATAATCAATGGCCCTAGTACAATATAGGAGAGGTCTGGATAGGTGGCAATTCATGTAAAAAAGATCTAGAGATTTTTGTGGAATGCAAGTCCATTTGGGTCAACAGTGTGAATGGCAGTGGCAACAGTGTAAGCCAAAGAAGCTAATTTTATCTTAGACTATATTAATAGAATAATTAGTGTCCAAGAAGAAGAAAGCATTCGTCTCATTACATTCTGCCACATTCAGAAGTATCATATTCCGTTCTGGGCAGCGCCTTTGGAAATGAATTTGGCAAGTTGATTTAATTGGATTTGAAGCTAGACAATATCCAGAGGAAGGCAACCAGCATGGTGAAAAATGACCAGTGTTATATAGATTTGGAGTCAGAGGACATGAATCCTAACTCTAGTTCTGCCACTGAACACGTGTGTTGCAGGGGGATTGGGAGGACCAGGATATGGGAGATCAGCACTGGACCTGTATTTTCATTTTCATTGATGAGAGAACTCTCTCTACCAATGCCAGTAAGCACTGGCTCTGCAATTTATAGTTGAGAGTTTCCTGGAGGTGCCAGGAGAGTTAGCGATAAAGTTATGTCAAAAGTGTGATCTTAGCCCAGGTTTTCCTGCCTCTGAGCTGGTTTTTCCATCCACTATATCATGCTGCCTCTCATTTCCTGTGTGATGTTAGGCAAACTATTTAAGCTTTCTTGGCCTTAGATTTCTCATCTGTAGATCAAGGGGGTTGAATGTCAGTTGAATTCTAAGTTCCTTCCAACTCCACTTCCATATTATCTTATACCAGGAGAAGTAATAGGAACCTGGGAATATTTATCTTGGAGAAAAGCCTGCTGGGTGCACATGACAATTATATTCAATTTGACAACTTAACATGTGGAAAAGGAAGAAAAACTTTTCTACTTCGATTCAGAGACACATTGAGAAGTAGTGGAAGTTTCAAAGAGAGGTATATTTTGCTTTGATAAATGGGAGAATGTCCTCAAAATTAGAGCTATCTAAAAGTAGAATTGGCTACCTCATGACACAGGAACTTTAGAAATCAGCTATTTCTCTCCTTCAGGCTAAACATTCTCACTTTCTTTAACCCTTCTTCATTCACATCTATTGTAAAATCTACTATCTAAGATGGGTGCATTTGCACACATGCATTTGTGTGTGCCTGTGTATGTATATATGTGTGTTTGTTGAAGTTTGAAGGTGGTACCTGGAAAAAAAATGTACTTATTCAATTTTCCCAAGTTTTAAAAATGATTTATCATCACTTTGTTCTCAGGATTAATTCCCAAAACTACAAATGATTCCCCAATGTGTCAATAAAGTCATCGGGCATAATTAGCACTTGTTTGATTTCAAAAGCAAAAAACCCCAACAACAACAAAAAAACCTCAAACACCCTTAGAAATACAAATAGCACTTTCTCCCTACACCATTTACCTCATCTGGAGTGTGATCATTAACACCAAAGATGAGTGTGGTCCTATAATACAGTGTGAGACACCATTTGATGAAGGGTGAATTTGTCTGAGTTTGCGATAACTTTCTTGGGTTTTTTTCTGTCGGTGTAGGCAGTTCTTATTGTCTGCCTTGTCTTCCTACATGTTTTCATCTTGCTTATCACCATGGTATCTTAATGTTTAGATAAACATGATGAGCTAAAAACAAATGTGTATGTGGGAAGAAATACCCCCTCGCCCCTACGAGAGCTGTGAAGGAATCCATCATATAAAAAGTATAGAACTGGAGAGGATCTTAGAATATAGAATATCAGCAATGCAAGGAACCTTAGAACATAGAATGTTAGGACACATAAATCATAGGATACGAGAGTTAGAGGGAGCTTATTTATGTAAATAGTATTTAATTTTTTCCAATTATACATAAAGACAATTTTCAACATTGGTTTTTTTTTTAAAGCAATTGGGGTTAAGTAACTTGCTCAAGGTTACGCGGCCAGTTATTATTTCTGGTTGTGGTGCTGACTATCTGAGCCCAGATTTGATCCAGGTCATCCAGGGATCAACACTGGAGCCGGTGCTCTTACTCACTGAGCCACCTGGCCGCCCCTAAGCAATTGGGGTTAAGTAACTTGCTCAAGGTTACACGGCCAGGTGTTTCTGGGTGGGTGCTAAGTGTCTGAGCCCAGATTCGATCCCAGGTTAATCCGACACTGGGGCCGGCTCTTACTCGCTGTGCTACCTGGCCACCCCTCTCTACTTGTGTTCTTGATCCCATCCCTTCCCACTAAGGGCTTATGATTGTTCCTCTCTCTTTTTATCTTTAATCTCCCTATCTCATAGCTCCTTCCCTACTGCCTACAAATATGGCCAGGAGTCCCTTATTCTTAGAACATTTTCACTCGAACCTTCTATCCCCTCAAACTGAACTATGTCTCCTCCTTTTTTCAAACTCTTAAAATGAGTCATTTTTATTTGTGGCTCCCATTTCCTCACTGTCCACTTATACCTCACTTGTCCACTTGAAAACTGGTTTCTGACCTGCTTTATTGAAAGTGTCTTCTTTAAGGTAAACCAATGGTTTCTTAACTGTTAAATCCAAAGGCTTTTTCCTTAGTCCTCAACTTCCTTGACCTCTTTTACCTTGGACAGTATAAACGATCCCCTCTTTATGGATAGGCTCTTCTCCTTTGTCTTCCATTTCAATGCTCTTTCCTGATCCTCCTCTTACTCCTCTTTTCCTTCTCAGTCAGTTTCCTTTGGTGGTCATCATTCACCATAATACAGTGGCAAGAACACTGAATTCAGAGTCAGAGGCACTGGGTCACATTCTGTTCTGCCATAAGTTAGTTACCATGTAAAGTAAGTCACTTCTCTGGGTCTCAGTTCTTCATCTTGAAATTGAAGGGATTGGACTAGATGACCTCTTGGACTACAGCTTCCAGCTCTAAATTTAAGATTCTGCCCTTTTCTTTTCTTTTCTGTTCCTTTCTTTTCCTTTTGCATTTTCTCTTTTTTGGCAATCTGCTCTCATAGGTTCGTCTCTGTATAGATGATCCCCAAATTTGTATATAACAGTCCCAATATCCTCCCTAAATTCTAATCCTGCAGCACCAACTTCCTACTGAACATCTACACTTAAATATTCCATTGGCAATTCAAATTCACTGTCTAAAACTGAACTTAACATCTTCTCCAATAAAGCTGGTCCTCCTCCAGATTTCCTATTTTTGCTGAGAGCAAAAACATCCGGTCAGGTTTGTAACTTCAAAGTCGTTTTTGACTCTTCTCTCCCCCCCACATATAATGACATATATAATAAATACATTATGTATGTATTACATAGTTATACAAATAATATATAATTATATCATATAATATTATATCACTATATTGAAATATAATGTATATAATAAATGAAGTCAAGATTTATCAACTCTACCTCCACATCTTTTATATCTATTTCTCTCTCTCCACTCATATCCATCACTCTGGTTCAGTACTTTTCACATCTAGTAGAATGTAAGCTCCTTCAGGTAGGTATTGTTTCATTTTTGGTTTTGTGACCTCCGACACAGTAGGCACTTAATGCTGACTGGACTGAATTGTGATCTAATGCACTTACTATGTAATAGTGTGCATTTTAGTTGTTTGCATCAGTATCTTATTCCTCTCTGAGTCTTCCAGTTCTTTAAGTATAGAGACCATGTCTTCTCTAAAAACTGTGTCTCCTAGGGTCCACATAACACAGTGCTCTCCACATGCTGTTCTTCTTGAGTCCTTCAGTCATGTCTGACTCTTCATCGTCCTATGGACCATACTGTCCTTGGGGTTTTCTTGTTGAAGATGGGTGTTTTTCACATAGTAAGTGCTTAATAAATGTTGCATTATATTGTATTATATATTCTGAAGTTCCCTTTAGCTCAAATAGTCTCAAGGTCCTTCTGACCTATTTTTATTAATTTATTATAAAAAGAGGCAGCTTGGTCTACAGAGAATTGAAAGCTGTTCTCAACATCACATTTAAGTCCCACTTCAAATACATAATGACTGCATGACCCTGGGCAAGTCACTTGCAGTTCCCTAGACCAATGAAATCACACGTCCACTGACTCACACAATTTTTTATTACAGATATTTTATTTATTTTTATAATGTTTTCATTTACCAGTCTCTCTCCAACTCCCAGTAACAAAGGAGGGTTATTAAGCAAAACAAGCAAAAAACTTGCCATGTCTGAAAACATATATTTTCTGGACATTCTCTTTTCTAAGGTCTCTTGTAACTCTGACATTTTATGACTGAATAATATTTAATGTTTCTCAGATCTGCATGGGACTAATTGTATACAATGAAATAGGTGTTGTTCCACAAGATAGGATTCGATTTTATTCAATTTAGATTTCTTTTTCTCCTCTAATTCATCATTCTCTGAAAGTTACTAGAGCAGCAAGAGAGAAAAGTAAGAACATCAGTGGGCTTCCCAAAGAATCTAGGCAGAGCTTCCTGCCCCTTCCTCTGTCCCCCAGGTCTTTGCTCTATTTGTTTGTTTCCCCTGGGGCCTCTTGGAAGAGAGGGCATTGTTCCCTACCTCCTCCACACACAACCATCAATAGCATTTTTATTAAGAGAACTGGAGTTCCCATTTCACAAGCTGCAAATAACCTTGAAAACAGCCCCACAGTTTATTATCCCACAACAGGGACAGATAAGGACAGAACAGATCCAAGCTACTTTCCCTGAGACTGCTTTTAGGCTTATTCACACTGATTTTTACCCTGGTGCTTTTTGGGGGTACCTTTGGAGCAAAATAATGCCTGGTATCAGAGAAGCAAGAGTTTCTCAATGCAACTTTACAACCTCAAAATTCATGAAAGTACTGAGTTTATGTTACAATCTTTACTTATGGCTGGCACTGATGTGACAATTCTACTGTCTTATCAGACTCAGCTTGAACACTCCCAGAACCAAGTTATTCAGCACCATGACTACCCAATAAAATCAATGGACAGGTGTATAGAAAGAGTCCTAGATATGAAATCAGATGAATCAAAAATGGCAAATTCCTTTGGAATTTATTAACTATGTAACTTTAGGTATATCTGTCAAAAATTATTTATTAAGTGGTTACTATGTGCCACATACTATGCTAAGCCTCAGTTACTCTTTTGGGTAAAAGTGATAATAATCCCTTGCCTGGTTACCTATCCATATTAAAAGAGTTATGGATTTTCAATTAGAAGGGCCTGAATTTAACCGTCTTCTCAATTTACTTGCCATATGACCTTGGGTAAATCACTTAACCTCTGTGGTCCTCAGCTTCTTCATATGTAAAATGAAAAAATTACACCAAGTGATCTCTAACATCCTTGCCAGATCTAAATTCTATGTTTCTATGGTCTTATTTGAGGGTAAAAATAAAGGCAGAGCCAGAACAAAGAATTCTGCACAGGGCCCAAGGTAGAGCATGAAAATTCTGCCCCTTTATTGTAACACATGAGAATTAACTTATTACAAAATAAATATTTACATGCTCTTGATTTCATGTCACGTTTTCAATGCTAATAACAACTCTCATTCTATGGCCCTCTGTAGTTTCCACAGCTCCCTCCTCATAACAACCCTAGGAAGTAGATAGTGCAGGATATTATGATTCTCATTTCACATATAAGGAAACCAAAGCACATAGAGGTTAAATGATTTGCCCAGAATGACATAGCAATAAATAGTAGAACTGGGATTAGAACTCGGGTCTTGATTCCAAATTCAGTTTATTTTCCCCTGAACAGGAAACCTTTCAGCATCTGCCTTAATGTTAGTGCCTTCCCTCTATTGATTCTCTCCCGTTTATCTTGGATCTATCTTGTTTGTTTGCATGTTGTTTCCCCATTAGATTATTAGCTCCCTTATCTTTTGCCTTTCTTTATATCTCCAGAGTTTAGCAGAGTGTCTGACATATAGTACATTCTTAATAAATGTTTACTGACTGATTATAGCACAGCTGTCCTTCCCTTTCTTATGAACCTCAACATCTCCAAGTGGTATGCCCTAGGTTTACTTTCCCTACCCCTAATCCTGGCTCTGAAGAGAAAACAACAAAACACTTTCTTTTGCATCTGTCAAATTCATCATGCTTGTGAGTAATATAAAAATTTCAGTTTTGTTTCTGTAATAGCTTTATTGAGAATATTATGCCTATAATTCTCTCAGGTCCATCTTTAGCTTAACTGTTTCTCAATAATTTAAAATACTAGCGCTTGGGGTAACTGTCCTTTATATTAGAAGAGTCAAAGTAGTGTGACAGAAAAGGCACTGGATTAGGAATAAGAGACCTAGATTGAGTTCTGGCAGTATTTTATTTCTCCAAATAGAACTTGGGCAAGTGACTTTTGCCTCTCTGAGCCTCAGTTTCCTCATCTGTAAAATGGATCTAAGCATATTTGTACTTCCAACCTTACAGGGTTACTTTGGGCAAAGTCCTTTATAGTACTTAAAGTTCTGTGAAAAGGAGAATGGTTATTACTCTAGACCAGAGGTCCTTAAGCATTTTTGTGTCATGGACCCCTTTGGCAGTAAGTCTGGTGAAGTCTAAGACTCCTTCTCAGAACACTGTTTTAAACATTTTTAAGTGCATAAAATACATACATAGTATTACAAAGGAAGCCAATTACACTGAAATAAAGATATCATTGTTTTTCCCTTCCAAGTTCATGGATCCCCTCCATTCGGTTTGAGGTTCTGGGAATGCTGAAATGAAAGGATACACAGGGCAAGTCTGCCTGGAAAGAATTTGAGCACTCAAGCCTTCTTTCAGTCAAAGTATCAAGGTTTATTGTAGCCAATAGAAGTTGGCTAGATTCTAACTGAATCATAGCTTGGTGAGGATAGGATTGGTATTTATATACAAAAAAAGGAGAAGGGTCAGTGAAAATGGGATTAATGAGTGGTAAATAGCCTGGGGTGGGCCAGGTTGTAAATGCAAGCAAGGTATGATTTTTGTTGTTTTCTTTTTGGAGTTCAGTTTCCCAGGTTCAGGGTAAGTTGTAAACATCTGAAGGATTAATCTCCTTTGAACTCTGATAATTCACAGCTGTGCTGAGTCAAGTAGGGTTTTGAGCCTTCTGGCTCTAAGCCAATTAGGAGCTGAGTCTTTGTTATATATTCTGGAAGGTTGGCATTTTGCTTTGGGAGTTTGCTCATGAGAGGGATCTTTTGATTTCCTGATCAAGATTCTGAGTAGCTGTTTGTTCAGAGCACCGCCCCCCTCCCCTGACTGCTCAGAGTTCTGAGTTCCCTCAGTCTAGTGGTGTATGTAAAGTGTATAGCAATATTGCTGTTTTCAGACAGCTGGAGCCCTGTCTGTTGGTTTTTGTGTTAATTTCTGTTTGTATTTTCTAAACTCACTCCTTTCTCTATAATTAAAGTAGGATTGTTAACCCCTTTAAAGCCGTCTTTCCTGTATAAAGCAGATCAAAACAACCTGTGCTAGCAGGCCATCCTGGGTGTGCTTGGGTGCTTGCTAATACACAGATGCAACAATGAAAGGATCTAGATGGGTTTAAGGAGTATCGAGTAAGCTAATTAGGTAATCAAGGTGGGCTGGGGAGGTCCATATGCCTTAGGCAAGATGACAGTGATCTGAGTAGCTGAAAATGTATGGGAAAGTTCAGGGACCAGCTTGCTTCCAGAGATGTCTCTTCCTTTAGGGGTCTAGGTTCCATAATCCCATCACCCTGAAATCTATCCATGGACCAAGTTCAGACCCCTCCCTGCTCTAGGCCCAGCTCTGCCACCACTGCACTGAGGGTCCTGGGGTCAGTCACTTCTGCCTGTGCCTCAGGTTCAGGCTCCTTCCAGATTTGATATCAAATGACTAAAACAATCCTAACAATGTCTACTTGTCCTCTTCTCCACACATCCTTTTGTGGTGTCAGTGACAGATTTTACTCAGTAACAGCGGCTAGCAGGTGTAGAGCTTAGCTGTCCACTACTGCTGACAGCCTGCCCACACATGCCACCACTGACCCAGAAGATGCCTCAGATGCACCAGCTGCTTTGGTTGACTTGATAGTTACTAACCTTTGTCACAAAGTACTGGATTTGGAGTCAGAGGACCTGGGTTGGACTCCTATGACTTTAGACAAGTCACCTAATCTCTGTGAGCCTCAGCTCCTTTATCTGCAAAAAGGGATTCTGGGGTCCCTTCAAGTTACAGTTCTGTAATCTATGATTAATAAAAAGGACTGAATGGATTTGCTGTGAAACAGTTGTTCCACACAAGTAAATTAATTCAGTTCCATTTAGAACCTATGCATTGTGTTAACTCAACAAGCATTTTTTCATTCATCTCTTTCTATGTACCAGTGTTAAACACTAGAGTATAGAAGAAAAGTTAAAAATACAGTCCCTGTCCTCAAGGAACTCACATTCTAATGAAAGGGACAACATAAATACGTATACACCGATATATGCAACAAAAGGTAATCTCAGACGAAAGTCACAAACAGCTGAGAGAAAGGCCTCCTGCAGAAGGTGGGATTTTCACTGGGCTAGAGGAACCAAAATGGCAGAGGTAAGAGGGGAGAGCACAATTAAATATAATGTCTTGTTGGGAGTATTAGAGAGATGAGGACAGGAAGAGCTATTATGACTTCATTAGTACAGGGAATTCTTTAGTGTAGAAACTTCTATTGATGAAGGTCAGTATATTCTCTGAAACTTATGCTGTTACAAAGTTGCCTTGAGCACAAGGACATACAGTCACTTTATGTATCATAATTAGGACATGAACCCAGGTCTTCTTGACTTTAAGGTTAGCTGTCTATCCATTATGCCATACTACAGACACAAATATGCCACCCTTGCCCTCAAGGAACTTACAGTCTAAGGCAGTGCTAATGATATTTTAGGAGGACTGGGCAGAAATTTAATTCAATAGATAGTTAAGCACCCACCCACTGAAACAATCTGCGCTCAGCCCCACAGATACAAAGATGAGAAGTGATGAAGTCATTTCCATAAAAGAATTTACCCTTTATTAGGGAAAATAATTATATATAATAATTTTTAATTATATAATAATCATAATATAATAATAACAGGCACTTGAAGATTTTGCCAAGTGCTTTACAAACATTTTCTTTCTCTCATGACAGCCCTGGGAAGTTAGTGCTGTTGTTACCCTCTTTTCACAGATGAGAAAACTGAGGCTACTCAAGCTGCCCAAGGGTCACCCAGTTCGTTACTTTGGGACTTCCTTACTGGAGTTCCAACAGCTTGTCTCCTGTGCCACCTAGTGGGCCAAAGGAGAATATGTCAAGCCAAGGTCATCTTACCAGGTTTACCTTTCCAGGCCCCACAACATCCTTCTGCAAGATGAGATGTACTATGTTCCATGAGTCTATGTTCTGAGTGCTTTCCAGCCATCCCATCCTATGTTTTATATTTCTTTCTAAAAGAGCTAATGTTCTACAGTTCTGAATCTAGATAGAAACTCCTTGAGGGCTGTGATTGTGTGTCTCTGTGTTCATCTCTGTGCTCCTCACAAGTGCTTTGTACATAGATGACAATTAGGAAAAGAATCTTGAATTTTAAGTCTATCTAAGGTAAGATTTGTTTGTGGAGAGACAAACACCTTGTGAACAGATTGGATGCTAATTCTTCAAGAGTGTAAGCAGGATTTTTGTCAGTTACCTCTAAATAAAACCTGATGGTTACAGTCTCTGAAAGGGCAGCTAGGTGGCGCCATAGTGCACAGAGCACTGGGACTGGAGTCAGGAAGACTTTTATCTTCCTGAGTTCAAATCTGGCCTCAAACACTTCCTAGCTGTGTGACCCTGGGCAAGTCACTAAATGTCTACATTTCCTCATCTGTAAAATGAGCCAAAGAAGGAAATGGCAAACCACTTCAGTATCTCTGCCAAGGAAAACCAAAATAGGGTCATGAAGAGTTGTACACAACTGAAAAAATGACTGAACAACAAAAATATTCTTGAAAATCTGCCAAATTGGATCAGTGCTTTGTTGGATTCATGTAAAATTAACTATTTCCCTACACTTCTTCCACCTTTGTTCCTAAGGCTTCCAGACCCTTCAGGTTCATAATGTGTGTGTGTGTGTGTGTGTGTGTGTATACATATACACACTATATATATGTAATACGAGAAAGAACACTGAACTTGGGCTAGGGAGATCTGGCTTTAAATCCTGCCTCAGACACTAACTAGATATGAAATTAATTATGTGACCTTGGGCAAGTCATATAACCTTCTCTGGGCTTCAATCTTTCATCTGTAAAATGAGGAGATTGGACTAAATGGTCTCTGCAGTCCCTTCCAACTCTGAATCTATGTCCTACTGTGTTTCCCCGATAATAAGACCTATCCTGAAAATAAGCCCTCCCCTTACTGTGTAAGATTCCTCTAAAATAAGCCCTCCCCCGAAAATAAGCCCTATTGAGATTGCTACTGTAGTGAAGGTGATCCCCTGCGCTACACGCTACATTACGGTACCCTCTGTATGCACCGTCCCCCCCCCCCCCCCGGTGAAACGCACGCCGCACTCCGAGCTGCATCCAATCAGAGCTGCAGCAGTGAGCACGTCATCCTGTTCTTCCCCAGTTATTTGCTTGCTGGAGCCATTGAGAGCAGTGCCACGGAGGAGAGCTGAGGCAGGACAACATAAGCCCTCCCCTGAAAATAAGCCCTCTGGTGTTTTTCTTTCCAAAAAAAAATAATAAGACAGTGTCTTATTATCGGGGAAACATGGTATTATCCTTCAAAAAGCTTCTCTTTCCTCATCTATAAAATGGGAATAACAACCTCTGTTTTACCTCCTTTAAAGAACTGCAAGAAAAACACCCTGTGAATATTAAAGTACTCTAGAAATGTGTCATAGCATTATTTGCAAAATTGAGCTGTCTGAATATAGATACAAAGATAAATGAGATATAGTTGCTATTCCCAAACAGTTCATAGTGTCAGAATGTGGCAGGACATATGTGTAAAAATCATAATGCCATACAGAACATGCTAAGTGCATACAAGTTATGCCATATTCTTTTTCCTATGTGGAATCCTCACAACAGCTTGAACCCCAGATTCAAGGTTCTCTGCAGTTCTATTTCCACTCAAAATAATAGCTCACAAGACCCTAACAATATGTCTACTATCTCTCTATTCTGCCAGAGAACACAAGGAGTTTAAAGCAAAGACAAGTAACTAAATAGCATAGTAAGGAGATCTGCAACAGAACATTTCCCTCATAAACGTGTCACACTCTCCCACAAATACACACACCATCAGTGGAAAGAATGAGTATTCATAGAGGTAACACATAGAGGGCCACTAGGAGTGCATACATTGGGGATTCTACAGAGAAGCAACTTACACTTCTGATAATACAGGACCATATCTTTTGGTAATGTTATTATGCTGTTGGTGGCAGGCCTACTTCTTGCTGAGCATATGGCAGGAGTCTGCTGGTAAATGTTTAACAAATGGCTCTCTGGAAAAGAAAGGGGTGTGTGTGTGTGTGTGTGTGTGTGTGTGTGTGTGTGTGTGTGTGTACAAATATACATATAAATATGCAATATACACTTTTTTTTTAAAGCAATTGGGGTTAAGTAACTTGCTCAAGGTTACACGGCCAGTTATTTTTGTGTGGGTGCTGAGTATGTGAGCCCGGAACCGATCCCAGGTCTCCCAACACTGGGGCCAGCACTCTTACTGCGCCACCTGGCTGCCCCTAAGCAATTGGGGTTAAGTAACTTGCTCAAGTTTACACAGTCAGTTATTTTTGTGTGGGTGTTAAGTTTCTGAGCCCAGAACCGATCCCAGGTCTCTCGACTCTGGGGCCAGTGCTCTTACTCACTGAGCCACCTGGCCTCCCCAATATATACTTTTAAATGTAACCTGCATCATTAACATTTTCTCCATCACTTTAAGTCTAGACAATCAACAAACAAATCAAACCCTGATTTATAGTGTTTGTCTCTCTGTCTCTCTCTCCCTCCTCCTCTTCTTTCCTTCTCCTCCTTCAAATTTCTTCTAAATGTCTGCCATTTACTTGCAAATATGTCCAATAATATAACCTCCCAACATTTGAGCTTCCCTGCAATAGGGTTGAGGGGAATGCCACTGATTTGAACCTGGCTTGACAGTAGCCAAAAAAAGTCACAGGGAATCATTTTTCCATCCAGAGCAGTTTAGGAAGATAGATAGCAAGAAGTCTTCAGAGACTGGGGCAGGGACTAGCCAGGAGTGCAATATTCCAGGGCCCAGTGCTAGTAATGGAGCTGATACTGAACACCATGGCAAGAAGCACTGAGGCAGAAAAAGATTCCAAGGGACCTTTGAACTAGTGCTCAGGGTAGGAACCATGCTAGCTGGAAGAAAGTTCTATCACCCATTAACCAGTTTCATGTCACAGTTCCAGGTAGGAGAAGAGTAGTAAGGAGTCAGAGAGGCCTTAGCTATGTACAGAGCAAGGAACAAGTTCTAAGAACTTCGCTGTATGGCTCTGAGCCTAGGAGCAGAGTGGGAACTCACTTCTAACCTTCAGCCCTGTACATAAGCCAGAAACAGAATAACCTGGACAGAAGACCAAGACCAAAGAGGAACCAGCAGTTGTCTCCCTGAACCAACAGCACTTGTAACTGAGTTCAGCAATTATCTACTGAAACTCAACCACACACAATCTAACAGACCCAAACCTGAGTCAGGAACTTCTCAAGCTCAGACCAAGAGACAGTGAACATTTTTTCCCTGAATCGCAATGCTTTGGAAGCACCAAAAACTTAGCAGACTCCCAGACAGAGCTGTGAAAGCTAGGACATTAAAGACATTCCGCTCAGGACAGTGAGCAGACCCCAACACTAATATGAAATCCAAAGTTAAGAAGTAGGCTGAAAGGATAAGCAAATAAAAAAAAAATAACTCGACCATAAAGAGCTACTATGATGACAGGGAAGCACACAAACACAGAAAACAATGACTTGAAAACATCTATAAGCAAAGTCTCAAAGAAAAGTGTAGATTGGATACAAGTCCAACAAGAATTTTTTGAAGAATTTTTAAAAGACCAAAAAATTTTTTATCTTAAAAAACAATAAGAGAATTAAAGGAAAAATAATAACTATGCAAGAAAAATATGAAAAAAAAGAACATCTTGGTAAAAGAGGAACAAAATTTTACTGAAGAAAATAACTCAAAAATTAGAATTGTTGGATGGCTAGGTGGCGCAGTGAGTAAAGTGCCGGCCCCGGAGTCAGGAGGACCCAAGTTCGGTTCCGGCCTCAAACACTTAACACCCATACAAAAAAAATACTAGCCATGTAACCTTGGGCAAGTTATTTAACCCCAATTTCCCTCCAAAAAGCAAAAAAAAAATTAGAATTGTTTAAATGGAAGGTATTGATTCCATGCAAACAATAAAACACAAATTAAAAATAATAAAAGACTGAAAATATAAAGAAAAATGGTGAAATATCTCATAAGAAAAACAATTTACCTGAAAAATAGATTGAGGATAGATAATTTAAGAATCACTGTAGTACCTAAAAGTTATGAACAAAAATAAAAAGAGCCTAGACATCTTGTTTCAAAAAATTATAAAGGAAAATTGTCCAGACATCTTACAACCAGAGGGCAAAGTAGAAACTGAAAGAGCTACCAGTTACCTTTTCAAAAAAACTATCAAGAAGTATAAAATACAAAAACTTTAGCCTGGCATCTTAAGCCAGTCACACTCTGGCTCCAAAAGAACCTTTTGGTTTTATTTTACATTATTCTCCACCCATTCTACAATTCAACCAAACTCACTGTCCTTGACACACAATATTCTATCTCCTGCCTCCTTGCCTAAAATATACTTCTCTTTTCTGCCACCCCTTGGAATCTCTTGACCTCTTCAAAGCTCACTTCAAATGCTATTTCCTACATGAGGCCTTTCCTGATCCCTCCTGTTTCTAGTTCCTCCATCTCTACATTTGTATTGTATTTAATTTAATATTTTTCTATCATATACATACAAATTAGTTCCTTCCAATACAGTGTAAGCTTCTTGAGAACAGTGATTGCTTTAGTTTTTGATTCTGTGTCACATGGAAAAATAAAGACAGTCCTTGCCCTCAAGCAATTTATATTCTAAGGTGGGATTATAACATGTACACAGAAAAAGAAATATAAAGAATACTACCAGTGGAATGTGACACATATACAGATAACTAGAATACATATGTATTTCTTTGTCTATCCTATTCTTAATAATAAAAGTATTGTCTTATACTTTATAGATTTCCAAACTTTCACATACCTTATTTCATTTAATTCTCACAACCTTGTAAGATAGGCATGGTAGGTATTAATATCCCATTTTACAGATGAGAAAACTAAAGTGGTTTGTTTGTTTTTTTAATTACTTGGCTGAACAAAATTCATCTGGAAGAAGAAAAGGTCAAGAATATCAAGGGAATCAATTTTAAAAAATGTGAAGGAAGGTGGACTAGCTGTACCAGATCGCAAACTATATTACAAAGCAGTAATCATCAAAATAATCTGATGCTAGATAAGAATTAGAGTGGTGGATTAATGGAATAGATATGGTATACAATACACAGTTAAGTATTAAATGACCACAGTAATCTAGTGTTTGATAAACCCAAAGATCCCAGCTTTTGCAACAAGTACTCACTATTTGACAAAAACTGCTGGGAAAACTAGAAAGCAGTTTCATAGAAACTAGGTATAGACCAACATCTCATATTGTTTGCCAGCATAAGATTAAAATGGGTATATGATTTAGACATAAAAGGTGATACCATAAGCAAATTAGGGGAGCATGCAATAGTTTACCTGTCAGATCTATGGAATAAAGTAAGAATTTATGACCAAACAAGAAATAGAGAGCATTATGGGATGTGAAATGTATAATTTTGATTATATTAAATTAAAATTTTAAAGGTTTTGCACAAACAAAACCATTGTAGCCAAAATTAGAAGGAAAGAGAAAACTGGGGGGAGGGGGAATTTTCCAGTAAGTTTCTCTGACAAAGGTCTTATTTCTCAAATATATAGATAACTGAGTCAAATTATATGAGTTCAAGTCACTCCCTAATTGATAAGGTCAAAGAATATGAACAGGCAGTTTGGTCAAAGGATATGAACAGGCAGTTTTCAGAAGAAATCAAAGTTATCTATAGTCATGTGAAAAAATGCAGATTAAAACAACTCTGAGGTACCACCTCACACTTATCAGATTGGCTAATATGACAAAAAAGGAAAATGACAAATGTTGGAGGGGGTTTGGAAAAACTGGGACACTAAAGCACTATTGGTAGAGGTATGAACTTATCCAAGCATTCTGGAGAGCAATCTGGAACTACTTCCAAAAAACTATAAAACTGTGCATACCCTTTGACCCAAGAATAGCACTACTTAGCACTACTAGGTCTGCATTTAAAAAAAATTTTTTTTTTAAAGGAAAAAGACCTACATGTTCAAAAATATTTATAGCAGGTCTTTTTGTGGTAGCAAAGAATTGAAAATTGAGAGGATGCCCATCAACTGGGGAATGGCTGAACAAGTTGTGGTATATGAATGTAATGGAATACTTTTATGCTATAAGAAACGACAAGCAAAATGCTTTCAAAAAACCTGGAAAGACATAAACCAATGCAAAGTGAAATGAGCAAAATAACATACACAATAACATCAATATTGTACAGTGATCAATTGTAAATGATTTAACTATTCTCAGCAATATCTCAGGTATCTAAGACAATTCCTAAAGACTCATGATGAAGGGGAAGCTAGGTGGCACAGTGAATAGAGCATCGACCAGGTCAGGAGGACCTGAGTTCAAATTCGGCCTCAGACACTTGACACACTTACTAGTCCTGTGACTTTGGTCAAGTCACTTAACCCCTCCAAAAAGCCAAAAAAAGGAAAAAAAAAGACTCATTATGAAAATGCTATCCACCTCTACAGAAAGAACTGATAGTCTGAATGCAGATTGAGGCAAACTTTTTAAACTGTTTTTCTTTTTCCTTCCTTCCTTTTCTTTCTTCCTTCCTTTTCTTTCTTTCTTTCTTTCTTTCTTTCTTTCTTTCTTTCTTTCTTTCTTTCTTGCTTTCTTTCTTTCTTTCTTTCTTTCTTTCTTTCTTTCTTTCTTTCTTTCTTTCTTTCTTTCTTTCTTTCTTTCTTTCTTTTTTGGTCTGTGTTTTCTTTCACAACAAAACTAATATGGAAATATGTTTTGCATGGTTGCATATATATAACCTATATCAAATTGCCTGCCTTCTCAATGAAAGGAGGGAAATAATGTGGAACTCAATTTTTTAAAAAACGAATGTTAAAAGTTTTTTACTCGTAATTGGGGAAAAAAATGAAAAAAATTACATGCCTATAGTTACAGGCCTAGTTAATAGAAGAGCTGGTATGAGAACCCACATCTTCTGGTTCCTTAATACAGTGTCCTAGCCCAATTCTCCCAGATAACATGAGGAAAATAGAAATCTGCATAACAAAGTTAACCAGAAGAATCAAGAATTAGAACTCAACTTGCCCAGGACTAAGAACATAAAGCAACTTCCAGGTCACTCTCCCAGGTTTCCAAGGAAGATCCAAAGAGACAACTAGAGATGGACAAGAAGATTTAATAGTGCCCCAAACAACAGAGATTAAAAAAGCAAATTCAATTCAGCAAATTCAGCAAAAATTTACACATCAGTTTTATGTAATTCCCTTTGAGAGGCATGGGTACATACATAGATAATTTTGTCATTTTGGTCCTGTTTGAGCCCAAAGGACAATAACCAACAGAATGTGGTCTCTGACCTTAAGGAGTTTACAATTTAGTTAATAGATATGGAAGAGGGACTTACAGATAACTAAAACAAGTTAGAATATGATAAGTTGATAGGGGAAGTCAAACAGGATGCCATGAAAAATTTGAGAAGAGACAGATTACATACTAGGTAGTGAACTGTAACCAGGAATTTTTGTACCTAGGGCAAATACCACAAACCATTTTTTGGGAAAGTATGAATATAGAGGTGTTCATCTTGACCAGCTATATGGTAGCTTCCCATTTTAGCTAATTATTTTTGCTAACTGTGTCAAATTCTGAAGAACTACAAATGCTATCAGCATTCCTTATATTCATTGTCACTAGGAAGGCCCCAGTTCTCCTGACCTAATTATAATTCCAAGTAGGAGATTAATAAATGTTTGTTGATGATGATTTGAACTAAATTGAATATGATTGTTAAGTAAAGGAATTAGGGAAATCTTGCAGGAAAAATGTCACTCCTTGTATGAAAGGAAGGATTTTAATCAGGGCATTTCCTAAGGCTTACTGGGCAACTTATTGGGTGGCCTGGGGAGGTGTTTTCTATCCAAACTATTTGATTAAAACATATATAAAAGGGCGGCTAGGTGGCACAGTGAATAGAGCACTGGCCCTGGAGTCAGGAGGACCCAAGTTCAAATCCGGCCTCATAAACTTAACACAAAAACTAGCCATGTGACCTTGCACAAGTCACTTAGTCCCAATCGCCCTCCAAAAAGCAAAAACAAGAACATATATATATATATATATATATATATATATATATATATATATATATATATATATATATATAT
>NW_027187352.1:8457670-8505703 GCF_028583685.1 Petaurus breviceps papuanus
TATATATATATATATATATATATATATATATATATATATATATATATTTGTGGGCCCATGTTGTATATATTTATTGTGTGATTTATTGATGAAGATTTAGACTAATGGATAAAGAAGCACTTGTTTATTGTTCAAACAATGTACATGAAGATTCTTCACTGCTTCCAGGCAGGGTAAGTGAAGCATCAAGGTGCTGAGGGGATGTTGGTCGGTTTCAGCAAGATAGTAGGTATTACAATTGGCTGCTGATTGTTGTCAGGTATGCCTCAATGGGTGGGTGGGCCTCCTAGTGGCGGGACTGAGATCCCAGGCTTGGTGTCCATACATGAGCAAGTCTAGAGCGGTTTAGGCAGAGTATAGGGGCCACCCTACCCAATCCCTTACCCTCAGAGAATCTAGAGAATTTCTCCCCCACAACAGGGTCCAGCAAAAGCGATGGAAGTCGGCGCTCACCCCAGAGGTAGCTACTGCATTCATTCCCTAAGGTTCAAGCCAAAAGTCCTAGGAGGCTAGGGTATCTAGGATCTGAGCACCAATTCTGGCTAAGAGCGGGACCAAAACGAATGGTGATGTACTAGTGGAGATGAGGCTTCTGGCCCATCTGCAGATAAGTATATCTATTTATTAACATATTCAGAAAGTCTAGGCATATATACTCCAAATAGCTCAGTTTCTGAATGTGGACCAGAAGAAATATATTATGTGAAAAAAACAAAACCCCAACATAGTTATGTGCTGAAAAGGATTAAAAATTCAGATGGTCAAAGAGTACTTGAATAAGATACTGCCACCTTGTGATGTTTATAGGCAATAAAATTAAAAGAATACTGCACAGAAAGGATTTTGGCTTTGGTTGTCTGCGCAAGTTACATAAGCCTGTTTCCTCAATTGTAAAATAAGAGGATTAGAGTAAATTATTTCTCATTTTCAACTCCAAAATTCTGTGATTCCTGGTAAGAGTTTAAAAAAATTTTTTATGTCATGTGAGACTTGAATGGTTGATGCTGGTTATGACGCTTCTTAGTTGTGTAACAAGCAAATCACTTCATTTCATTAGGTTTAAGTTTCCTTAGCTATAAAATAAGGAAGCTATAGTATATACTATCTAAAGTCCTTTCTCTGCTTTAATAGTCTCTGCTTCTACTATTCTATGGTTTTATAAACTGAAGGCTTTAAGTTGGAAAAGACTGAGAAAGTACAAGATTATTGACTTAAAATATTTGCAACTAACCATCTAATCAGCCAGTCAATAAAAATTAATTAAATACCTACTATTATCTGGTGGAAAGAACTTATTCTGTCAAGATTTCAGCAATATAACCCTGGCTCAAAGCTCACTGGTATGGGACTGTCTCCTTACTGGTGGAGATGAATGCCCTGCCCTGTGTAAGGGGCAAGGTGGAGTTATAACAGTGGAAGAAGCTCCAGTCAGTCTTCTTCCATACTCTTCAAGCATCAAGTAGCTTGGGGTTCTTCTGATTTCCAGCTTTGGTAGGAACAATGGAAGAAGTCAACCTTACTTCAGGTTGCTGAAGGAAAAGACTAGGGAGACATGAGAAAAGGTGACATTCTCCACCATTTCCCTAACCCTAGCTTGCTGCTTTAAAGACTTCAGGTGGGGTGGCTAGGTAGTACAGTGAGTAAAGTGCTGGCCCGGAGTCAGGAGGACCTGAGTTCTGTTCCGGCCTCAGACACTTAACTCCCACACAAAAAAACTAGCCGTGTAACCTTGGGCAAGTTATTTAACCCCAATTGCCCTCCAAAAAAGACTTCAGGCAAGGCAGCTAGGTGGAGCAATAGAGGGAACACTGGTCCTAGAATCAAGAGGATCTGAGTTAAAATTTGGCTTCATTCACTTACTAGCTGTGTGACCCTGGGCAAGTCACTGAACGATGATTGTCTAAAAAAAACACACAATAAAAAATAATAGATACACACAGAGTTGGGGTGAGGGACTGGAGTAGAATTTATTATGCTTCAGCTGATGTAAAAAGAGCAGAGGTAGCAATCATGATCTCAGAAAGAGTCAAAGCTAAAATAGATTTAATTAAAAGAGATAAACAGGGAAACTACACTATGTATCACCAATATTATTCAATATTGTTTTAGACCATTAAAAACTGTAGACAGTATAAAATACCTTAGAGTATACATGACAAAACAGACCCAGGAACTACATGAACATAATTTTAAAACATTCTTTATACAATTAAAGTCAGATTTAAATAACTGGAGAAATATTGTTCATGGGTAGGCAAAGCCAATATATTAAAAATGACAATTTTACCTAACTAACCTGTTTATTCAATGACATCCCAATTAAATTTCTAAAAGATTATTTTACTGAGTTAGGAAAAATAATAAATTTTATTTGGAAAAACAAAAGGTCGAGAATTTCATTGAAACTAATGGAAAAAACATGTAAAGGAAAGAGGTTCAGCAGTACCAGACCTCAAACTATATTATAAGGCAGTAAATATCAAAGCTATCTGGTACTGGCTAAGAAATAGAAAAGTAAATCAGTGGAACAGAGTAGACATGCAATACACAGTAGTTTAGGATTATAGTAACCTTGTGTTTGGTAAATTAAAAATTAAGTCTTTTGGATAAGAATTCATTATTTAGTAAAAAAAAAAAATTGTTGGGAAAATTAGAAAGTAGTCTTCTAGAAATTAGGTATAGACCAGTATCTTAAGCCATGTACCAAGATAACATCAAAATGGACATATGACCTAGATATAAAAGGAGAAATCATAAGAAAATTAGAAGAACATGGGACATATTACCTACAATACTCATGGATAGGAGAACAATTTATGAATAAACAAGAGATAGCATTATGAGGTATAAAATGGATAATTTTTATTATATTAAATTTTAAAGTTCTTATACAAATGAAACCAATGTAACCAAGATTAGAAGGAAAGAAGAAAGTTGGGGGGAAATTTCATAGTCTCTCAGATAAAGGTCTCATTTCTCAAACATATAAAGAATTTGGTCAAATTTATAAGAATATGAGTCATTCCCCAATTGATAAATGGCCAAGGGACATGAACAGGCAGTTTTTCGATTAAGAAATCAAAACTATGTATAGTCATGTGAAAAAAAAAAGACTAAATCATTATTGATTAGAGAAATGAAAATTAAAACAATTTTGAGATATCTTCTTACACCCATCCGACTGGCTAAAATGACAGCTGCCCTTCAATTGGGGAATGGCTAAATAAGTTGTGGTATATGATTGTGATGGAATACTACCATGCTATAAGAAATGAGCTGGTTGTTTCAGAAAAACATGAAAAGATTTGGACCAATGAAGGAAGATGCTGTTCACCTCCAGAGAAAGAACTGATAAATAGAAATATATATAGTATGGTATTACATATGTGTGTATGTTTGTATATGTATATGTATATACACTCATATTAATTGTAGCCCTCTCTAGAGTGGGATGGGGAGGGAAGGAGAAAAAATTAAAAGTGCATAGTAGGGAACAAAAGAAAGGCTAGGTAGTTTTGAAAACATTGTGTAGTATTTATTACATGGTTTTTTAAGTAAACAGTTTGAAATGGAAATTTATGGTTTTATATTGAATCCTCTATGTTCTGCTATATACATGGGAATGTTTTGGTTTCTCTTATTTTTTATTTAAGTTTAAAATAAATTTTAAAATTTTATGTAAAAAAAAATCTTAAAAGAAAATTGCCCAGGGGCAGCCAGGTGGCACAGCGAGTAAGAGCACCGGCTCCAGTGTCAGAACGACCCGGAGATCGAATCCCGGGCTCAGACACTCAGCACCACACGCAGAAATAATAACTGGCCGTGTAACCTTGAGCAAGTTACTTAACCCTGATTGCTTTATAAAAAGAAAAAAGAAAAAAAAAAGAAAATTGCACAGATCTCTTAGAACCAAAGGGAAACATGGAAATAGAATCTGCTTTCTTCTGAAAAAAGTAACAAAAGTGACAAGAATATTAAAGCCAAAATTCTGAGCATCCAAGTCAAAGAAAAAATACTAAAAGGAATCAGCAAGAAAGAATTCAAGTACCTAGAAGACACAGTAATCATCACACACAATTTAGCAGCCACCACTATGAAGAACTGTAGGGTTTGGAATAGGATATTCCAGAAGGCAAAGGATAGAGGCTTACAACCAAGAATAATTTACCCAGGAAAACTAAATATAATCCTAAATGGGGAAGAGTAGATCTTTAATGAAACAGAGAACTAAATATTCGTGATACCACATCTGTGTGGAGGGATGATTTCAAACACAAGATTTAAGAGAAACATAAAAAGGTAAAAATGAACGATGATAAAGGATTAAACAAGGATACACTGCTTACATGCTAATATGGAGAAATGATACATGTCCCCACTGAACCCTATCATCATCAGTGGTCATAGAGGGAGTAAATAGAAGCCTTGGGAGGGGTTCTGTTGTTATGCCTTGATGATCTTAAGAATGGGAAGAGAAGGGAAGGAATATACTGGTGGGAGAAGGAAAAGTAAGTTTAGAGGCAATTATCTCACATAATCAGGGTATGCAAGTAAACAATAAAAATTAGGAGGAAGGAGTGGGAGGGAATGGCTGACACTTGAACCTCATTCTCATCTGAACTGGACAAAGAAGGAAAGAACACACATACACAGAGCTGAATACAAAAAATACTTTGCATTTAATAGGGAAATGGGAAAAGGTACAAGAAAGAATTAGTGATAAAATAGTGTGAGGGACTAGTCTAAATAAAACAAATGCTAAAGATGAACAAAAACATTTATAGCTCTTTTGAGGAAGTGCAGAATGGGAATTTGAGGGAGTGCCCATAAATTGAGGAACAGATGAACAAGAGTTGGCTTATAAATACATATGATAGAATACTATTGTTCTGTAAGAAATGATGAAAGAAGTGGTTTCAGAGAAACCTGGGAAGACATATGAACTAATGCAAAATGAAGTGAACAGATGCAGGAGAATAATTTCTATAACAGCAATATAGTAAAGACAAGTAAATTTGAAAGAATTAGGAACTCTAATCAGTGTGATCATCAACTGCCATTCCAAAGGACTGATGGTAAAACATGCTAGCTACCTCCAAATAGAGAGGTAAAGGACCCAGGGTGAACAATGAAACATATACACATTTTGGATGTGGCAAATGTGTAAATTTTTTGCTTGTCTGTAACAGTGCTTTTATTTTTCTCTCATCTTCAATTGGGGGTGGGAATGTTTGGGGTAGGAAGGAAAGAAGGCAGGTTTTTGTTGACTTAAAAATATAATTTTTTTTCAAAAGATGCAAGGTGGGAGAGGAGGACCCTCTAGACCAGTGGTATCAAACTCAAAGAGAAACCTATCTCTGCAGGCCAAGAAAAGTTGACTTAGAAAACAATGAATTAACATTATCTATGCTGTATTGTGTTTTTATTTTGTTTAACATTTTGCAATCACATTTTAATCTAGTTCTAGCTCCACTCCACAGCTTTGCTCCTGCTGAATCTGATACCTCTGCAGACCCTTGGGTGACCTCTTATGTACAAAGTCAAGGACTATATAAGTATTTCAGTATAAAATAGATGGCTTGAGAAATAGATCTATGCTTTTTGAGCTATTATGGGTTACTAGTAATTCTGAAGGAGAGGTGGTCCCCCAAAAAGGAAATTGCTGTTGGCTGCTGGGGACTAAGGAAAACTGGAAAAAACTAGGCACAGTTACATAAATAAAAGGTGGTGAAAAAGAACCACAAAGTGGCACAAAGACCAGTAAAATCTGAGAGCTGCTGAAATTGCAAATTTCAGAAAAAAGCAATTACTATTCAGATAACCAGAAGAAATAACTAAAGGAGCCAGGTACCTAGATGGAGGACAAACCCCAAGGCCCCTTTGTACCTACTCAGAGTTGTACTATAAGTAATCTCTCTGGGGGAGGGTTTGATTGGTATTGATTGATTGATATGGTCCAGTTGTTTTCTATATTACCAATGATCTCTGAATAGTCAAATCTGATTATTTTTTTTCAGTCCTTTACTATCTCTCTGATGTATTTGGCACAGCTGACCACCCTGTCTTGATACTCTCTCCTTTGCATTTTATAACTGTACTCTCTTATGATTCTAATCTTTCATTCTCAGTCTCCTTTGCTAGTATGTCATCCAGATCACACTCCGTCACTGTTTTTCCCAAGGTTCTATCCTAGGCCCTCTTCTCTTCTCTAATCTATACTATCTCTCTTGGAGACCTCATCAGCTCCCAAGATTGTAATTATCATCCTTATGCAGATGACTCCCAAATCTACATATGCAGATCCAATCTCTCCCCCAGATTTTATCCATTATCACCAATTCTCTTTTGGGCATTTAAAACTAGATGTTCCAGAAAGTTTACAAAATCAGCATGTCCAAAACAGAGCTCATTATTCCTCCCGCCGCTCCCCCTCTTTTTGGTATACACAGCTACAATATTAGAGTGCCCCTCATCACTTTATAGCTAAATTATTTCAACAACCTCCTGATTGGTTTCCCTGTTTCAAGTCTTTCCCCACTTCAGTTCATCCTCCTCACATCCTCCATTATTCCTACCAAAGTGATTTTTCTTAAATTCAGATCTGTGACTCTGCTAATCAATTAACTCCAGAGGCTTACTATTTCTTCTAGAATCAAATACAAACTCTTTGCTTAGCTTTCAAAATCCTTTACAACTTTTTGTCAACCTGTTTTTCCATCTTCATCTTACACATTATACCTTTTAATTCACTCTGCAATTCAGCTAAACTGGACTTCTCTCTGTTCTTCAAACAGTACTTCATATCCCATTTTCCACACCTTGAACCAGCTGTCCTTCCTGTCTGGAATGCATTCTCTCTTCATCTCTCCTTCATGGAATCCCTTATTTCCAGATTTCTCTGAGGAGAAAGTGAGGCTGGTGACTGCACAGCCCTACCTCATTAAAATCTAATTCATTTGCATGTCATTCAACTTGATGTCATGGTCCTCTTTGAGAATGAAGGACAAACAATAATATTCCCTTCAAGATGAAGTTCAAACAGGCAGATTTCAGAAAAACCTGAAAAAACATGCATGAACCGACGCTGAGCGAACTGAGCAGAACTGGGAGAACATCGTGCAAAGCAACAGCAATATTGTGTGATGACCAGCCTTGATAGACTTAGCTCTTCTCAGCAGTGCAATGATCTAAGTCAATTCCAAAAGATTCATGATGGAAAATACTATCCACATCCAGAGAAAGAACTATAAAGTCTGAATGCAGATGGAAGCATACTATTTTCCCTCTTTTGTTTTTTGTTTCTTGTGGTTTTCCCTTTTTCTGATTCTTCTTTCACAATATGATTAATGTGGAAAAATTTGTTTAAGAAAAAAAAGATGAAGCTCAAGTACCACCTTCTGAAGTTTTTCCTGATCTCAATAGCTGTTGTCCTCCTCCCCCTCAAACCACCTTGTATTTACCTACTTTGTATTATATTTATACTTATTCTGCATATACTTAAATATGTTCTTGTCTCCTGTTACAATGTAAGCTCCTTGAGAATTCATGTTTCTGAACCTCATAAATGTGAGTGCTTTTAAGATGTGTTGGTAACTATACTGTGGGGGTGAAATGTCAGCTCCTGAATTCACTTTATCTCAAAGGGAACAATAAGCCCAAGAATTAAGAAATTATTTAAGATGTATGTACCAAGGACTTTTGTATCAGCAAGTGACCTCTGATGTAAATTAAATTAATAAATCTTACCACGTGAGATCCCCAATGGGGAGAATTGTGCTGGGTTCAAAGTAGAAAGTGGAAAACTCGATTTCTCCTTAATATCATTCACAATTGGAAGGGGTGGGATGCTGGTAGATATTTAATAACTGGATATCTAGAGGGAAAAATATAGGCTGGACACACTTTTAAATTTAATCTGCATTATTAACATTTTCTCCATCACTTTCTTAAGTCTAGACTCTAGACAATAAACAAACCAATAAATCAAGCTCACGCTGAAAACTTAACAATTGGTAAGAGTTGGCCCCAGAATATCTCTTTATAGAACACAGAACCCAGGATCTTAAGTTATACCTCAACTGGGACTGGCAAATTCTAGATTGGAAAAAGACAATGACCAGTTTAGGAGGAACTAAGAAGCAAAAAGGAATTAATGAATAGGAATTCAACTTGAAACTAAGGCAGGATAAAACTAGGAAGGATAAAATGTCCATAATTTTTACCTAAAGAGTTGACAATGCTAGCAAGAATCCAGTTTCATTTTGCTAGATTTTAAACTACAACTACAAAAGTACATTCACATCTACCAAAATCAAAGCCAAGAGGCAGGAGGCGTACCAGTTGGGTGATGTTTGTGTTTCTAATAAAAGTAATCTAAGCCGCCTATCTTTTTATTCAATTTATATAAAATGTGTATTAAATTCAACAAGCTAGCATGGTAACCATTTTTTTTAGGAACATTGCCTCATATTTATTTACAACATTATAATACAAAAATGCATAATTATTAACAGAAAAGGCTAGACTGGCTAATTTCCAAAGTCCTTTCTGCCTTAAAAAAATGTTAAATTCATTTTGTTTCCATAGAATAAATATCTATGGTTTCACCCTCATACTTGGACTTCTCTTCTATTCTTACCTCTTCTTATTATCCCTTCAATTATCAGTTCCTCTAGGAAGAATTTCCTGATTTCCCCTTTGTCCTCATTCTACTCCTTTGCTCAAATCATCTGATATCATTTACAAAGTTGGTGGTTGTCCATACTCGAAGAGAACCAAAATAACATCACTATGTCAGGGTCAAAGTACAGTGTATCTGATTTCGGTTGATCAAACCACACATACACACACACAGATGTGTATTATATTCCTTCAAATGTAAACTCGTAGGCAGAGACTATCTCGCTTTTTGTATTTGTATGTTCAATGCCTAGCACAGTACCTTGTACACAGTTAAATGCTTAATAAATGCCATCTCACTACTTCCCAACCCTCTCCAAGTCAGGTCACCTGCATGATTGCCCTCCTTGAACTTCTACTCCTGACAATTTTGACTCTGATGAGTTTTCAGCTTGTTTTCTTCTGGAACCAGGCCACCACAAACACATTTCAGTCATCCCCAAACTATATTACCTACATTCTGCTCCCTACCCCACTTTCCAATCTAGTTTATATGTGTTGTCTTTCCCTTTTAGAAGGGTTGTTTTGCTTACTTGTGTTTGTATTCCCCAGTGCTTAGCATAGCACCTGGCACATTGCAAACATTTAGTAAATGCTTTCCTCACTCATTCATAGGGGCAGCTAGGTGGTGCTTCAGATAGTGCTTGGGCTTGGAGTCAAGAAGACCTGAGTTCAAATTCAGCCTTAGACACTAACTTACTTAGTAGTGTACAAGTCACTTAACCTCTGTTTGCCTCAGTTTTCCCATCTGTAAAATGCAGATAACAATAACACACTTCCCAGGGTGGATGTGAAGATCAAATGAGACAAATGAGATTGTAAACCACTTAAGACAATGTTGGACACTTAGTGTTATATAGATATCATTGTCACCATCATGCAAGCAGGAGATGAAATCATCTTTGGCTGGAATTCAGAGCACATGAAGGGAAGTAACATGTAATAAGACTGGAAAGGTAGGTTACAGCCAGATTGTGAAGGGCCTTAAATGCCAAGCCAAGATATTTTATCCCATAGCCAACAGAAAGCCACAGAAGGTTTGAGGGTTGTGTTTTCATCAGGGAAAGGACAGGTTTGTACCTCAGATGGACTAAGAGGGAGATTAGATATGATGTTAGTTAGGAGACTGTCAGGATTATCTACGGGCAAAAATTAAAAAGCCTTAACTAAGGTGGTAAGTGGAGAGAAGAGGATAAATGAGAAATGGAATTTGAAATGATAAAACCAGACAATTGCTTGGATGTAGGTTGACAGAAAAGGAAGAGACAAAAGTGAAATTATAAAAAAAGAACACTAAGGTTTCAAATGTGGAAGAGTGGACGAATAGTGATACCAATGACATGTATAGTGAAAAAGCAGGTTTAGGGAGAAAGAAAAACTCCACTGGAGGCATCCATGCTGGTAGAGATGTCCTGTAGGCAACTGGAGATCCAGGTCTGACCCTCAGAAGTCAGAACTAGAGAGAAGAGATTTGGGAGTCATCTGCCTAAGTGGTGGTTAATTAAACCTGTAAAGGTGAATGAACTGACCAAAAGAACAAAGTGGAGAGAGAGAGAAAAAATGGCCATTTTCCCAAATGACTGAAAATTTAGATCCACAGAATCTCAGATTATGGAAGGGCCCTTTGATGTCATCCAGTCCCTTAACTGAGAAGAAATTATTCCTCCAAAATCACTGTCATGTTCACACCTTCCTAAGTAATCCCCAAGATGAGGAGCCCGCCCTCTCTGGAGGTAGCCAATGCCTTTCCCCCGCCCCATAGCTCGAATTATTGGGGCTATTTTTCTCACTCGGGTGTCTCTATTTAACGCCCCTCCTCCCACGTTCCTCTTTCAGTTCTCTGAGACTCAGCCCAAGCGCAAGCTGCAGAGACAGATTTAGGCTGCGTGCCACGGGTGTCATCTGTAAGGGGAGCTGGCGAAGCAAAGGGCAAACCAGCCCAGTGTCCGAGCCCAGAAACCCCCCATGGGGTCACGAAAGGTTCCCCTCCCCCGGGGCGGCCCGAGGAGCGCGGGCAGGCAGGGGGTCTCCGCAGAGGCCCGCGGGTCCCGTCTTCTTGCGGGGGAACAGCTCGGGTCCCTTCCGACATTAAAGTTCTGTCACTGGGCGCCGGCCAAGCACCAGAGGACGGGGGTCACGCCCCTCGCTTTCTCTCAAATTCTCCCTGAACAAACCGTGGTGAGTAATTAGGAGTGTGGAGAATTCAAGGCAGGCCCCCCCCCCCCCATACGGTCTTCGCGGCAGGGGTCACCATCACTGAATTGCGGGGAAACTGGGCCTTTAAGTCCCCACAGAAATTGTTCAGCCGCGCGAGGCTGAGGTGGGGACAGGTGCAGGATTGTGTCCCCTTGGCCACGGAGGGGGGACACTGAAAGAGAGTCGTTCGGGCCGCGGACGTGTTTTCTCTGCTTCGGGCCAACAGTCACACGGTTTCTCGGAGCGACTCTGGCGGCCGGACCAGTCCAGGCTGGACGCTCTCTCCCACCAACGGTAGTAGCGCGCTCCCGCTCTCGCAAGCGTACGCCTGCGCGCCGCACCCCTCCTCCCACACCGGCGGAGGCATGCAAGCGCCCTCCTTTCCTACAACGGGGCAACTTCCACCTCGACTCCCAAAGGTCAAAGGAGCGTGTGGGACCGGGCCGAGGGGGGGTGGGGGGGAGAATGAAGCCGGTGAGTCGGTCGCGCACGCGCGGTGGTGCACTCCGGCCGCGCGTTCCTCTCCCCTCCCCGGGTTCCCACCCCCGTTCGTTCGGTCCGAGCGAGGTGGGTGTGGGGTGTCTGCGTTTCTCCCCGGACTGGGTGAGACTGACCGTTGGGAGCCTCCCTCCTCGGAGTCGCCGTCCTAAGTCCGCTACCTTCCCTCCCTGGCTCTGCCCCCATAGACGAGCCGGGAGCCGGGAGCCGGGGAGGGGAGGACCTGGAGTAGGAGAGAGGAGGAGGAGCCCACCTTGAGCCCACCCCTTTCGTCCTATTTCCCCCTCTAAGCCTTCGCGCTGGAGCCGCTGGAGGAGGAGCTGGAGCCTGGGACTCTGGACCCGGGGACCGTCCCGGTCCAGGTTCAGGAGGTTCCCAAGCAGACGGACCTTTCGAGGGAAGAGCTGCTGATGACCCTGCTGAGGTTTTGGGCGGAGGGCCAGGACACCTGCATCTCCCTGGGGGTGATGCTCTGCGTGGTTCTGATCACCGGATTCTCGCGCGTCCTGATCCGGAGGCACGTCCGCTCCATGTTCATCCGCGTCTTCACGGCCGAGCTGCTGGGCACCTTCCAGCAGTGCTGCTGCTCCCTCGAGCTCCAGGTGCTGAGCGAGGTGGGGCCGGACAACCCCAGCTGGACCCTGACCATCATCTATTTCCTCTCCCTGGTCCATGGCCTGACGCTGGTGGGCGCCATCAGCAATCCCTGCGGGGTTCTGGAGCAGCTGGCGCTGGAGCAGTTGCCCCTGTGGCTGGGCTTCCTCAAGATCTTCGCGCAGATCGTCAGCTCGGCGTTCAGCCGGACTTTCATGGTCTGGGTCTGGAGCCTGGGCGTTTCCAAGCGACACTTTGCCGAGAGGGCTCTGAAGTGTGCCAGCCCCATCCACATCGCTCTGCCCGAGGCGTTCCTCGTGGAGATGCTCTGCTCCTTCATCTTCCACAGTGCCGTGATGCATTTCCAGGAGGTCAGGCTCAAGTTTCGAATCCACTTGCAGGCAGCACTCATCACGTTTTTGGTCTTTTCAGGTTTGTTTCGAGAGCGCTCACCAGGCATCCACACTCCCACTCCCTGTTAACCATACCCCACCACCAGTGTTCTAGCCATGTCTCCGTTGAGGTGGTTTTTCTTTTTTAATAATACTTTGCATTTCTGTAGTACTTCTGAAGTTTACTAAGGACAGCTCTGTGAAGGAGGGATATGGTTGTTCAGTCGTGTCCGACTCATCATGACCCCATTTGGGGTTTTCTTGGCACAGATACTGGAGTGGTTTGCCATTTGCTTCTCCAGCTCACTTTACAGATGAGGAAACTGAGGCTAACAGGGTTAAGTGACTTGCCCAGGGTCACACTGCTAGTGGCCGAGACCAGATTTGAACTCCGGAAAAAGAGTCTTCTTGGCTCTGAGCCGGGCATGCTGTCCACTGTGTCACTTAGCTGCCCATGAAGGGGCGGGGATGGTGGGGGAAAGAGCTCCATTATTATTATTACCCACATTTTGTGGAAGGAAAAGTTAAGTGACTTGCTAAAGTGGCAGAACTTAAATTCTAATCCAGGCCATAGGACCATAGGGTTTGGAACTTGTAACAAACAATTTAGATTGTCTAGGGCAACACAGCTAGTTTTACAGAAGAGAAAACTGAATCGTGGTGAGGGAGGGAGATGACTTGACCGAGGTTAAAAAGATAGTAATGAGTTGTGCTGGGATTTGAACCTAGGCAGGTCTTCTGATAACAAACTTGTTTTCCATTATAGGGCAATGCAGGTGGATTCCACATCAATTTTTACACTGTATCCCATTGAAGGGACTATAGGGCCTATAATAGTAATGAGTTCCTCCACTCCAGCTGTTGAGTTCTTTTCTCTGGCGTTTGCACACACACAAAAAAATCTATATTATTTTATTTTTTTCAATAACAACAACCTTGTGTTGGAACTGAGTGATGAGGTCCTGTAAGATACCAGAGGGCAGTGCCTTGAGAAATGAGTGGGTCATGTAAGATACTTCAGAGGGCATTGCCTGGAGAAAAGAAGGCTTGGGAGAATCACTTCTGTATTCAAACATTTAAGTGCTATCACATGAAAGGGAGATTTAGATAGTTTATTCTGTTTGGCTGCAGAGGACTTGTCTAGATTCAGGACTATCTCAATATGTCACCAAGCATTTATTAAGTGCATACAAAGAAAGACAAAAACATGGCCCCTGCTCTGAGGGAGCTCAAAGTGCAATGGTATTGACTTTGCAAATAATTACATGCATACAAGGTGCATGCATACAGGATAGGTAATGATTGGGCCCAATCACTGGAGGAAGTAGCAGGATTTACTTATTACAAAATAGTCACTTCCATTTGAAGTTTTAAATTTATAATGTTCTCATCGCTTATCCATAAACTCACTAAAAATTGCTAGAAGGTCCAAAAATATCTAATGGAAATTTTATACAGAACCCTTAAAAATTCTGTCATCAGGGACGGCTGGGTGGCACAGTGAATAGAGCACTGGCCCTGGAGTCAGGAGGACCTGAGTTCCAATCCGGCCTCAGACACTTAACACAAAAACTAGCCATGTGACCCTGGACAAGTCACTTAACCACTTTAACAAAAAAAAAAATCCAGGAATCTTTGGGGCAGCTAGGTGGCACAGTGAGTAAGGCGCCGGCCCCGGAGTCAGGAGAACCTGAGTTCGCTTCCAGCCTCAGACATTAACACACACAAAAAAAAACTAGCTGTGTAACCTTGGGCAAGTTACTTAACCCCAATTGCCCTCTAAAAGGCAAAAATAAATCTGTCATCATCATGTCTTTTCTAATACTTGTTTCCCATAGAAGTATAGTTACCTTAGCATCCCCTGACACATCTTGGGATATCTTAAAATTCACTTACAAGTCACCTAAAACCAGTTTACAAATTTTAAAATATACCTCAAATGGAAGTGACTTATTTGAAAAGCAAAACAAAACAAAACTGGTGCATTTGTGCATGATAGATAGCTCTGCTAATCCCAAATGCAGCAGACCATCTTCTGTGATGCAGAAGGATTTAATAAACAGTGTTGAATGACATAATACTTTTGAAATTGAGCATATTTTAACAAAAAAATTAAGTGGAAATTGTTTCAAAATATCAAGACAACTAGATTTCATGTGGAGACAAGGATATCTCTAGCCTGTTCTTTTTATTTGAACTAATTCTTTTAAAAATCATTTAAAATATTCTCTATATTTTAGCCTTGTAGAAGTAGAAAGTGAAACTACTGGTGGTACCAAGTCCACTTAAAGATTCTCTCTTTGTAGCTTCCAAGTTAGAGTTGAGATAATTGCTCACATTTTCATAGCATTTTATCGATAACAGCACTTTCCTCCCCAAAACCCAGTGAGTTGGGTCATGCAAATATTATTCTCTCTACAGATGAGGAAATTAGAGGTCAAGACTTGGCCAAGGTCTGAAGTTAATAAGTGGTAGAACTGAGACTTTAATTCAGCAAGTTCATTGTTCTTTCCAGATAGGAAAAAGGTCTTTACCTTCCTTTAAAATTTAAGCTGTGTTGTGTCTATCACCTCTCTCAGAAGAGCTATTTACACAATCTGTTCTCTAATGTTTTCTTTAGGGATGGAGAAGAAAAGTGTCCAGAAAGAACAAAAGTGTATTGTGGGATTAACAAGTTCATAGGTTTAAAGTTCTAGTCTTAGCTAAAGAAGAAAAATTCCCAGGGTCTTTCATAAAATTAATTCTGTGCAATAATGCATAATTAATAATTATGACAGTGTGATTATTTATAGACTGCTAGTGATAGCAATTTTACAGTCAAGCAAAGATTTTTTAAAATAGAGAAATGATAAGATTTGGAGCTTAAGATTAAAACTAAGGAAACCTGTTGAAGGAATTTCTGGAACAGCCCATTTTGGGCAGGGAGGAAAAGAACTTTCCTTCCTTCCTCCCACAGT
Source organism: Petaurus breviceps papuanus (assembly GCF_028583685.1). Taxonomy (NCBI): domain Eukaryota; kingdom Metazoa; phylum Chordata; class Mammalia; order Diprotodontia; family Petauridae; genus Petaurus; species Petaurus breviceps. The sequence goes on from NW_027187352.1 coordinate 8,472,987, forward strand.
TGAGGCCTTGAATAGAAGGTACAGCCCACTGGAGAACAGGAAACAGACATTACTCTTTGGGGACAGATCTAAATTGATAATTGCAGCATGATGTAAGTTATAGCTTACATGTGATTTCTTCTTTTGTTCCTTTTCTGTTAGAGTACTGAATATTAAGTTAAGTTCTCCCCTTAAAAGCTTTAGAACTGAAAGATCAAAGGAACCTTAGAGATCACTTGGATCAGCTGTTTCGTTATACAGAGGAAACCTAAGTCTCACAGGACAAGGAGCTTGCTTCTTTCATATAGTCAGTAAAAATGACAGGGATGAGCCTTAGGTGTTGTGATACCAAGTCTATTTCTCTTTCTTTCTACTGTATCATAAAGCCAGAGCTGTAACTAGAAAAAGGACTTTCTTCCAGAACACTGAAATTTAGAGGGTATAATATTTTAACGTGTACTCTTCAGTTGCTGGAAACAACTGAACTTTGTCATGTAGTTAGCAAGAATAGTGTGACACTCCTTTTATTAAAAGGATTTGTTCTGTGAAGTTTGGATTTGGTCAGATGGCCACACTTGAGTCAGTCAAAGGGCTGCACTTGAGAACCTAGAGGGTTACACATGGTTTTGAGGTCAAAGGTTCCCCATCCCTGATTCTAGTCCAACCACTCCCTGCATATGAATTCTCTCTACAGCACCTCTAATGGAAGTTATCTACTCCTAAAAAACTAACTAGTTTGGAGGCAGCATCAAGGCATCATCAGGAAGTTTTCCATTAGATTGAACTGAAATCTGTGTCTCTGTAACTTCTCTCGTAGTTCTTCTCAATCAAGATAAGTTTATTCTTTTGACAATATGATAACATTTTAGCCACTTGTTGTACAGCTTGAATGTGTTTTGTCATTTTCTCCTCCCCTTCTGCCTTAAATTCTTTTCTTTCCTGGAAGAAATTCCTCTAGCTGAGTCCCATATGGTAAGGTATTCACTTTCCTTAGCACCTTGAAGGACATCATGGATTGAGTCCAATCTCACCAGGGCCCATAGAGTCAGTGCAGTATTATAAAAAAGAAAACTAGGCATGGAGTCACAGAATCCCCCTTTAACTTACCCTGCTTTTTTTTGGCTCCTATGAATACAGTGTTGCCAATAGATAATGAAGGAAGATTTTTTTCATCTTGCATTTACATATTATTCTTGGCCAAAAATCATGAAACAAGGTAAGAAGAAGATGTGGATGGGAGGTGATTTGTACCCAAAGTGAGCAAATATACCACTGTATGTAAGAACAGTATGATTTAATAAATTTCATCTTCTCTCTACAAAACCAGTGAAACCAATCAATACAGGCCATTCTCTTGATTTGGGGGTGGAGGGATGGGAGTAGGAAAAAGTAACAAGCTGAGAATGGCCTAGAAAATATGGGTGTACTCCAAGAATAACTATGGATATGCATTTACAATATTAGTGATGACTTGTAGCCCTGTCCTAGAATGTGCCTGTAGGCTGATATGTGGAACTGGTATAATCAAATAGTATTTTAGTTAACTCATAATTCCCTGATAATAGTATCAAGATCATTAACAGATTTTTACTGCCCTTTTTATCCCAAGGGTAGCCTGGATAAAAAGTTTTACTAGTTTTACTAGTTCAATGGAGCTATGATTTACTATATAATAGCCTTCTTCAAAACTTCTGTGGATTGGTGATCTCAACAGAGTGATTCCTCCAATCCCCTACATCTTCTTATCCTGTGATCCATGAAAAATAGTACTTGAGAGATTTAAAAGTATTAGTGTTTATTTCAAGCCTGCCTCACTTATTCCCGGGATGTGGTTCCTTTTAACTGAGAAATTCTAGTTCAGTGACCAAAGAAAAGCAGTAAGTTTTACAGTTCTATAACATTTTACTGTTTATTGACCTATGAGTTTTGTAGTGCAAGTTATGCATATTTCCTGCTCTGTTAAAGTGAGCTTGGACTTGGAAAGAAGAACTGACTTAGGTATGGTCACCATGCAAGTTAACATTTTTCTGGAGGAACAGCCTTGTGTCTTTGGGCTTCAAACCCAGTGGTCTTTTCACCACATCATGGTATTACTTTGTGCATAACTGAGAGTGAAAAGAATATGTACCTATTTTCTCTAATTCCAGTTTTTAAAGGCTTCAACAATAAATCAGGCCCAACAGTTCACCTCACTTTTAGTATTTGAGTCCATGAGTTTCATAGTTCCAAACAGATTAGTGTGATACCTGTCTGTCAGGATGGGTAAAGTTCCAAATAAACTTCTAGTATCTTTGCAAAAGTTTTTTTTTTAAATACTTTTGTTACAAGATTTTTCTGGGGGGAATTTCAATGAAACCTATGTTATAAATCCTATGCAAAACTCACTTTTTTGTATTTGGTCCATGTTCTCGCAGTGATGACATTCAATTGTCATGTCCATGTAGGATAGGGATAGAGAGGATTGCACCTGAGTTTTCATTGGTAGAGGGAACTTCTAGATGAGGAAGCAACCTTCCCCCTCCCCCATGGAGGTCGGCACCTTCTTTACAACCAAGAAGTCTTGGAGAGTTGCCCAGAGTCCTAAGAGGTTCCATGATTTCCCAGGGGGCCAACGTGTCAGCAGCAGGATTTGCATCTGCTTCTTTTTGGAAGCCACTGTGCCATGTCAAAGATGACTTCTTGATCTATATATCCAGTCTTCATCTATTCTTGGTTCTAGAATGTGTGAATTGTAAGAAGGATATCTACTCCAGAAGGGCTTTGAGGCTCCAACGAAATAGGTATGCAAAGCACTCAGCATACCTTAAAGCATTACATAAATAGGAGTTATTTTAGTAAGTGGTCAGGAAATGTTGCAGAATTAGGAAGATGAGATTTTATTAACAATGAAACAATACTGAATTGCAAAAGAAAATAATGACCAATTGAGAGAAATTCTGAATTATGCTGTGCAGTTTGAAAGAATTTTAAAGAAGTAGGGGTATTTAGGAGGAATGGAGCAGTCAGGGGTGGCTTCTTGGAAGAGGTGGAATTTGTATTTGCATTTCAGAGTCAAGTTCATAAAGGTTGGCTATCAAATGTCTTCTAATGGGTCCTTTTCAGATTTATTCTGATGAATTAAAATAAGAAGTATTTTGATATTTATAGTCTAAAAGACAGATTTCCAAATATAGGTCTTGATATCTATATGCACACATAATTTGCATGTATATTTATATTTCATAGCCACTCTTTAAATATACAGAATAAATATCTTTAATTTTAATCTGTGCCATTTTTTGCATAGAAAGGTGACAGTTCTTGAAACTGAGGAGTGGGAATTTTCTATTTCCAATCCACATTGGGTTTCATATTGGCATATGACTTCCTTCCTTTCTTTCTTTTGCCCCTACTCCAAATTGGATTTTCCCTCAAGTTAACATGAAATATCTTGAATGTTCATAATTATGCAATTATCTGATACTGACAAGTTTAATAAAAATGAATCAACTTATATCAGTATAGTAGTTATGGTTTTTCTTGATACTGTGGGAAGGGTTAACTGAAAAGAGTTAGAGATAAAAAATAATTTTTAAAAATTTGGGGGGAAAAACTTAATTGCAGGGTACAGAACCCAAAAAATGACACAGAGAAGCTAACCTCCCTCTGAGGACAGCCCAGCAGGCCAGGAGGAAGTGGCCAGCACAGCGCTCTGGGAGCCCACGCTAGCCTGAGGTTTTAGCCCCAGGGCGGGCCTGACCATCCGCCAGCTGGAGCAACTTCAGATCACCAGCAGCTGTGGCAGTTTCCAGAATTATCAACACATAGATGCTAAGGACAAAGTGAGAGGTCAGTGCAGTGTGGACTTTGGGATCCAGTAGTTGGGAGTGTGTTGGCCTTTATCCCCTGGAGGGAGAAGCCACTGAGAGCTGTGGTGCAGCCGCCTCCACATGGCAGCTTCAGCTCCTGGCCTGCAGACTGTAGGGGGACCAAGCAACCAGGGTAATCGCTCTTGCTTTAACCTGCTTGGATCTGGATTGCAGTCTAGGGCGGAGGTCCTGGGGTGTGTGACCAGCTTGCCATAGCATGTGGAGGCTTCAGAGAGGGCACCCAACTAATACCTATGGCAACTGAGAAAACCCCAGCGTTTGGAACGAAGCTCCCCTGTCTGGTGGCAGAGTCCTACTGTGGCAAAAAGCCCAAAAGTCAAGTAATTGAGAGGCAGCATGACCAGGCAAAAGAAGCAAAGCACACAGAAAAATCCAATATTAGATTCCTATTTTGGGGACAAAAAGGATCAAAGCATGGAACAGGAGGAAGACAGTGAAGTCAGGACGCCTGCACCAAAAGCTTCAAAGGAAAATACAAGCTGGTTACAGGCCATAGAGGACCTTAAGAAGGAGAAAGAGAAGTGGAGGAAAAATTGGGAAGAGAATTGAGAATGATGCAAGAAAATTATGAAATGAGAGTCAATAGCTTGACTGAGGAAAACAACACCTTAAAAAATAGACTAGGAGCAGCCAGGTAGCACAGCAAGTAAGAGCACTGGCTCCAGTGTTGGGATGACCTGGGGATTGAATCCAGGCTCAGACACTTAGCACCCACCCAGAAACACCTGGCCGTGTAATCTTGAGCAAGTTACTTAACCCCAATTGCTTAGGGGCGGCCAGGTGGCTCAGCAAGTAAAGAGCACCAGCTCCAGTGTTGGGATGACCTGGGGATCAAATCCGGGCTCAGATACCTAGCACCACACCCAGAAATAACTGGCCGTGTAACCTTGAGCAAGTTACTTAACCGCAATTGCTTTAAAAAAAGAAAATAGACTAACTCAAATGGCAAAAGAGGCTCAAAAAGGCAATGAGGAGAAGAATGCTTTAAAAAGCTGAAATGGCTAGATGGAAAAAGAATCTCAAAAGATCACTGAGGAGAGTGATTCCTTCAGAATTAGATTGGAGCAAATGGAAGCTAATGACTTTATGAGAAATCAAGATGCAATTAAACAGATCCAAACAAATGAAAGAATAGAAGGCAATGTGAAATATCTCATTGGAAAAACCACTGACCTGGAAAATAGATCCAGGAGAAATAATTCAAAAATTATTGGACTACCTGAAAGCCATGATCAAAGTAAGAACCTAGAAATCATCCTCCAGGAAGTTCTCAAAGAAAACTGCCCTGATGTTTTAGAACCAGAGGGCAAAATAGAGATTGAAAGAATCCACCAATCACCTCCTGAAAAAGATCCCCGAAAGAAAAGTCCTAGGAATATTATAGCCAGGTTCCGGAATTCCTAGATTAAGGAGAGAATATTACAAGCAGCCAGGAAGAAACAATTTGAATATTGTGGAAACACAATCAGGATAACACAGGATCTGGCAGCTTCTACACTGAGGGATTGAAGGGCTTGGAATATGATATTCCAGAGGGCAGAGGAGCTGGGAGTAAAACCAAGAGTCACCTACCCAGCAAAACTGAGTATCATGTTTCAGGGGAAAATATGGTCATTCAGTGGAATAGAGGACTTTCAAGCATTCTTGCTGAAAAAACCAGAGTTGAATAGAAAATTTGACATTCAGATACAAGAAGCAAGAGAAGCATGAGAATGTAAACAGGGAAAAGGAACTTATCAAAGTTGAAATATTTATATTCCTACATGGAAAAATGATAATTGTAACTTATGAAACTTTTCTCAGTAGTTGAAGGGAATGGAAATATATATGTCTATATCGGAGGGCATACAAGCGTATGAATACATATGTAAATGTGTGTATATATGTTTACAGGTATACATAGATAGAGGGCACAGGACCAATTTAACAGGAAGGGATGATACTTAAAAGGTGAAATTAAGAGGTGAGAGAGGAATATAATGAGAGGAGATGGAGAGAGACAGAATGGGGTAAACTATCTCATATATAAGAGGCAAGGGAAAATGGTTACAATGAAGGGGAAGAACAGGAAGGCAAAAGGGAATGGGTCAACCTTACTCTCACTGAATTTGGCTTAGGAAGGGAATGACATACATGCTAAATAGGGTATCTCACCCTACAGGAGAGTAGGGGGAAAGGGGATGAGAGGAGGGATGATGGAAGGGAGGGCAGGCTGGGGGGGAGGGAAGTTGGAAGCATCCACTTTTGAAAAGGGACAGGATCAAAGTAGAGAATAGAACAAGTGGGAGGTGCAATAGGAGGGAGGGAAATATAGTCAGCCTTTTACAATATTTCTACTATGGTAATGTTTTGCATTAGCTACACATGTACAACCTATACTGAATTGCTTATCTTGTCAGTAAGGGTGGGTGACAAGGGAAGAAGGGAATGAATCTGGAATTCATAGTTTTAAAATCAAATGTTTAAAACATATATATATACACACACATATAAATATTATTTTACATGCAATTGGGAAATAAGATATAGAGGCACTGGGGCATAGAGATCCACTGTGCTCAACTGGAAAAGTCGAAGGGGGCATGGGAGAAGATATGGGAGAGAGCAGACTGGAGGAGGGGGTATCCTGTGGGACTGCCATTTTGGGGCGGTGGATAGGGGAAAACAAGGAGAAAATTTATAACTCAAAATCAGGCAGAAATGAATGATGTAAATCAGAAGTTAATAAAGCATTTGAAAAAAAAAGGAACAACTACTAAAAGGACAGATTCAGAGAAGCCTTGGAAAAATTACATGAACTGATAGAAAATGGAGTAGCACCAGAAAAATTGTATACAGTCACTACAATAATAAAAGGAAAACAATTTAAAAAAGGGGCAGGGTCAAAGTAAAGAATAGAACAAATGGGGGCAGGATAGGATGGAGGGAAATAGAGTCAGTCTTTTACATTATATCCACTGTGGAAATGTTTTGCGTAGCTACATGTGTACAACCTATATTGAATTGCCTATCTTCCCAGTAAGGGTGGGTAATGAGGGAGGAAGGGGAAAGAATCTGGAATTCAAAGTTTTAAAGTCAAATGTTTAAAAAAATATTTTTTTTTATTTTTTTTTTACATGCAACTGGGAAATAAGATATACAGGTACTGGGGTATAGAGATCCATCTTGCCCTATAGGAATGTTGGAGGGAGTTTGGGGGAGAATGTAGGAGAGGGCACATGGGGGAGAGGTATACAGTGGGATCACTGTTTTTGGGGTGGTGGGTAGGGGAAAGACAGGGAGAACATTTGTAATTTAAAATCTTGTGGAAATGAATGATGTGAACTAAAAATAAGCATAAAATTTAATTTAAAAAGAAAAAAAAAACTTAATTGCAGGAAGTGTTTCCTTATGGTTAAAAATTCAAACATACAGAAGTTAAATACAGATAACATGGTATCAGAAGTTAAATACAGATAATATGTATGGTATCTTTTTAATACATTGTGTCTATGAATTACCTTCCCTGAGGCTTAGTTTTTCCCATCTATAAAATCAGATGCTTGGACCAGATGTTGTCTAAAGTCTTTGAATTCTGATTTTGAATTTAAATTCTGATTTGAATTATCCAGTAGACCAGAAGACATTCATAATGATAACAGCTCCCATTTCCCTAGTGCTTTACAGTTTACAAAGTGTTTTCCTCACAAGCCTTTTAGTTAGGTCTAGCAGGGATTGTTATCCTCCATGTTTCAGTTGAGGAAAAGGAGGGATAGAGTCCTGATGTCATTCAAGTCAGTGGGCACACTGCTAGCAATATAGCAAAGTGATTGGTGTTCCATCGTATTTGGTATCAAATTATGAGAGCCTTTGTCCAAAACATTATGCTAATAGTAGATACTGACTTATTATAAGAGGAAGAAGGGTGGGCAAGAAAACTTTGCTCTAATTTTTTTGTGTTGTTTTTAAAAAAACAAAAAGTAGTAGCCCATTGTATGGAGATTTTAAAAATCATAATTTTAACACGCAGCAAAATGCCATAATTTGGTCCTGAATAAGGTAAAACGTATAAATTTCTAACGTTAATAAAAATTCCTTATTATACCAAAAGCTAAAAACTCTGTGATTTGTTTTGAAATTTTATTTTTAATTTTTTGTAATTTATATCAGTGTGACAAAGATTTGCTTCCAGGAGATGCCTGATGTAAAACTGTAATGGATTTCATAAATCTCATTTTCAGTAGACTTTTTGTAGATGATATTGATCCTTCCTGAGAAGATTACCTGTCATTATTGCCCATAATTTGATTAGTAAAAATGTAAAGCCACATTTTAGGTAAGGTGAATGGAAATGTTTAAAAGGGTACTTTTGCAATCTCTCCAAAGCACCTCTGTACTTTGATAGTGTAACAGGGCAAAGCTTCCGTGGTAGTGAAGTACTGCCCAAAAATATGTGACTTTTACGGCTGAAGAAGTCTGGTTTTAAAAAAAATAGAGAGTGTTAACATTTGAGTATCAAAGTGTATTTTATTTAAAAGCAGATTAAACAGTGTAAAATACAGTTTTATCAAAAGAATTACAGTAACTATCCACTTAATGATTTTGACAATCCAAATCTAAGCAGTTAGAAACTGGAGAGTATTTTAAGGACTAAGTAACTCTTATCCTTTTTTCAACACATAGGTCTGTAATTCTTTTATACTTTCATTTGATTGCCAAATTAGAAGGCCTGCCGTAGAACATTGCTTTTTTTTAAAAATCATGTTTTGTGTTTGAGTTTTTTATTTTTCATTTTGTGTAGGGTTTCTTTTTTTGTATGATACAATTTGAAAAACCATCCGATGATAGTAATGGCTACAAAGCACTTTTCTCACAACAAATTTAAGTAGTACCATAATGCCCATTTTACAGATGAAAACTTACCTGAAGCTTAGTTTCTCACAGGTCATGTTGCTTGTAAATGTTAGAGCTGACTCTCAAGCCCAAGTCTAAGGTCTTTTTCACTATAATTTATAATACCAACAATCTAAATATCATCCTGGACATACAGTATTATACACCCTGGGCATCTACTTTCTGCTTAGACCAGCTCTCAGTCAGAGGACCCCTAGACATTCTAAGTGATTTTGGAAAGGTTTAGTTGGGGGCTGGTTTGACCCAGGCAATCTAGAACTCCCCCTCTCTGTGTTAGAAACCCCAGAACCACCCTTTTTGGACCAAGAATTCCCTTCTGTGCTTAGGAGTTCCCTGTACCCAAAATGACTACCCAATTGTAGCTGTATATTTAAAGACAGTCACTGGGGTTCATTTTGTTTCTGATCACTTCTGCCTCAGGATAGGTACAATTAGAGCTGCCCTAATAGGTAGGTATATCAAGAGTGAGCACTTTGGTGAATATTCATGCCCTTTGGCACGAGTATTCTGAAAAGAGCCCCCAGTGGGCCTTTTTTACTCAGTATTTTAATATCCTGGCATCCTACATTGGGATGTCTAATTCTTCTGATAGAGATACGAGAATCACAGCACTAAGGGAAACAATATGATCTAGGAATGAATAGAATAAGGTATTCTGGGATAGCCTAGTAAAAGACTTTAAATTAGCTTAAAGAAAAGTTAGACTTAATTGTGAGTCACCTTCAGTTTGCCATGGTGAAGTAAAACCCAGTTAAGGTAATTTTTAGGTTCAGGAATTGGAGTCCTTTTTAAAATTGAGAAGTGCTTGTAAATTTCTAAGATCAGCTGCTAATTAATCAAAGGTTTGAGAATGAACTAGCTGAATGTTCATAGGCTACTCCAACACTCTCCACCTGGCTTCCAATGGTACTGTGATGCTTACTACTTGTGAAACCTTAGGAAAGCCATGCCCTGGGCCTCAGTTTCCTTATCTGTAAAATCGAGTTGGATCAGAAGGGCCCATGTTCCTTCCAGGTCTAAGTCTATGTACCTCTTAGAAATATTGTGGCACTATTCTAGGAATGGCAGAGTTGGAGCCAGAATTCTGGGCTCAGATTAGCTGCCCTGGCCTCTCTGTCTTACCAGAGTGATGCCTTCCATTGCTAGGTCAGTGACTGGGTCCCTCCACCACAAATGCCTAACACAGCAGTGACTCCAGTGGCAACTACTGAATTGTTCACTGTCTTCAAGTAGCCCAATGATGAGTTCCAAATCTGTGATGGTTTTAATAAATTGTCATGAGGATCACCAGTAATGCATTCATAGTACTCATTAAAATAAAAATTAAGTGATGGATTCTATTACTATCTTGGCACTTTTATACTAGTAACTTGTACCTTTTTCTTCTTTGTAGTGCTATTTGGGCTTTACACTACTTATAGTTAAAATTGGGTCAACAACAAAAAGTTGTAAAAAGAAACCCTATACAAGATGAAACAAATAAAAAACTCAAACACGAAACTTGATTTTTTAAAAAAAAGCAATGTTCAACAGCAGGCATTCTAATTAGGCAACTAAATGAAAGTATAAAAAAAATTATAGACCTATGTGTTGAAAAAAGATAAGAGTTACATAAACTCTCCAGTTTCTGGTAACTTCTTTGATTTGGATTGTCAAAATCATTAAGTGGATAGTTACTGTAATTTTTTTGATAAAACTACATTTCACACTGTTAAACCTGCTTTTAAATGAAGTCAACATCAACAATAACTTATTTTTGTTTGTGATCAAAAGTTTGGGGGTTTTTTTTGCTGTTGCTGTTTTTTGTTGGGTTTTTTGGTTTGGTTTTTTTTTGCCATGCTAACACACTACCCAAAGCTTTAGGAACACCATCATTTGTTAGGATGATTTTAAGAAGATGTAAGGCACCTAAATCTACCAGTAATATTTTCTGAGAACTAGCATCGTAATAATACCATGCTGTAGTGTTTTCTTATTCTAACATGCTCCCCCTTGTTACTATAGTAGAAATAAAGGATCGGAAAGAGAAAGGATGCTGAATTCTTCATTACTCTTTGAGGCTGGAGTAATACCTAGAGAGATACTAATTTGACTCAACTGAACTCTGAAAGAATGTGGTATAATGGGGGGGAAATACCAAACTCAAATATTGGATTTGTATTCAGAAGACCAAGGTTTGGATCTAGCTTTGTCACCTTTGCCAAGTCACTTTACTTCTTGGGCCTAAACCTCTCTCATCTGTAAAGATGAAGGGTCTAGAACTGGAAGGTTTTTAAGGTCTCTCTAAAACACTAAAATTCTGTGGCTGTATAAGCCTTCTAAGTCCCTTCCCCTTTGGGAGTCTCCGTCTTTTTACCTATTTACAGTAAAGAAAATGGATTCTGTACATGTTGTTTCTTCTGATAGAAGACAAGCTTCTTAAGGGCAGGAATTGTTTCATTTTTGTCATTGTGTTTCTTAACATAGTGCCTGGCAGATGATAGACTTTTAATGAAGGCTTATTAGGTTTTTTTACAAGATTGGCGAAAATATAGTTGTAGAGCTAATTTGCTAAATATCTAAGATGGCACATTAGTGATTGCCATTTATTTTTAGTTCCCAGTGAATGAAAGATACAAAATCTTGTTTAGTGTCACTTTGCTTGAAATGTATTACAGGAGGAAATCTAACAGGAGCTGTATTTAATCCAGCTTTGGCCCTTTCACTACATTTCCAGTGCTTTCATGAGTTATTCTTCAACTATTTAATTGTGTATTGCCTGGCTCCTTCTTTAGGTAAGCACATTTCTATTTCATGCATTTTCAGGAAATGATGTAACCTTTAATTCTATCGTCAAGTCTCCGTTGTCTCATAAGAAGGACTGGAAGAACCCTTAGTGTTAAGGCAGAGGCCAGAGTCCACCTTTGAAGCACCAATAGTAGAACATTTTGTAGGGGCTCTCCCAGCGTACCTTAATATTCTTGTGCATTGCATCTTGAAACATGTGACTTTAAGGAATATCAGAACTGGAAGAGAGGGCCTAGCTTTACATGCCAGATTGTCTCCAAGCCATATGTCTTGTTCATATATGTCATGAAAGTTTTATCTTACTTCTTGGTTTAGGGAGCATTTATTAAGTCCTTAACTTTCTAAAAATTAGTATATGTTTAAAGAAAGCAGGTATACTTCAACACAAGAAATAAACATAGTCTTTAAAAGTATGTAAAGAGAAGTTATAGTTTACCACTGACTTCAAATATAAGGTTGGAGACATGAAATCATGGGAAAAAAGTAGTTTGGTCCAAAGCTAGGATGATCAGTGGGACAGTGTGGTGCAATAAAAAGATGAATGAGCTGGGAGCCTGGAGACCTGGGTTCTCATTCTAGAACTGACACTTGGGCAGATCCTTTCTGGGTCTGATTTCTCATTTCTAAAATGAATGTGTTCATTGGAGTGGAAAAGTAGAATTTAGGCCCATGGTATTAAAAAAAAAAAGCTAGGTGGTGAATCGGATAGAATGCAGGGTCTACAGTCAGGAAGACTCATCTTCCTGAGTTCAAATCTGGCCTCAGACATATATTAGCTGTGTGACCATGGGCAAATCATTTAACTCTGTTTGCCTCAGTTTCCTCATCTGTTAAATGAGCTGCAGAAAGAAATGGCAGGTCACACTGGTCTCTGTCAAGAAAACCCCAAACGGGGTCATAAAGAGTCAGATATGGGCAAAAATTTTAGAACAACAAAAAGCCAGGAAAAGCATGGGAGAGAAAATGAAGGGATCATAGAAATAATATGATCGTTTTAGTTTAAAAATGGAAGGGACAAAAATTTAAGCCCATCAGGTTCTAAAGATAACAGACTGGAAGAATAAAGAGTAGGGATGACAATTCCTAAGCTATATATTTGGTCATTGTGTGAGTCACAGTATTACCCAATTTTAGAGAGCAGAAAAGGGACCCTGAGAGTGATGAGGTCCAGCATTCTCATTTTACAGATGAAGAAACTAAGGCTGAGAGAGGTGACCTGTGTGCCCAAGGTCACATAGCTGTTAAGTGGCAGAAGAGAAATTGGAACCTAGATCTTTTGAGCCTCTTGACTCCAAGTCCATAGTTCTTTTTTCCACTGTATACCACCTTTGTTTCCTTTCTGAGCAGAAAGATTACAATTCCCAAATGATCATTTCATAATTTCAAATATGTGAGATTTGAATGATCATCTTCTCCATCCCCTATAAAAATCATTCAAAATGTTGAAAATGTAAAGTAACAGAAAGTATATACCAGATCCATCCCTAATTTATGGATTTCATAGGAAGAAAGTCTGGCATATGTGGTTTTCTTAAAATGAGGGTTAGTTGATTTTGATGACTATTGGAGGGGGCAAGGCAGGGCATTTGGGGTTAAGTGACTTGCCCAAGGTCACACAGCTAATAAGTGTCAAGTGTCTGAGGCTAGATTTGAATCCAGGTCCCCCTGACTCCAGGGCCAGTGCTCTATTCACTGTACCACCTAGCCACCCCTATGACTGTTATTAAATACAGTAATTACATCCTGACTTCATCAAGAAAACAAAAATAGTCCTGGGGAAATTAGTGACATGGTCATTGTTTCTGTCCTTGTTTTGCTTTATGAAGTCTCAAGCTGCAGAATGGACTGATGCCTTCCTGGATTGTGTGGCATCTGAATGCTGTAGAACCATAACACTCAATTGCTCCTTCTTTAGAAAAGAGCAGGCCTTCTTAACTGGCATCCTCCAAATTAATTCTACTTTGGTGGGTTAGTGCAGCATAATGCCTTGTCTAAGGTGATTACTGAACTTAGAAAAAAACCCAACTACCCAAGGCATACTAGCTCGATGTTGTCTAATCCCCCGCTAGTGGAAGGTGATGTCTTAGGATTTATTAATATCTGAGGTTCTCAACTTCATGTCCCCCCTAAAGCCAAGCACAGTGCACACAACAAGCACTGAATAAATGCTTGTTGGTTTGATATATAATTCTTAATAATATAACATATACTTCTTAAGATTAGAAAATAATTTTTTTAAGTGTAAATCTTTGGGAAGCGTTTATCTTGTAGGATTTGGCTCTTCACTGAACTTGTTGGAAACTTTCTATCTATATCTGTTAAGTAGCATTGTGTTACATTTTAAAAGAAAATATGTGTCTGAAAGGGTGTAATCCTAGGCCCACCTTATATTATGTGTGTTTTTACAAGACAGGACTCATAAGTATTTTCAGAATTCCTTATTTAATTCACAGCATCTCTGGGATCAGCAGGGACAAATATCATTGCCCCCTTAAAGAGAGACAGCTCAGCAAGTCAGACTTGACGCAGGGATTCCTTTGGACTCACAGTTTTTCTCATTACTTTATTATTGGAATCATCTTGATTCCTGCTATGGATTATTTTAAGGATTTTGTATTGAAAGAAAATAAAAATGAAATTCTTGATTTTAGAAATTCTATAAGCAGCATGAAGTCTTGCCATAGGAAATCTTTATGAACACATATAGTTCTTAAGTATACAAAACTGAATGATTATAGCCTTTTTGATTTTTTAAATGTTATTTTGTCTTTCAGGTATAATGTTGATGGTTTTGATGTTCATCCATTTCCTTCCTTGGCTGCATAACATGAATAGAATTCAAAAAGATGAGTAGTGACTATCAAAGACTAATACTAAGTTAAATTGCAGTCCAGCTGGATGTGAAGCAGTCACCAAGTTCTATCGCTTCATGTTCTAAATGCCAGTTGCACTTTTCTCCAAATGTCAGATTTCTTTGAGGATGCTGTCTTACAGTTCCCATCACTGAGACATTTTAAAAATCAATGTGAAATTGAGGTCTCCTGTTTGTAAAGACTTGTTCTTTTGAATGATATATATTAAAATGCTGCTGGAAAGAACTCATTACATTAAATTTAAATTTCAAGTGACAGTTGTTAACCTTTTTCACAAAAGTTAAGCTGTAGAGAGGACAGGAGGGGAGAGAAAGAAATTTTAAAAGTAATACGTATAGTCAAGAGCTATACAAATTCATATAACTAAGAGCCTTCCCAATCAAAGTACTAGGACAACTGATTGAAATTTCTGTTCTAGAGTCGGGTAGATTCTCCTTCTAGCAACAAATTTGCCATAATGTTGCTAATCGCCATCATAGATTTCATCTTCCACTAGAAGACACTTATATGTAGACAGATATATAAAAACTACAGTAGATTGTGTCCTTATTTTCCAAATACACTTTATCTAACCTCTGAACCTACGTTAGGATTCCAGTGGTTCATGATTCATCACCTCTACCATCACAGCATCTCCCTTCTTTAGTAAATGGTTTGGGGAGGTACAGCAGCCAATAAAGTTTATCCCTTGATGGCCAGGCCTCTGTTGATGAGCCTCTCCACATTTAAGAAGGCTATTTCTCAGATGATAGGTCATCTGTCACTGTACTTACTCATAAAGCCTTTCCATCTTAGTAGGACAGATCTGTAGGAGCTTGTTCTCTGCTGGCACAGCCTTCAAGAATCTGGTGTCACCTTCATGCCATGAGTAGGCATCCCAAATATACTTTTCATGATACTTCTGGACTATGAAAGCAGCATAGTTCAGTGGAAGGAGCACTGTATTTTTCGAGTAAAGTGATGGACCTTCATATCCTGGCCCTGTCACTTACTACCTTACGACCTGTCAGGTCACAACATCTCTGGGACTCGGGCCTCTTGGGACTTTAAGTCTTTGAACCTAAGTGCCTTTTAGATAGAATGAATTCCTTACCAGCTTCCTTCCATTTTGCTAGTTTCATTCAATTCAAATGGGTGAAAAAGAAAGCTCAGAGAATAGCTCCAAAACTTCCCACCATGATATTTTCATTTGGGGTTTTTTGTTTGTTTAGTTTTTTTTTTTGCTTTGCTTTTTGGAGGGCAATTGGGGTTAAGTGACTTGCCCAAGGTCACACAGCTAATAAGTGTGTCACGTGTCTGAGGCCAGATTTGAACTCAGATCCTCCTGACTCTAGGGCCGGTGCTCTATTCACTGCACCACCTAGCTGCCCCACTATTTTCATTTGTACACAAATGAATTCTTTGAGACATAACACTCTCTTGGTTGTGTTGGTTAGGGCTGCACTATCTTCATAGGTAAAGCTGAAAAACAAGAAAATGTTTACTGAGTAAGACTCTTTTGCCCACTGATTCAAATTTATGACAGTCCTATGGTTCATTCCCCATAGTTACCAAGTCCTGTCAATTCTATGTAGGTATGTATTATTTCTTTCATTTAGTCCCTCCTCTTCACTCGTGTAGCAAGGACCTAGTCCAGGTCCTCATCACCTCCTGCCCGGACTGTTAAAGACTGACTGGTTTCTCTGCCTCTGATCCACCTTGCAAAATATCCTTTCTCATGACCAGTATGCAACATGGTTTAATAAGAAGGACATTAGATTTGGAATCAGAGAACCTGGGTCCAAATTCTGGTTCTGAGAACTAACTGTGGAATTCAGGACAAATTGCTTTGCCTCTCTAGGCCTCAGTTCTTCATCTATAAAATTTGGGGAGTTGGGCTAGATGAACTCTAAAGTCTGTTGCTGTTTGAAATGCTGTGATGCTTATGACTGACCATCCTACTACACCCGCTCAAAAACCTGTGACCTCGTTTTTACCTAAAGGATAAAATATAAACTCTTCACTCTGTCAAAACCTTACACAATTTGGCATCAAGTCTTCCTTTGTTACCTTCAGAGGACTCCACATCATTTTCCAGTCAGACAGGATTGCCTGAACCAGCTGTTGTCCTCTTTCCCAGCTTGGTTTGTACAGGTCATTTCCCAGACCTAGAAAGTTTACCGATTGTTCCCTCCACTTGCCCCAGATCAAAGTGATTCATCATTCTCAAATTTTCCTAGGACACTTTGGACTTTGCCCATTACTCTCTATCTTGTTTGCTTGTGTTCCTGTTTTATCACCCCTGTAGACCATAAGTTCCCTGGGGGCAGGGACTGGCTTTTTTTCTTTTTCATCTTTATATCTCCAGCATCTAATATTGTGCTTGGAATGTAAGCAGGCACTTAAAATATTTGCCAAATTGAGCCCAACATTGCTAGGTGACTTACCTGCAAATGATAAAACTGTTCAGCTATACAGAACACAGTATTAATCAGTGCTTGCTCTGGCCTGCAGATTTGATAATGGATTGCTTAGAGTTTGCAGAAAAAGCTTCTGCAAACAAATCTGTACTTCGGTAGTGTGAAGGTCATCTGAGGTAGCCCTCTAATTTAACAGGCAAGATTATCCAAGGTTTCTTATCAAAACAGCAGAGCCTGGTTCCTGCCCAATCATAACAACACGCACCCCCATTTGTTTGGAACATTGCACTTGTGCCTGGCAATTTGCCAGGTCATGCTGTTAACTTTGTCCATTTGCCTTATTCCCTATGTTTGTCATGAACTCTGCACCTCTTGTTTCAGTACCTTTTTTTCCTTTTACCAGACCTGTGCTTTCATTGGTCTAGGGAGATCCTGGGGTGGAACTTCCTCTATCAATGAGATCAGCATCTCTTCAATTTAAAGTATTTAGAGAGCTGCCTGGGGGCACTAAAAGTTAAGTGGCTTGCCCACCTGGGGTCCCTCAGCTAGTATGTGTTGTGATGGGATTTCCATCTAGGTCTTCCCCTGAAAGGCTTCAAAGATCTACTCTGATGTTACCATTGCCACACTTTTTTTCTTCAATAATCATGTGCCCTATTTAAGTTACACTGAATACAAACTGATTATGGACAAGCAGTGTAGACCAGCTATACTATACTTTCTTTTACTCTAAACTTGGAAGGTAACCATGCCACACATGAAGATGAGTTGAAGAAATGGTGGAATATTTAACCTAGAAAAAGGGAAGTTTTGGGGACACCATTGCCGCCTTCCAGTATTTAAAGGGCTGTCACATGAAAGGGGGATTAAATTGTTCTACTTGGGCTCAGAAAGCAAAATGATAGTAATGAGTGAAAGTTTTCTAATGATTGTGAAACGAGCTGCTATTAAAGGTAGTAGATGACTGCTTGCCAGTGATACTATAGAAGGGACTCTTGTTCCAGACTCTACATGGTTTCTTAGGGCCTCTCCAACTCTTAGATCTCATGAAGTTGGATTTTTAGCTCTAGTCCCTAGTAGTTTTTAAATAGCCCTTCCCAGGCTTGCTTTTTATTGGATACCCAAATACTTGGTGGAGAAAAATTTTCATTGGCAACTTAGTGATATGGGTATTGCTTGAATCCCTAGGCAGCCACCTTAAAGTTACCAGTGAGCTCCTTGAGGGTGGAGATTTTTATGCTTTTCTTTGTATGCCTAGCACTTAGGACAACACTTGGCATATAGCAGGCACTGATTTAATGCTTGCTGACTTGACAAGCTTCTTGAGGGCAAGGACTATGTCTGATCTATGTCAATATTAGCCCCTGTTTCTCCTCCTACTCCCCTTCCCTGCCAGTGCAGAGCACAAGGCTCTACATGTAGTAGAATCTCAGAACTTAGAAGGGATTGAAGAGGACACCTCTTCCAGGCTTCACCTGAAGCGTTTTGGATTTCCTAAAACATGAAACATTTGATACAGATGGTCACCCAGACTCTGAATGAGGAAGCCTTTTGGTGCAATGGAAAGATCACAGGCTTTGGAGTCAGAAGACTTGGGTTTGAACCCCAGGTTTGCCATATGTGTGAACTTTGGCAAGGCATCCAACCTGTTTGGACCTCAGATTAATAGTGGTTGACTGAATAATTACTAAGATTTTGAAATAGATGCTTTTCTCCTGTTGCATCCCAATGTCCTTAGTACAGTTTTCAAAAATGAATTTAAGAAGCCAAGAAAAATCCTGAGTCTTTGTTGTAGTTGTTTTCTTGGTCAACTAAATAAGTTTATTTAATGCCAACTTATTACTTTTGCAAAAAAAAAGTTCTTTTTTGTGTACGTATATATACTCATATACAATATACAGACACAATATGTATGTACACATATATGCTATACAAGTATATAAAATAAAAAGATTCCAGGAACCTTTTAAATTAAAAAAAATTAATATGAATTTAATCATCAGCAAACAGTAATGTTCCAATATATAAAGAACAAAAAAGAGAATTGTATATAAAACCATGAACTTGTTAGGTATGTATTTTTTTCTTTTTTCATTTTGGTATTTCTTTTTGGAGGATTAAAACTCTTCCAGCTTAGAAAGATGTGCTCTATTGGCATAACCTTCACGAAAACTGGATCATCCTCATAGCATAAAGGGGCATCCAAAGTAGAGCTGCTTTTTTGGAATAAAACGTTGAGTGACTTTTTACATAGGTTACTTTCAATGGTTAAGTGATGGTGGTCTCTAAATAAGAATTAATGTTTAAAAGTGCTGTGCCATGATAAATAAAATGGGTCTTGAAGAGTTGTGAGATCTTGGTCTTCACAAAGTGGTAGAATCTCAGAATTGGAAGGGAACCCAGAGGCCAGCCAGTTCAATACCTACCCAAATAAGAATCCACCCTACAACATAGTCACCAAATTGTCATTCACACTTTGCTTGAAGACTTCCAGGAGGAGAAACCAATTCTACTTGGGAAAACTCTCACTGTAAGTAGTTTACCTTTACATTGAACCTAAATTTGTTTCCCTAATTCCCTCAAACTATATATAACATGATATATAACGTGAACTTGGGCTCTTCACCATCCTTGTTTCTCTCCTCTGGACATTCTAGCTCATCAATTCCTCCCATAAAATCTAGTGCTCAGAACTGACCAGAATGTGATCTGATCAAGGTCACCCTGTCACCTCTACAGAAGGTGTTGCTCTGCCTCTCGATTTGAGCCAGGATCATATTGGGTTTTTCAGATGCTGTATTGCACTTTTGACATCGAGTTTTCTGGATACAAAAATCCCCAGGTCTTGTTCAGACAAATTGCTACTTGTTCAGACAGATCTAGACCATCAGGATTTTTTTTTTTACTGATTGTGTTAGCTATTGCTCCTGGCTTTGTGTCATCTCCAAATATGACAAATATGCCACCTATTCCATCATCTTAACTCACTGACAAAAATATGTAACACAGGGTCAAGTACAGATCTCTGTGGAACTCTACTAGAGTTTTGCCAAGTTGATATCAGCCACTAATGACTATTCTAATAGAGTCTCATAACTGTTATTGTCTACTAGTGTAAGGGTTATGGGATTTAAAGATCTCCCATGCCCCATGGATGTGCTGACATAGCAGAGCAAGAGAAAGCGGTCCTGCGGTTTTCTGAGCGGAGCTAGCGGTCCTGCGGTTTGCTGACGTAGCAGGAAGGGGCGGAGCAAGAGAAAGCGGAAAGCGAGAGAGAAAAAAAAGCCGAGCTAACGGTCCTGCGGTTGGCGGTTGGCGGCGGTTGCGGTTGCGGCAGCAGCAGAGGCAGCGGCAGCGCGAAGCCCTTTTTTTTTTTTTTTTTTTTGAGTTAGGACCGGAGCTGCTGGGAGCAGGACTTTCTGCTAAGGACTCCTGCTGAGGACCGCCAGGGGCCGGAGCTGCTGGGAGCGCACTTCCAGGACACTGGGTGGTTGCTGTGAGTGAGGAGAGGAGGACCTTTGCCTGAGGTAGCCTGTTCTGTTTTAAAGGCTTGAAAATGTGGGTGCTTTCTACTTTATCTACCTGTGCCAATATCATAACTACTCTGATGGCTTTCACTTTCTGGTTTTGGGACTCAGTCTTTTGGTATCTTAATAAATTTTCTAGTTTATTTCCCCAAATGGTAAACCTGACGTATTTTGTGATGGATAATTATATCAGCATATTTGTAATCTCTATAGGCATTGTGAATATGGCATTGCTGATACATTTGGCGACGAGGATGGGATCACAAAATGTCAGGCCTCTATTTGGAAGCAGTGGGGCTTTAGAGGGAGAAATGGCTATTCCAGGATGGGAGGATTTGCCTTATTCCTCTCTAGCCAGAGAATGGGCTAAAAGCACAGGGCCCTGTGAAAACTGGGAACCAAGGCTAAAAGAGGGAGAACCTGGAGATTTGGAAAGATGTTTGAAAGCAATACCCATAGAACCAGGGAAAGAACTGGCAGGAGTGTGCAGGAGAGGCTGGGTGCTGCTAACAAGTTATCGCCTTATGTGTAAAAGTAGGGATAAGCTGCTGAAGGAAAGAGCTAGGATGGCTAGGGAGTCAGCTGGTTTGCCTGAGGATTCTTCTGTGTCACAGCACTCAGAAGAGCAAACTGGAGGGACTCATGTGGTCCAGGAGCAAGCTACTGTTCATGTAGCTAAAAGGAAGCAAAAAACTAGCAGAAGGAATGTGCATGCAGCTTTTGTACAGGCTGGGCAGAGTTGCCCTGACAGCTTCCAGGAGAATGTGTGTGAGGAGAATGGAACAAGGTTAGATGAGGAGTCTCCTAATGTAGAAGCTCTCCCCATACAAAGAAGAAGGCAGGAGAACCACCGAGGCAAAACAGAGTCCAGGGAGATAATTGAGGATTTCACTCAACAGGAGATCACTGATATATTGAGTAGATTTACCCAAAGAATGGGGGAGTTTTAGTGTCTTGGATAGTAAGAATCACTGATGAAGGCACGGGAGGAATAACACTGGACAATGAGGACTGTTTAAAATTCATAAGTATCAGTCAGAATCCTTTTGTACACCAGGCTTTTAGGGATCACCATATGCAAGGAGGAAATAACAAAACTAATCTTCTAGCTTTAGCTGCAGAAGGTTGCAAAAAGCAATATCCAACTGAATCTATGTGGCCTAGGGGAGACAGACCCTGGTACTCACTTAGAGACTGTATGAGAAAACTAAAGGAGGAGGTAATGAAAACTGCTATCCTGATTGGAGATGCAAATGCATATTATGATACCCCCCTAGGAGTTCCTCATAGAAATATCATAGTGAAGACGGCTCCTCCTGCATATAAGCACCTAATTCTGACTCTTTTAATTGGAGAAATAGGGCACCCTCTTTCAGAGGTGCTGGATAAGATTTCACAATTAAGCGATTTAGGGGAATGGGAAAAAGACAAATTGCCTCGAGAGAGAAGAGTAAACAGCCAGAGGATTCAGAGACAAAATAGACCCACAAGAAGGGAACTGTTTACTGCTCTATTAAGAGCTGGGGTGGACTTTAGAAGAATAGATGGTATTCCAACTGAAGAGCTGCATAAAGAAAAGGTACTTAGCATTAGAATGAACAGGGAAGCAGGAACCACCCCCGCAGGTATTTCTGAATCTGAATCTTTGTATCCAAGTTTGCCCCACCTTCAGGGGGAATAGGAGATAGGCCAAGCCCCAGCCCAGATAAAAGAAATATGCAGAAGAGATTGCAGACCCCATATTGGTTTAACAATATATTGGAAGAATGGATCAACTACTGTGACTAGGGCACTGATTGATACTGGGGCTGAGGCCACACTTATCTATGGAAACCCTGATAAGTTTAAACATGGAACTCCTATTACCATCACAGGTCTAGGAGACTCTGAAATATCGGCCAGACAGGTTAAAATAACAATGAAAATTGGGCAGTTACCTAAGAAGGAATATACTGTGGTTGTTGTACCCATTCCTGAATACATCATTGGAATAGATGTTTTGAGAGGCATGACTCTGAATTTACCTGAAGGAAGATACCAATTTGCTGTGAGGAAGATAGGAATTAATACAGTTTTAGTAGGAAAACTAAAAATGGACCCAATCACTTTACCTGAACCTTCTGAAGTAATTACTTTAAAACAGTATCGTGTGCCAGGTGGGCAAGATGAAATTGCCACTACTATAAAGGAATATGTTGAAGCAGGAGTGTTAGTCCCTACAACCACAAGATGGAATAATCCTGTCTGGCCAGTAAGAAAATCAGATGGGACGTGGAGAATGACTGTGGATTATAGACAGTTGAATAAGGTGACTCCTTCTTTGTATGCTGCTGTTCCAGATACCATCACCTTAATAGAAAGGATCCAGAAATATGATGGGACTTGGTATGCAGTTATTGACTTGGCAAATGCCTTCTTCACCATCCCAATAGACTCTAAACAATGGGACCACTTCGCTTTCACTTGGCAGGGTAGACAATATACTTTCACTCACTTGCCACAAGGGTACATACATAGCCCCACTATTTGTCACAGGATTGTGGCTGAACAGTTGGATGAATTAAAGCTACCTGGTGTACAGCTTACCCACTACATTGATGATATCATGATACAGGGAAAAGATGCGAAAGTAGTGGAAAGGAGTTTGACCCTTCTAATTGAGCATATGAAAAGTAAAGGGTGGGAAATTAACCCTGCAAAGGTTCAAGGACCAGCTCAGAATGTGAAGTTTTTGGGTATACAATGGAACAAGGGGCTAAGGGAGATTCTTCCTCGAGCCCGACAAAAGATTCAGGATTTTCCTACCCCTACCAATAAGAAGGAGGCCCAAAAGTTCATAGGATTGTTTGGATACTGGAGGCACCACATTCCACATTTGGGACAGATTTTAAAACCTTTATATAGAGTCACACGGAAGAAATATGAATTCAATTGGGGACTTGAGCAGAGTAAAGCTTTTGAAGAAGCCAAGGCTGCCATACAATTGGCCCTAGATTTGTGGCCCATGCAAAATGGTCCAGTGGAATTGCAAGTGACTGTACAAGATGATTATGCAAACTGGAGCTTATGGCAAAAACAACAAAGCCGAAATGTACCTTTGGGATTTTGGTGTAGGAAACTCCCTTCATCTGGAGTCCAGTACACACCTTTTGAAAAGCAGTTGTTAGCTGCATATTGGGCTTTGGTGGAGACTGAACAACTGACTGTGGGCCATGAAGTGATATTAAGACCTGGAATCCCAATTATGACCTGGGTAATGAGTACCCCAGCTTCTCACAGAATTGGACATGCCCAAGAGGCTAGTATAATCAAATGGAAGTGGTATATTCAAAATAGAGCGAAAACAGGCAAAAGCGGAGTCTCTGCTCTGCATGAATCTATAGCAAACATAGAAATTGAGAGGAATGACACACCCCCTGAGCCAAAGCAACAGTTGGTACAGTCCACTGTAAAATGGAATGAGGGATATGATGTATTAACTGAGGAACAAAAGAGACATGCATGGTTTACTGATGGGACAGCAAAATATTTGGGGCAAAAAAGACATTGGAAAGCAGTGGCCTATAACCCATGTACTAGAAGGACTTTGGAAAGTACTGGGATAGGTGCAAGTAGCCAATATGCTGAACTTATGGCAGTATATCAAGCCATCAAAATAGAACAAGGAGGACAGTGTCATATATTCACTGATTCATGGGCAGTAGCTAATGGGTTAGCTACATGGATGCCCATGTGGAAAAATGAAAATTGGGAAATTCATGGTAAACAAGTCTGGGGCAAAGAATTATGGGAAGATATCTGGAACATGTCTTTGGTCACTGACTTGTCAGTTTTTCATGTAGATGCTCACGTGGCCCCCACCACACCAGAATGTGAGTACAATGCTCATGCTGATCGACTGGCAAAGATTGCTACTGAACATATTGTCCCTACTTTGACAACAACTGATGATCCGGTATTAGCAAAATGGGTCCACCAAATGGCAGGCCATTTGGGGGTCCAGGCCACACACCAGTGGGCACAAGATCGAGGTATTAGTATCTCTCATTTACTGTTAAAACAGATAGCAGAAGAATGTCATATATGTCAATTGGAAAAGGAGCGAACTGTTCCTCGGGTAGTAACTGGAGAGATAGCAAGAGGAAGGCAATGTGAAATATCTCATGGGAAAAATCACTCACCTGGAAAATAGATTCAGGAGAGATCATTTAAAAATTATTGGACTACCTGAAAGCCATGATCAAAGAAAGAACCTAGAAATCATCCTCCAAGAAATTCTCAAGGAAAATTGCCCTGATGTTTTAGAACCAGAAGGCAAAATAGAGGTTGAAAGAATCCACCAATCACCTCCTGAAAAAGATCCCAACAAGAAAACTTCTAGGAATATTATAGCCAGGTTCCAGAATTCCCAGATCAAGGACAGAATATTACGAGCAGCCAGGAAGAAACAATTTTAGTATTCTGGAAACGCAATCAGGATAACACAGGATCAGGCAGCTTCTACACTGAGGGATCAAAGGGCCTGGAATATGATACTCTGGAGGTCAAAGGAGCTGGGATTAAAATCAAGAATCACCTACCCAGCAAAACTGAGTGTCATGTTTCAGGGGAAAATATGGTCATTGAATGAAATAGAGGACTTTCAAGCATTCTTGATGAAAAAAACAGAATTGAATAGAAAATTTGACATTCAGATATAAGAAGCAGGAGAAGCATGAGAAGGTAAACAGGAAAACGAAATCATAAGCCACTTATCAAAGTTGAACTATTAACATTCCTACATGGGAAAATGATAATTGTAACTGATGAAACTTTTCTCAGTATGAAAATAGTTGAAGGGAATAGAAATATATGTGTGTGTGTGTGTATGTATGTATGTATTTCTATATCAGAGGGTATATGGGCATATGAATACATATGTGAATGTGTGTATATATATTTACAGGTATACATAGAGGGCACAGGACCAATTTAAAGGAAAGGAATGATACTTAAAAGGTGAAATTAAGAGGTGAGAGAGGAATATAATGAGAGGAGATGGAGAGAGACAGAATGGGGTAAACTATCTCATATAGAAGAGGCAAGGGAAAATGGTTACAATGGAGGGGAAGAATAGGAAGACAAAAGGGAATGGGTCAACCTTATTCTCATTGAATTTGGCTCGAGGAGGGAATGACATACACATTAAATAGGGTATCTCACCCTACAGGAGAGTAGGAGGGAAGGGGATGAGAGGGGGGATGATGGAAGGGAGGGCAGGCTGGGGGGGGGAGCGAAGTTGGAAGCACTCACTTTTGAAAAGGGACGGGATCAAAGAGAATAGAACAAGTGGGTCGTGGGATAGGAGGGAGGGAAATATAGTCAGTCTTTTACAATATATCTTCTATGTTAATGTTTTTAATTAGCTGCACATGTACAACCTATACTGAACTGCTTATCTTCCCAGTAAGGGTGGGTGACAAGGGAGGAAGGGAATGGATCTGGAATTCAAAGTTTTAAAATCAAATGTTTAAAATTATATATATATATATATATATATATACATGTATATACTATTATTAATATTACTTTACATGTAATTGGGAAATAAGATATACAGGCACTGGGCACAGAGATACACCATGCCCTACTGGAAAAGTCGAAGGGGGTATGGGAGAAGATATGGGAGAGAGCAGATTGGAGGGGGGGATATCCTGTGGGAATGCTATTTTGGGGTGGTGGGTAGGGGAAAAACGGGAAGAAAATTTGTAACTCAAAATCTGGCACAAACTAATGATGTAAATTAGAAGTTAATAAAGCATTTGAAAAATGAAAAAAAAATACCCTTTACCCATTTCTCATGAAGAGGTGGCCCTTCTTGCCAAGGCAAACCCCCTCTACATGAATAAGTGATCCCATTCAATCTTGTCTTTTCCAGCAGATGGCCCCCTTTTATCATGTATACTCTAATGAATTTCAATCTCTCACTGTCTACCAACTGCTTTTCTATTGCCTCCAATGTCACCCTTGTGCTCCATAATTCTCATTTGGTCCATCCATGCCTGATAGCTATCACCCTGTATTTCTTCTTCCTTTTATGGCTAAATTCCTTGAGAAGGCTGTTTAAAAAGGTGTCTCTACTTCCTTTCCTCTCTGATAACTCTGTAGTCTGGCTTCTGATATTATCATTAAACTGCAACTGCTTTTTTCAAAGTTACCTATAATCTCTTATTTGCCAAATCCAATGACTTTTTCCCTTTTTTTCTTTATTTTTTTGGAGGCAACTTATGTTAAATGGCTTGCTCAGGGTCACACACAGTGACCTTTTCATCTCTCTGCAGCCTCTAACACTATCAAGCACTCTGTTCCCTTTGATGCTTTCTTCTCTGCATTTCAGTGACACGGCTTTTATCCTCGTTCTCCTCCTACTTCTCTGGCTATTTCTTCTCTGTCTCTTTTGGTGCATCTACATCTAGAGTTTGTTTGTTTTTTTACCAATAACTGGGGGTCCCCCAAGATTCTGTCCTGGACATTTTTCTCTTCTTCATCTATATTCTTTCCCTTGATTATTTCATTAGCTCTATACAGATGATTCTCAGATCTTCTCCAGCCCTGACTTCTCTCCTGACCCTTCAGCCTCACTTCTCCAACTGACTATTGTACATCCCAAACCCTGTAGAAATCTTTAATTCAACATGTCCAAAAGTTAACTCATCTTTTCCCACAAACCCTCTCCTCTACTTAACTTCCCTATTACTGTCTAGGCCACCACCATCCTTTCATTTACCTATGCTTACAACTTGGTTATCATCCTTGATTCCTCACCCCCTCTCACCTTTCTTGCCCCACCCTGCCCATATCCAATTCTTCAGTTTTACCTTCTTAACATCTCTTGCATATGCCCCCTTCTCTCCTCTGACAATGTCCCCAATTGATACAGGTCCTCATCACCTCACACTTGGACGATTGCAGTTTTTCTGGCCAGCCTCACCTCAAGTGCCTCCCCACTCTAGTTCATCCTTAGTTCAGCTATTGAAGTGATCTTCCTAAAGTGCAGGTCTGACCATAGAACACACACACATACACTGTAATGGGAATGGGAATTTGAAGATCTTCCCTAGGGGTACCTGAAGACCTTCCCTACTTTGAACGTAAACTCTGTCCCCTAATAGGCTGAATGTAATCACATGGAGCCTGTGGTGGGAGAAGTTTGCTGAAGGGAAGCAGAGCCCACAGGAAGTTGGTAGTCAGAGCCAGAGAGAAGGTGTAAGAGAGAGGTGCTCAGGCAAGGAGAGAGAGAGATTTGTGAGTAAATATTGATCTTGTATTGGTTTGTGAGAAAGCTGAAGGATACTGTGGCTCTCTGTGTTATTGTGGCTTCTTAATATCTTTGGTACTATGATGGAATAGGCTTACTGGTTTTGGGATTCAGTTTTCTGGTGTCTAAATAAATGCTTTGGTTATGTCCTCTACCTGGAGAATCTGGTATATTTTGCAATCACGTCATGCAATATTTATAGTCACAGTTTTTATTGTGATTGTGGGTGCTCTAAATATTGCATTGGCACTACTCTCTCTCTCTCTCTCTCTCTCTCTCTCTCTCTCTCTCTCTCTCTCTCTCTCTCTCTCTGTCTCTCTCAATAAACTCTAATGGTTCCCTATCTCCTCAAGGATCAATTACAAAATCCTCTGGCATACAGCCTTCCATAACATGAGCCCTTTCCAGTTTTCTTACACCTTATTCCCCTCCGTATTTTCCAGTGACCCTACCCTCCTGGCTGTTCCTTGCATGTGACTGTTTTCATGAACTGTCCCTCTTACCTTTTCTGACTCTTAGGTTCTGGCTTCCTTTGAGTTTCAACTAAAGTTCCTTTTGCAAGAAAACCAGACTTTCTTAATCTGAGGCAACTGCGAGATACTGTGGACAGAGTGATGAGCCTAGAGTCAGGGAGATGAAGTAAAATTCTGCCTCAGATACTTTGTGTGACCCTGGGCAAGTGATTTAACCCCTGCTCCTTCAGTTCTCTTAACCATAAAAAAGGGATAATAATAGCACCTACCTCACACGGTTGTTGTGAGAACCAAATGAGATTTAGTGCAGTGACCGACACATAGTAGGTACATAATGATTCTTTTCTTCTTTTCCTTTGAGACTACCCCCCAATTTATCCCATATACATGCCATTAGACTCTGAGCTCCTTAAGAACAGGACTGTTCTTCGACTTTTTGTGTATCCTCAATATTTAGCATAGTGCCTGACATGTAGTAGATACTTAATAAATGTTCTTTATTTCCTGATTTATTCTTTCCACCTATACTGTTAAGATTCTTTTACTTCAATAAGACTTTAAGGAATTATAATAAGCATCTAACAAATTTCTCCTATTATGGAGATGAAAGGACATGCTCAGAGGGGAAACCCACTACCTCAATATTTTACATTGCATATTTTTTTTTTAGAATGATACTGTCCAAATAGATGGTCATCAATTTTTTGGAGCTTTTTGGCTACAGCAATTCTAATCCAAACTGGGGAAATGAATTGTCTACAATGATGAAATAAAAGATCTTTGGAAGCAGAAAAACATGCCTGTATGGATGAATAGTCAGCACTCTCTTTTCCAAATCTACACAAAACAGTTCTTGGAATAGTCCCTACTTTTTGAACTACAATGGTTTCTGGAAACTGGGTCATAACGTACTTTCCCACAGGAAAGATGTTACTTCTGGGGGTTGTGTTCTTAATCATGACTTCTGATTTTTGATTAATAATGATAAAAAACATCACAAAAGTAAAGATATAAAAATGATAGTGAAATTGTATTCTAAGTTCAACAAACTGCTTGTGAAAAACAGGAAAGCTTTAGCAAAATATGGTAAATGGAGCATAAATATAATATACATCACACTCACTCAAGGAACCTATATATATAATAAAATATAAATATATACTTTACAAAACCGTGACTAACCATTCTGGAGAACAATTTGGAACTCTGCCCAAAGGGCTATAAAATTGTGTATATCCTTTGCTCCAGCAATACCACTCCTAGGTCTATATCCCAAAGACAACCCAAAAAAAGGAAAAGGACCTATTTGTACAAAAATATTTATAGCAAATCTTTTCATGCTGGCTAAGAATTGGACATCAAAGGGATTCCCATCAATTGGGGAATGGCTAAACAAGCTGTGGTTTATGATTGTAATGGAATATTACTGTGCTATAAAGAAAAGACAAGCAGGATGACTTCAGAAAAACCTGGAAAGTCTTACATGAACTGATGCAAAGTGAAGTGAGCAGAAACAGAATGCTGTACACAGTAACAGCAATATTGTTCAATGAAGAACTGTGAATGACTTAGCTATTCTCAGCAATACAATGATCCAAAACAATCCCAAAAGACTAATGATGAAGCATACTATCCAACTCCTAAGAAAGAACTGATATTGATTGAATACAGATTGAGGCATATTATTTTTCATTTTCTTTCTTTCTCTTTTATTCAAGTCTTCTTGTATAAAATGACTAATATTGAAATGTTTTACATAATTGCACATGTATAACCTATCTCTGATTACTTACCATCTCAGGGAAAAAGGAAGGAAGGGATAGAATTTGGAATTCAAAACATTAAATAAAAACATTTAAAAAATGGGGAAAACTGAGAACTCAACACAAATTATCAACATAGAAATGAACACAGACCCACAAACAAGGTCGGAGAGGTCAACACAAATCATCAGCATAGTTCCAGGACTTCCAAATCCCTCCTCCAGGATTTCTGTAAACAGACAACAAGAAAATCCTCTTTCAGGGCTTCCAGGAAGGTCCCAGGGCTTCTGTACAAAGTATCACAAACAAAAATCAACACAGACAGAAGAGACAGACAGAGGGCTTGGGATACCACAAGTTTTCTCATTCTCAACTCTGCCACCACAAGAGTCCTCTTCTCAGTTCTCTTCTCTCCAGCCTGGGCCTCTCCTTATATATGGTCATTAGCTCCTCCCCTTCCTGTTGCATTAGCAACAGGAATTCACAAATTCTAGGTTTCACAAGTTGTGTGGTTCAGAAGTTCTGCTCCTCAACAATGACTTGATACAATCATGGGTAAGGCTCAAAAGGAACTTGAATTGAAACAAGGTGTCAACTAAATAACTGAAACAAGGCAAAAAAAATTAGGGAAACCGTGTGTCCTTGGGCAAGTCACTTAACCCCAGTTGCCCTGCCTTCCCCCCTCCAAAAAAAAAAAAGCATAAAAAGTGGGGGAAAAAAAAGAACTTCCACTTGAAAAACCCATCATGACCATGTCATTCTATGGAATAGTAGAAAGAATACATGTTTTAGATTCAGAACTTAGGCTCAAACCCCAGATCTGCTACTTGCCATCTCTGTGGAAGACCCTACCTCTTTGGGTCTTATTTTCCTCATCTGTAAAATAATGGGGTAGGCCCAGGAGATCTTTTAAGATCTGTTCTAATTCTAAATTACATGATTTAATAAATATGACCCCCCCCAATAGGTGTTTTAAACAATCTTGCATGGTTTGAAATTTAGAAGAACCACTTTAGTCACATTTGCTCTTCCTATTGATGGGAAATCAATACTTTGGGATAATGACTAACTAATGCCTGCTGCATGCTTCATTGCACTAAAAAATATTTCTGCTTCTTGAAATCTGCAAGTGTTGTGTATATATATTTGTGAATTTAGAAATCATTAGCCAGAGGGAGCACTGTGGCCCCTAGACAAATGTTTCTTCACTCAGATCAAAGGGGATCCAACCTCTCACTGTTAAATATGCACCACACACTAAATATCATTCTTAACTATTAACACTATAGCTTTGTAATAATTTACCCAAATTATAATGCTTGAAATTTATAAACAGAATATTAACAGAAAACAGTCTTGAGAGAAAATGTGGCTCAATTGATAGAGCACTGGACTTAGAGTTGGGAGGCCCTGGATCAAAATACTGACCAACTGTATGACCCTGGCCCAGTCACTTAACCTCTATGGTCCTCAGTTTAGTCATCTGTAAAATATGGGGGGAAATGGCAGATAAGTGATGCAGTGCACAGAGTCCTGGGCCTACAGTCAGGAAGACCTGAGTTCAAGTCCTGCCTCAGATACTTATTAGCTGTGTGAACCTTGGTAAGTCATTTAACTTCTGTTTGTTTCAGTTTCCTTAGCTGTAAAATGGAGATAACACCTACCTCCCAAGTTTGTTTTGAGGAGAAAACGAGATTAGAATATAAAGCACTTAGTACAATGCCTGGCACAAAAGTTGTCGTTGTTTGTTCTTTGTTTTCAAAAAGGACCAATGACATTCACAATTCTAAGATACCATCATTTATAAAAAATAGTTTCTAACAAATAAACTTTTTTTCTGTGCCTATTTAAAAATTTATTTGAGCCTCCCATTGAGTCAATAGCTTTTGCAATAGCATTTGCAATGTCTTGCAAATCAGAATAACTCTGCTATGAATAACTATATTTTTCTTTGTAAACCTATTTCACTTTCCTGGTATACCACTGTCGATTTCTACATCTTAAAATTTTGTTTCCAAATTGTTTCCTGAAGCCTTTTTCCATCACCACAAGTAGGAGTATTCTTCTCAAATCATGTTTTGGTGTGTGTGTGTATGTACACACATACACATACACAGACACACACATATACATAACACACATTTATCCTGTATATAATTATATGTAGTATATTGCCAATACCATGTAAACTCCTTGGGAGAAGGGATTTATTCCTGTGTCTACAGAATCCAGCACAGTGCCTGGTACATTTTAGATGCTTAATGAATAAATAATTTATTGACTAATTGATATAATTCACCTTGAACCTTTTTTTTGCTTTGCGAGGACAGGAAGCTCTTAAATATCATTTGCATTTGAGAGCTCATCTCACACAAAATGAGTCTCAATCACTTAGAAGTTAAATAAAATCAATACATTATTTGAGGGAACTCATATCCCACGATATCCTTGGGAAAAAGAAGGAAGAGAGTTGGCTGCAAATATTTTAATTTCTTTTTTTTTCTAATTTAAATGCTTTATTAACTGCTGATTTACATCATTCGTTTCCGCCAGATTTTGAGTTACAAATTTTCTCCCCGTTTTTCCCCCACCCATCCCCCCAAAACAGCAGTCCCACAGGATATCCCCACCTCCAATCTGCTCTCTCCCATATTTTCTCCCATACCCGTTTCAACTTTTCCAGTGGATCTCTATGCCTCAGTGCCTGTATCTTTTTTCTTAATTACATGTAAGATGGTATTAATAATAGTATACACACACACACATATATATATTTTTAAATATTTGATTTTAAAACTTTCAGTTCCAGATTCATTCCCTTCCCCCCCCCCCCCCCCCCCCCCCCCCCCCCGGGGGG
>NW_027187352.1:8505803-8566503 GCF_028583685.1 Petaurus breviceps papuanus
TTCCCCCCCCCCCCCCCCCCGCCACCCACCCCCACTGGGGGGACAAGCAGTTCAGTATAGGTTGTACATGTGTGGCTAATGCAAAACAATAATATAGTAGATGTATTGTAAAAGACTGACTATTTTTCCCTCCCTCCTATCCCACCTCCCACTTGTTCTATTCTCTACTTTGATCCTGTCCCTTTTCAAAAGTGGGTGCTTCCAACTTCCCTCCCCCCGAGCCTGCCCTCCCTTCCATCATCCCCCCTCACATCCCCTTCCCCCCCTATTCTCCTGGAGGGTGAGATCCCCTATTTAGTGTGTATTTCCCTCCCTTCTCAAGCCAGATTCAATAGGAATAATGTTGACCTATTCCCTTTTGCCTTCCTATTCTTCCCCTCCATTGTAACCATTTTCCCTTGCCTCTTCTGTATGAGATAGTTTGCCCCACTCTGTCTCTCCCCATCTCCTCCCATTATATTCCTCTCACCTCTTAATTTCACCTTTTAAGTATCATCCCTTCCTGTTAAATTGGTCCCATGCCTTCTATCTATGTATACCTGTAAACGTATATATACACATTCACATATGTATTCATATGCCCACATACCCTCATATAAAGACATATATATTTCTAATCCCTTCAACTACTGAGAAAAGTTTCATAGGTTACAATTATTGTTTTTCCATGTAGGAATGTTAATAGTTCAACTTTGGCCAGGTGGCTCAGTTAGCAAGAGCACCGGCTCCAGTGCCGGGACGACCCGGATCAAATCCGGGCCCAGAGACTCAGCACCACACCCAGAAACAACAACTGGCCATGCAACCCCGAACAAGCCACTCAACCCCGATTGATTCAAACAAAAAAATAGTTCAACTTTGATAAGTTCCTTATGATTTCTTTTCCCTGTTTACCTTCTCATGCTTCTCTTGCTTCTTGTATCTGAATGTCAAATTTTCTATTCAACTCTGGTATTTTCAGCAAGAATGCTTGAAAGTCCTCTATTCCAATGAATGACCATATTTTCCCCTGAAACATGATACTCAGTTTTGCTGGGTAGGTGACTCTTGGTTTTAATCCCAGCTCCCTTGATCTCCGGAATATCACATTCTAGGCCCTTCGATCCCTCAGTGTAGAGGCTGCTAGATCCTGGGTTATCCTGATTGTGTTTCCACAATATTCAAATTGTTTCTTCCTGGCTACTTGTAATATTCTCTCCTTAATCTGGGAATTCCGGAACCTGGCTATAATATTCCTAGGAATTTTCTTTTTGGGATCTTTTTCAGGAGGTGATTGGTGGATTCTTTCAACCTCTATTTTGCCCTCTCGTTCTAAAACATCAGGGCAGTTTTCTTTGAGGACTTCCTGGAGGATGCTTTCCAGGCTCTTACTTTGGTCATGGCTCTCAGGCAGTCCAATAATTTTTAAATTATCTCTCCTGGATCTATTTTCCAGGTCAGTGGTTTTTCCCATGAGATATTTCACATTGCCTTCTATTCTTTTATTTGTTTGGATCTGTTTGACCGCATCTTGATTTCTCATAAAGTCATTAGCTTCCATTTGCTCCAATCTAATTCTGAAGCAATGATTCTCCTCAGTGAGCTTTTGAGATTCTTTTTCCATCTGACAAATTCGACTTTTTAAGGCATTCTTCTCCTCATTGCCTTTTTGAGCCTCCTTTGCCATTTGAGTCATTCTGTTTTTTAAGGTATTATTTTCTTCAGTCAGGCTGTTGACTCTCATTTCATAATTTTCTTGCATTGTTCTCATTTGTCTTCCCAATTTTTCCTCCACTTCTCTTATCTGCTTCTTAAGGTCCTCTATGGCCTGTAACCAGCTTGTATTTTCCTTTGAAGCTTTTGGTGCAGGAGTTCTGACTTCACTGTTTTCCTCCTGTTCCATGCCTTGCTCCTTCTTATCCCCAAAATAGGAGTGTCATGTTGGAATCTTCTGTCTGCTTTGTTTCCTTTGCCTGCTCATTTTGCCACTCAATGATTTGACTTTTGGGCTTTTTGTCACAGTAGGACTCTGCCACCAGACAGGGGAGTTTTCGTCCCAAATGCTGGGGTTTTCTCAGCTGCTGGAGGTATTAGATGGGTGCCCTCTCTGAGGTCTCCACACGCTCTGGCAAGCTGGACACACACCCCAGGACCTCCACCCTAGACTGCAATCCAGATCCAAACAGGTTAAAGCAAGAGCAATGACCCCTCAGACTGGTGCTTGGTCCCCCTACACTCTGCAGGCCAGGAGCTGAAGCCGCCATGTGGGGCTGGCAGGCTGTGCTGGCGTCTCAGTGGTTTCTCGCTCCGGGGGTAAAAGCCACGCACTCCCACTTCCTGGGTCCCAAAGTCCAGACTGCACTGGCCTCTCACCTTGTCCTTCGCATCTATGTATTGATAAATCTGGAAACGGCCACAGCTGCTGCTGATCTGGAGTCCCTCTGGCTGGCGGCTGGTCAGACCCGCCCTGGGGGCTAAAGCCTCGGCGTGGTGCTGGGCTCGGCTCCCAGAGCATTGCGCTGGCTGATTCCTGCTGGTCTGCCGGGATGTCCTCAGCGGGAGGTTAGCTTCTCTGTGTCATTTTGTGGGTTCTGCAGCTCCAAAGTTTGTTTAGAGTCCCCTTTTTACATGGATTGGGGAGGGTGAAAGCCGGAGCCGCGGGAAGGTCGTGCTTCTACTCCGCCATCTATATTTTAATTTCTTAATTTTAAATTTACCAATACATAATAAATCTAGAAAAATTCAACTCTTTTTTTAAATGCTTATATTAACTTCTGATTTACATCATTCATTTCCGCCAGATTGAGTTACAAATTTTCTCCCCGTTTTTCCCCTACCCATCCCCCCAAAAAAGCAGTCCCACAGGATATCCCCTCCTCCAATCTGCTCTCTCCCATATTTTCTCCGATACCCCTTTCGACTTTTCCAGTGGATCTCTATGCCCCAGTGTGAAAAATTCAATTCTCAATTTTAGTATAATTTTGTTCTCATTATACCATGCATTTATATTCAAAGATCGTATCTGATTTTATTCATGTATTTTCTTCTACAAAGTCATAAATTTAGAACCTTTTCCATAAATCTCAAGCAATAAAGATTAAGCACCTACTGTGTGCCGGGCACTGTGTAAAACTTAGAAGAGGAACATCTTTTCCCAACTCAACTTTATTCCTATTATTTTGTGTGATATCTTTCTGTCCCCTGGTTGACCAGACAAAGGGAAGGAAGAGATCTCTTCCTCCAAACAAGGAAAATTCCTGTTTTCTTTTTTACTTGGTTTTAATGTTTATCCCTTATCAATTAAAGTTTAATAATACATATTCATGATCAAGAAAAACAAATTCTTAGAAATATTTGCTAATAAAAAAGGGCAATAACTGGTCAGTTTTTTCTGGAATACATTTCAATTTTAGCTTTGGTAGACTCTCAGCACTAACAATCATGTAGGCTTTTCTTTCTTTTCTTTTTATCATAGACATTTAACTTTTCTGTTCCTTTTTTTTTCCTTTGCAAAAGGTTTAATTCTTACCAGGTGCTACTATCTGTGAGACCTTGAATGTGTCATACACACTCTGGAATAGTTTGTATGTCTGTCATCCAGACCAGATGAGGGTTTTGGACTAAATGAGGAACCTTAGTTACTAGATAAGGTTCCTTCCAGCTCTGAGTTGTAATGCTACAGGACTGTGCTTGATTCAAAAAGCTGCTTTTATTTCCATCTGTCACCATATGAGGAAGATTGCTGTTAAAAATATGAGCTTTTGTTTCTGGGAGAAACTGAAGTCATTAAAAAAACACTGCGACTAATCAGTTCAGCTAAGATGACAAAAAGGAAAATGACAAGTGCTGGAGGCAATGTGGGAAAATAGGTTCACTAATGCACTGCTGGTGTGAGCTGTGAACTAGTCCAACCTCTCTAGGAAGCAATTTGGAACTTTTCGCAAAAAACTATTAAACTGAACATACTCTTTGACTCAGCAATGCCACAACTAGGTTTATGCTTCAAAGAAATAAAAGCAAGAGGAAAAGGGCCCATATGTGTAAAAATATTTATAGCCACTCTTTTTGTGATGACAAAGAATTGGAAATTGATAGGAAGCCCAGTTGGGGAATGGCTGAACAAGTTAGAGTATATGAACGCTATGGAATACTAAAGTACTTTAGGAAGTGAGGAAGAGGAGGGTTTCAAAAAACCTAGGAAGACTTGTATGAACTAATGCAAAGTGAGCAGAACCAGAATAATTTATATAGTAGTAGCAGTATTATAAAGATAATTGATTCTGAAAGACTTAATAAACTCTGATCAGCATAAACCAACCACAATTCCAAAGAACAGTTTTTTTTTTTTTTGGAACATGGCTAACACAGCAATTTGTTTTGCATGTCTATCTGTATTTGTAACAGGTTTTATATTTTGCCTTCTCAATGAATGGAAAGGGGGAGGAGAAAATTTGGAACTGAAAACAAAATAAAATTGAATTTTTTAAAACTGTTCGATTCCCCAAAGGCAATCTATTCTTCTTTCTTCCTTCTGTTCATTTTTGGGTCCATCTTCTTTTCTGATTATATTATATAGCTGAAACATGGAATATCAGATTCTGATGAAATAACTGTGTGGGTTATCCAAATGCAATGGAGAAGTTCATAGTTTTGTGAGACTAGGCTGCAATACATTATTGACCTAGAATTATGAAAAAGTTCCAAAATGAGGTCATCAGGGATATTGGTCCAGAAAGCAGGTGGACCATTTGGTAGTAAGAATGAGGAATAACTGACAAACAATCCATTTCTTCCACTTTTATCTACTTAATATCCAGATGACTCAAGTGGGGACTCCTTGCAAAAGGATTTCTGGGAAGGTATGAACAGGAGCCAAATAGGATGAGAAATTGGTGGGCCTTAGATTCACTGAAGTATCCAAGGCAAACAAGGAAAACCACACACCAGGTAAAGAGTGCAAGTCACAGAGGAAGATGTTACCTGAAAGGATCATATGTTCCTTTCTCGGGGGGGTAAACTTAGAAACATGGCCAAGTGTAAGGGTTATGGGATTTAAAGATCTTCCATGCCCCATTGGACTTGCTGACGTAGCAGGAAGGGGCAGAGCAAGAGGAAGCGGAAGCCAAGCTAGAGTTCCTGCGGTGGCTAGCAGTGGCGGCGACGTCGACGGCAGCAACAGAGGCAGCAGCAGCGCGAAGCCCTTTTTGAGTCAGCCAGAATTTCTGCTAAGGACTACTGCTGAGGACTGCCAGGGGCCGGAGCTGCTGGGAGCACGCTTCCTGGAAGCTGGGTGGTTGCTGTGAGTGGGGAGAGGAGGACCTTTGCCTGAGGTAGCCTGTTCTGTTTTAAAGGCTTGAGAATGTGGGTGCTTTCTACTTTATCTACCTGTGCCAATGTCATAACTACTCTGATGGCTTTCACTTTCTGGTTTTGGGACTCAGTCTTTTGGTATTTTAATAAATTTTCTAGCTTATGCCCCCATATGGCAAGCATGATGTATTTTGTGATGGATAATTATATCAGCATATCTGTAATTTCCATAGGCATTGTGAATATGGCATTGCTGATACACCAAGTGAAAACGCATTTGTCATGTATTTCTGTAACTGCCAAATCTCTCACAAATTCAAGACAGATCAGGCTATTGCTTATACAGCATTCTCAAGGTTTACAAAGTGCTTGTCCTGAAGGATTGTATGTTATTTTGGAATCTTTCATCTGTGTGCTAAAAATAAAAGTTTCAAGCTCTTCTCAATTATAATATTCCTTCCCATTGCACTTTACAATGCAATGAAAACTGTTTTTTTTTCCTGTCTCTATGACTACTAGTAAACCTTTCTGAACATAACTTATAATTACTTTTTCTTCCTACAACACAATGAATTGCCTAATGTTTTAAATTTTAAAGTGTAAGTCTAGAACTATTCAAAGCCTGACTTGTGAATATTTTTAATGGATTGGGGCTTATTTTTTTGCCTCATTTTCTCCCTTTTTTTTGGAGGGGGAAAGGCAAGGCAGTTGGAGTTAAGTGATTTACCCAAGGTCACACAGCTACCGTGTTTCCCCGATAATAAGACCTATCCCGAAAATAAGCCCTCCCCTTACTAAGATTCCTCTAAAATAAGCCCTCCCCCGAAAATAAGCCCTATTGAGATTGCCACTGTAGTGAAGGTGATCCCCTGCACTACATGCTACATTACAGTATCCTCTGTATGCACCGTCCCCCCCCCAGTGAAACGCACGCCGCGCTCCGAGCTGCATCCAATCAGAGCTGCAGCAGTGAGCATGTCATCCTGTTCTTTATTGAATTCATTATTGAATAAAGGTACATTTTTTTGTTCACATTTACCTGTTTATTAAAATTGCTGTCAATGTTCATTAAAATAAGCCCTCCCCTGAAAATAAGCCCTCTGGTGTTTTTCTGTCCAAAAAAAAATAATAGGACAGTGTCTTATTATCAGGGAAACACGGTAGTAAGTGTGATCAAGTGTCTGAGGTTGTATTTGAACTCAGGTCCTCCAGACTCCAGGGCTGGTGCTCTATTCACTGTGCCACCTAGCCACCACTCCCTTTTCTTTCCATTCTCTAACAGGTTAAATCTTAGCATGTCATTTTCTATTCCCATAACTGGTTGTATATTTTTGTATGGCCAGTGCCTTGAATACAGGTGCTTAATGAATGCTGATCCAGGTGACTCAGGGTCCTAGATTGCCTATGTAAAAACCACCTTTGCCCTTCTCACCCTCCTCAGATCTATCCTGTTCTGCCTCCCCTTCTACTGTGCTTCCTAGAAACCTATTCTATTATAAACTGTCCTTCATGCTATAAAGCTATACGGCCGCCTCTCATATGCCTTCCATTTTCGTGCAATCCCAGAAAACTAGCTCCACCAGAAGAGGTGATATCCTTGATCACTGTAAGACTCTGTGCCATTGTCTTCTACAACAGCCCCTCACCCCACTCCACCCCCATGTCATATGCACTGCACTGGGAGGAAGAAGTGTATTATATGTTGCTACCTGGGTTTTATTCATAATATTGCCACCATCACTACATTATTTTTCCTTTGAGTTTCAATCCATCCAGATGTAACATCCTTTCCAGATCCTGGTACCAGTTAACTACCAGTCTTTCTCAAGAAGTTCAAGACCTGGCCATTAATCTCTCTACCTCAAGCTTTATCCTTCTACTTGGGGAAATTAATATATATGTCAAAAGTTCCCTCAAAAAACAGGCAGACCTGACATCACAAAGTCCTTATTGTTATAAAATAGCACTCCTGGTTGTGCTCACTGCACTTGGCATCAGTACATCCAAGTCTCCCCAGGTTTCTGGTCTCAACCCCTTTAGTAAGGGGTGACTCCCTCAGTCTGTTTCCTCATCTGTAAAATGGGGATGATTATAACACTTACTTCCCAGGACTGTTGAGGATAAAATATTTAAGTACTTTGAAAACCTTAAAGAACTATATAAACGCTAGTTATTAGGTTTTTCCTGTATGACTTTTCAGTGCAAACACCTCAATACCCTCAACTGCGTCTTCACTCCACCTCAGCCACCCAGGTGGACTCCTTTGCTATAATCACCCCAAATTGTCACACCTACATGCTATGTATCTCTGAGATCCTGATCAATGCCTTCTAACCCTTCCATCTTTTCCTATGCTTGACTCCTCTTAAACCTGCCCTCATCCTAGTGATAAGGATATTATTCCATTAAATCAAGTAACTATTCAGAAAGACCTGAAATGCAGTTAGAAGACACCTTCCAGACTGTAGGACATCTTTTATTACAAAGCACCAATGACTAAAGAAAGATGACAGCATACAGGCTCGTTTAAAAAAATTTAAATTGTATATTTTCCCATCACCAAAATCTGCCTTCTCCCTCTCCACATCTCCCCCCCACCCCTCCCCCACACACACTGAGAAAGAAAAGCAAAACCTGGGGCGGCCAGGTAGCACAGTGAGTAAGAGCACCAGCTCCAGTGTCAGGATGACCTGGGGATCAAATCTGGGCTCAGATACTCAGCACCACACCCAGAAATAACTGGCTGTGTAACTTTGAGCAAGTTACTTAACCCTGATTGCTTTAAAATACAAAAATTAAAAAAAAAAAAAAGGCAAAACCCCTGCTATAAAGGTGTAGTGAAGGAAAAAAATTCCTGCATTGGCCATGTCCCCTAAAACATGCCTCCATTTACACACTTAAGTCTTTCATCAGGAGGTGGGAGGCATGTCTCATCATGAGTCCTCTGAAATTGTGTTTGGTCCTCGTGCTGATTGGAATTCCCAAGTCTTTCAATGTAAATTGTTCTGGTTCTGCTTGTTTCACACTGTATCAGGTCATACAAGTCTTTCCAGGTTTTTCTGAACCACCCCTTCATTTCATGCAGCATAACAGTATTCCATCATATTCACATGCCATAGCTTATTCAGCCATTCCACAATTGACAGGCATCCTCCAAGTTTCCAAATCTTTGCTGCCACAAAGAGCTGCTCTAAGTAATTTTGTATATCTTTAGGAATTTGTTTTCCTTGGGATTAATTCCTCCCTTAATCTATTATCCCTCTTTCTCCCCACACCTTTCCCTATCAAGTGAAACGTATTATGGTACCAATCTGGTTTTTTTTTTTTTGTTTTGTTGATTTTTTTTTATTACATTTGCAAATTACCACTTCACGTCTCTTATGACAAAGTTAGTGATGTAAAAGTAATAATATAGTAATCTCATCTGAAAGTACATGTAGTATTTCATTAATTGTTGGCATAGTTCGGCAAAGACAATATCCTTTATTCATTTGCTGTGAATCCTCTTCTTTAATTTTTGATACTAGTGATTTGGTTTTCCTTTCTTTTTTAACCAAATTAGCTAATAATTTATTGGTTTTCTTTAAAAAAAAAAAGCAAAGCAGCTCCTAGTTTTATTTTTGTTTTCAATTTTGCTAATTTTGTTTTGGCATTTAGTAGATATTTAAAAAATTTTTTTTAAAGTATTTTAAGTTTCATTCCCAACTCATTGAACTTTTCTTTTTTTGTTGTTGTCAATATACATTTTCCCCTAGGAACTGCTTAGGCTAAATTCCAGTAATTTGGGAATGTTGTTTCATTTTTACTGAAATTATCACTTCTATAATTTGTTCTTTGACCCAACAGTTCTTTCGAATTTTGTTAAGTGTGTTAGCCTTAAATATTTTTTTTTAGCAAATCTTTGATATAAATTTTATTGCATTGTGATCAGTAAAGTTTGTATATATTTCTGCTTTTTTGCATTCGTGAAGTTTTTGTGTTCTAAAACATTCATTTTTTGTAAAGGTGTAAAGTGTATTCCTATTTATACTTGTTGCCTCCATTTTCTAGTCTACTACTTGCTTCAAAATCCCTTTCGATATGATTTCTAACTCCACCACTCAATTCAAAGTGCTCTCCAAGGTTATTAATGAGTAATTGCCAAGTCTACTAGGAAGTCTTTTCTCAGTTCTCATCCTTCTTGAACCTTTTAGATTCTTTCTAGTTTTCTTGACACTGTTCTCTTCATACCTTCTGGGATTGTCTACCCACTAACTGTGGGTGTCCCCCAAAGCTGTCTTAAGTCCTCTATTCTGTCTATATTCTTTGGGGAATCTCATTAACTTCTCCTGGGTTCGATTATGTCTCTGCAAGTCAACTATGTATTAAGCACCTGTTTTGTACCAAGTATCTATTAGGTGATAGGTGTCAAGGATACAGATATAAATAGCAGTCCCTCTCCCCTTCCTTTTCCTCTCCCTCACTTTCCACATTGTCTTTGGTCAAAATATTGTCAATTCTCCCCCGAAAGAACCTCATCTCTGCACTAATGAAGCAACCAATCTAGGTCAAGAATATTATTGTCTCTTGCGTAGATTACTGCAACAGCCTTCTATTTCAACTGCAAGCGTCCAGTTTCTCTCCCCTCCTCAAACCACTCTTGATATGGGGGACCAAAATAATCTTCCTAAAATACAAATCTGATGTTATCTCCTACTCAAAAATATTCACTTATTTCTAAATGCTTCTAACTCCCCAGGTTAGCATTTATAGCTCTTCACAATCTGGCTCCATTCTATCTTTCCAGACTTACTGCATGCTCCTACTACCTTTCAAGATCTCTGTGTGCTGGCCTAAGCTGCCACTGAATGAGGCACTCCATCCCACGCCAACGTCTTTGTATAAGCCACTTTCTTTTCACCTTCAAGGAATTCCTAGCTCAGCACAGGGGCCAGAGAAGGCACTTAATTAATGCTTGTTGGATTGGATTAAATAATGTTATCTTCATATTACATGCCATGAGAGCAGTACTAATTTTAGAGGATAATGATGAAATACTTTCCCTTCTTAAGTGGAGATAGGAAACAGGCCACTGATAGTGACAGGAGACAACACTAACAGAAGAAGTTGTAATTTTTTTGTTTAACTGTTTTTATTAGGAGAGGTCTGAGGGTGGGGAAAGATACACTGGGCAAGTAACAAAATCACAGGCACATGGTCAGTTTGTTTTGCTTTTTTGCTTGATTCATAGTTACAAAGAAAGAATCTGTTGGGGGGACTGTAGGGAAGTGACAGTGTTGTGATAAAACAAAAGGAAAACAGTAGTTGGCTAAGTGTTCTACTATTTATGTACTTGTGGAATGAGAGAAATCCAGCAACATTTGATGAACTGGTAAATATTACAAATTCTCTCAGAGCATCAAAATTATTTTAATTTCTTAAATTTTAATCATAAATTGACACCCATTTGTCAGTGGGAGCTTGTAAGTGCTAACGGGTAACTATGTTATTTGACAATGTCTCCTACGTTAAGGGGAAGAGATGAAAGTCTCTTAAAACATGGCTCTAGTATATTCTTTTTAAGACAACTGGCTAAAGAGGTGTGAGCAAACAAAGCTCAACATAGAGAATTTCCACTGTTTCTTTGTAGGATTGTACTACAAAAGGATACATATCAGATATAGAGTATAAATTAAACACTACATATATCAAAAAGTTAAAAACACAGTATGAAGAGACACCACAGAGTAACATATAAAACCTAATTTTATTTATTTAGCTGTAACAAAGACAAAAGGATTCTCATCTTCAGTATTTTAAGGAACTCATCCCAGCCTCTCTAAATCTTCAGAGGTATCTAAGAGGGGATAGCTTTTGAGGCCAATTTGTCACAACAGACTGGAATTATAAAATTCATTTTTCAGACTAAAGTGAACTGTGAAAAAAGCAAAAGCTTGTCAGAAGCTCCCAGCTTATGTTAATGGAGGTCGGTGGGACATGGCAGAATAGTTAATTAGGCTACTCATAGAAGTAGGAACAAGCTAATCAGGCTTTGATATTCCCTATGGGTAGTTACCTGATTGATCCAGAGTACAAAAGAACAGAGGCAAGCCTCTGAGACCTCTTAATCTCCTCTTCTTGAGGAGCAAGTTCTGCTATATACACTTATGCACACACACATGTATACATGTATGTGTATATACATACACATGTGTGTAGATGTACATATGTATATGCATACATGGCATATTCTGGTTGTACATCCTCCCACCTCTTATTCTTTTCCATATCCCTGCACCATGTGGGCCTCCTACCTTACTGTGAGATGAATACTGTGAGAGGAGGATTTATAGGCCTAGATGACTGCAACTGGGTATGGAATTTTTGAGTCAATAAGCTACAAATATCCTCTTGGGTGATCCAGTCACTTCTGTTAATAAAGACTGTAA
This sequence comes from Petaurus breviceps papuanus, assembly GCF_028583685.1. Classification (NCBI taxonomy): domain Eukaryota; kingdom Metazoa; phylum Chordata; class Mammalia; order Diprotodontia; family Petauridae; genus Petaurus; species Petaurus breviceps. The sequence continues at coordinate 8,517,521 of NW_027187352.1, forward strand.
GCTTCTGCTGGTGGTGATTTATATGGCCTCAGTATAAGTCTGTCTGAAGAAAGAACTGGTTTAGGTCATTTTTGCAGAGGGGAAAAAGATGTTTCTTCTCCTGTCTCTCCACTGTGGAAAGATAGAAAGTTCCCTCCTTCAGTAATATGTGGAATCTGAAAAAGAAGTTGGCAGTTTTAAAAATAGCTAATTTATAGTATCTTTTAGTGGTAAAAATCAGTGTTGGCATGGTTATTTTAAACACACAGTAATTCCTTGTTTATTCTTCTAACATATTTTTAAACTACCCACTTAAAAGTTTTGTACAATCCTGGGAATTTTCAGTCAGTCACCAGTTTTAAGATGTTCAATTTTTACTAACACAGTATCTCCGGTTCTCTGGTGTGAAGAAAATAGAAAAGCAGACAATTTTATCATTAGGAGCTCTGTGATGTTATCATAATTACTTTGTTATTACACAGTATCTTCAGAATTCTAACCAGAGCATTACAGGAACACCTCACCTAGGTAATGAGCAGGCTATGTTCTGTGATCCTGGCAAATGAAGGTAAGAGATCAAGCTACTTTTGAAGTTTTTTTCATTACTTTCAGAATGAAGAAAGAAACCTAATGAAATCTAAAAATGTGCTTCCCTTGCAAGACAATGTGAAATTCCAACAATTATACCCACTGAGTTATCTGAATAGTATAAAGTCTGACTAAAAATAAGAAAACAATAAATAGTTAGCATCTTATTACAGTGAGAGTTAAAAGCCGATCTAAGAACAAACAATATGGAAAACCTGGGTGTGGAGGCTGGTTGATGGTCCACCTCTAGAACAAAGGGTTGGAGGAAGAGGGGTGGAGAAAGGGGGAAGTAGATATCTCAAAAGAAGCAAATTCAGGAGGGAGAGAGGGAGAGGGAAAGAAAGAGAAACAGAGAGTGAATGAGAACATGGGAGGGTGAGAAACGGGGATAGAACCTTAGGGTTCACTTATTCTAAAACTCTTATGACATTTGAGACAAATGGGCATACTACCTCTCAAGATGGTTCATTCCTCTTTTAGATATAATTGTGAATTCAATGAAAGTCATGAAATTAGTGTCAACAATCACAAGCATTTATTTATCAGTCAGTAGTCAGAAAACTGGTAGGAAAGTTTAACTGCAGGTAAATGCAGAGTAATGCACCTAAGGGAACACAGTCTAAACCTATTCCAATTACACAATGAATCTATTATCTGTGTGGAGAGAGGCCCCACAACTTATAATGTTGTGGTTCCTTTGAGAACCACATGGTCCTGTATTTAGTGCTAGAAAGATGAAAAAACTAAACAATCTCTCCTCCTCACCCCATAACTGTAGTCCTTATCTCTAAGGAATCAACAGACTAAGGCAATATGACATACATTTAAGGTTTAGGTTCTTCTCATCCATGTCTCACATCAGTCCTCTGACCATTGGACAGTCACCCAATGTGGATCACTTTTGATGTTGTGGGGAGACAAAGGAACCCATGAATTATCTATCTCTTGCACTCATCAGAAGACTAGCCCACCTCCTTTTCTGGTCATACATCTGGTGATAAACTTTACACAGCTGTTTCTGTACAATTCTTCATTGATATTATGTTACTACCTACTCACCCTGTACCTTCTCCATTGCCCTGTGGGTAATCTAAAGCTTAATTCTTCAGAAACTGTGGTATTCCAAGACTCCTAGGCACTGAGGATAACTGGAAGAATATTGATGTTAATAAGATGGTCCTTTGCTTCAAGGAAAAGCACTGTGCAACTTCCCAAAGGTAATCCAGCCTGTTTTCTTCCTCCTATTGAATTCTGGACCCAGCTCTTTCTTATCTGCAGTATCTGTCCAAGAGGTATGTACTAAGGGACCAATCCTCTGGGATGTACATCCAAGTAACTGTGATCTTAAAATGCACAAACAGAGGCACAGTGACTCAATCTACTCTGCCCTAGTCAGATTACATCTGGAATACTGGGGGGTCATTAGTTCAACAGACCATATTTAGGAAGGACATTAATAAGATGAAGTGTTCAGGGAAAGGCAAGTAGGATGCTGGACAGCCTCTAATTTAAGCAAAGGGGTATTCAGTGTGAAGAAGGACTTAGAGAGGACATGACAGCTGTTCTGAGGTATCTAAAGGATTGTTATGTAGAAGTGGGATCAGTTTTGCTCTGCTAGGTTCTAGAGAATAAGAGCCCTAGAAGGAACATGACCAAAAAGTACAGCAGCAAATTTAATCCTGATATAAGGAAAAACTTCTTACAATGAGAGCTACCGAAATGAGGTAGAGGCTGCCTAGTTGGATGACCAGCTCATGGGTATGGTGTAGAAGGGATCTTCATTCAGACAGGGGTAGGATTAAATAAATTCTCTTCCAAGACTGACATTTGATGAATATCAATGTAATTAAGTACCACAATGCAATTAAGAATGCTAAAAACAATCAAACCAACATTTATTAAGTACCTATTGCATATACCAAGCTCTCTACTAGAGCTTGGGAATGAAGATAAAATATTTAGCAGTTCTTCTCCCTCAAGTCAATTACATTCTTTTGGGGAAGATAACATGTACTTAAATAAGTGGTTGAGACCAACACAGATAGATAATTTATATTTTTCTAGTTTATTAACACAACTGACATTGCATAGATTTGCCAAGTACCTTCCTCACAATAACCTTGTGGTTGTTGCCCAATTAGTAGATGAGGAAACAGTCTCTGAGAGACGAAGTGACTTGCTTATAGTAAATGTCCAAGGAAGGAATCTGAACCCAGGTTTTCAGATTCCAAGACAAATAATTTTCTTTCACTGTATTATTTTGTGGACCTGGGTTCTCATAATGGGCTATGTCAGCAGGATATGAGCTCTGGCACTTTCTATAGCAATCTAGAAAGGACATGAACGAAAGCCTGGCAAAAGACCCTTAGAGTCACCCATTCTTCTAAGAATCACCCTAGAGATTTCAGGCAGGACCCACATCTAGAAGACAAATTTTTTTGGCTATAACAACTAAAAAAAAAATGTTTTAAATTAAGATACAAAAGGATTGTGGATTGTATGTAATTAGAATACCCACAGTGATGAAATCACAAATATTTAAAACATTCAAGTATTACTCAGTGTCAATCTCCAGAATTTCTAATATATTTTGACCACTGTGCCACCTAGCTGCCCCTCGCATATATAATTAAAGAGGGTTTCATCTCCTAACAAACCCTTCTAGGAGCCAGGGAGTCTGCTATGTATGGTCCACTAACAATGTCCTCAGGATGCAGATGGATCTAATAATCAAACATTTCTTTATGTCAGAGAAGGGTGGTTACTAGCCCCACATAAGTACTAGTCTACTCTGCTTAATGTAACCAATCATGTTGTCCTCACCCCCATCATGCTGTCTATCCTGTAACTAATCACATTGTCTTCCCAACCTACCCAACTCCATTCTTTCCAAAACTATATTAGGGCTAGTGAACCCTATCTCTGGGTATTTTGGTTATCAAGAAGTCAATGACCCAATTTATTGGTTATTGCTAGTCTATTACTAACTAATAAATCAATCGTGCTCAGACCATTGTCTCTCAGTTTACCTTAATTTTCAAATGTAACACCTAGCACAGTTCTCTGCATAAAGTAGATACCTAATATTTCCTGAATAAAAGATGTGCAAATGAGTATCTTAACCAGGTCATGAAAAGTAAAATTTAGTATTTCATATTATTAATTAATTTTCATATTCAAAGTCAAGTAAGAAAACAAACCACTCACTCACCTAATTTTGGCATAAGTAATCTTCAATGATCAACATCTGCATCCTCAAACTGTCCAGCAACAGTTGGTGTGGTATCTATCTCCATCCCATCTTGGAAAAAAAGCAGAGAGCCAAGAGTAAGACAAAATTATTTTAAACTGTTTAGTAAATACTCAGAAAAAGGAAGCAGTGTTCACAAAGTGCCACTGTGGCCTCATAAAGAACAGATTAAGAAAGACTAACTTCATTTCCTTTACCGACAGGGTTACTAAAGCTGGTAGGTCAAAAGAATGCCATAGATAGAGTTTAACTAAATTTAGCAAATATTTGGCAAAGTATTTCATACTATTCTTGTGAGAAAGATGTGGAATATAGCAGTGGTCTTCAAAATTGGGTGCATGATAATATATTGGGGTAGAAGAAAATATGATAACTATAATTCATATTTTTTTATCTAAAAACAAACTTTACCGATATTTAATATACACAGTGAAAATGGCACCCTCATTTGGACGTACGTAAGATGGTCTTGTGTCATAGTAGTAAGTGAAGTCTCCTACAAGTAGAGTGGAAATCTCACAATGGGAGGGGGAATGACAACGGCACTTTCATTCTATATTTCAATGCACTACAGTTTACATGAGCACAATTAAGTGGATTCACAAATATTTTCTTTGACCCTTTAAAATGTCAATTTTTTATAAAATACAGAATATTTAGCATAGTGGTAACAAGTATGCAATTTAAAAATAAATATACATATATTGGGAGAGTATTTGTTCAATTTTTTTATTGGAGTTAATAAAACCCCTTTTAAGTAAAATCAAAAAAGTTTAGAGATTGCTGGACAATTATAGAATTAGATGGATTAAGAAATGATTGAATAGTTGGATTCAAAAAGTGGTCAGCTATTAATGTCCTGCATCAGTCAACTTGTTAGGTAATGCAGGTTTCTAGTGGGGGTGCTTAGCCTTGAGCTGTATAACATTTTTATCAGTAACATAAAGGTATCTGCACCATAGGTAGGTAGATGGTATACTTATCAATCTGAAAGTGACATAAAGGGATAGCTAACCCAGTAGAGGACAGAGTAGGGATCCAAAAAGATACTTCCAAGTTTAGAGCACTGAAGCAGATAAAATGCAATAAAGGTAAGTGTAAAATTTTATACATAGGTATAAAAAGTTTACTACAAAATGGGAATGACACAGTTAAGTCAGCAATTTGTCTAAAAAAGGTGTGTGGGGCGGGGAGGTGTCTTTGTAGACTACCAGCTTAATAAAAGCCATTATGTGTCATTAAAGCGTTATGTACCAGCTGAAATCTTATGGCCAGTGGCTGCACTGAGAGTGGCACGGCAGTGCTTCTAGGAGTAAGCAGACCAAATGGGAACACTTTGTTCAGTTCTGGAAGGATGCTGCTAAGCTAGGGGATCTTGCAGAGAAAAGCAATTAGGATGGTAAAAGATCAGAACTCATGTGAAGCAGAAATGTTTAACCTGAAAAAAACTCAGGGACACACTATATAAATGTCTTCAACTACCTTCAGGGTTGTCATGTGGAAGAGAGGACTTGTTCTGTCTGACCCCAGAGGAAAGAACTAGAAACAATAGGTGGAAATGGCAATTTAGGCTGGCTATCAGAAATGATTTCTTAACTATCAGAAATATCTACAAGAAGAATTAGCTGTTTTAGGAATGGTGAGTTCCCCATCACTGGAGGTCTTCAAGCAGAGACTGGATTACCAGTTTGTCAAACACATTGTCATGGGAAGTTCTTTTCAGATATGGTTGTGGTTGCCTCTTTAACTTTAAAATTTTGTGAATTGTGAATACTTTTGTTCAGAGTAAGTTACATTATATAGAAAGAGCTGGTATTCTCTGATGGCAAGAAGCTGGTTATAATTTAAAATATAACATAAAGGAATTGTGGGGGGAAAATGGTACTGGAAAATTGTAACAAAGCTGAAATTACCATTTTAAATTTTATTTGGTCTTTTTGGAGTGGCAGAGTACTAAGCTCTTAATTATAATAACAAAAGAATACCATGAAGCCCTACTATAGTCAAATCTCATTTGCAAGATGTTAATTAATAGGGCACTCTATTAAAAGTTCTACTTTTATTTCTTATTGTGGCACGAAGAAGCCTTGACTACTAAAATATTGTACCAACAAACCACAAACTCTAGCAGGCTCTATAACAAGATGAAAAAGCTTCATAGTATGGGTTCATGATGAATGCATTTCTTCTAAGGACCAGCCCAGCTAAATTTGAAGTGGAACCACTACTAGGTGATGAATTTAAAGAGTTGCTGAGTTATGGAGGAATTTGCAATCTGTTTTGAAGGAAGGTGCAACCCCACCAAGATTACAGCTTCTGAAAGCATTAATTAGTGGGGCATACATGGAGAAGGTGGACAAAATAAATTCACAAAAACCCCCTCTAAAATATAATCTTAACTACTAGTTCCTACAGCATATACAAGATATCATACAGTTAACAAAAAAATGAAGAATCATTTCTATAGGAGATCAATACTCTAGTTATAACCACTTGTGAGGTTTTAAAGAATAAAGACAAATCTCTAGTCCTCCATTTGTAACGTAAGAGGTTATTCCAAGTTAGAAGGATTAGCATATAGTTATAGTGAATAAATCACTGGAGTAGTAAACAGTAGGCCTGACTTCTTGTCTTGACTCCAAAATTAATTGTATCACATCATTAATTTTTTGCCTTGATCTTTAATCAGTTCCTTATCCTATGTTAAAAAAAACCAAAACCCTAGGGGCGGCTAGGTGTTACAGTGAAAAGAGATGCAGCCCTGTAGTCAGGAGGACCTGAGTTCAAATCCGACCTCAGGCACTTAACACTTACTAGCTGTGTGACCTTGGGCAAGTCACTTAACCCCAATTGCCCTGTTCTCCCCCCTCCAAAAAGCAAAAAAACCCCAAACAAACCAAAAAGCAAAACCGTAGATGATCTCAAAATTTTCCTCCAATTCTAAAATTCTGCAATTTATACAATGAACTCCAAAAATGGAGAGATCTTCTAGGTAATGACCATATAAACTAGGTACATATAAACATGAAATGAAAGATCATTACAGGAAAAGAATTGTATTCTGAAGTCCCATTTCCGCCTCAATTCAAATCCTTTTTCAATAGGTGCAGTAACACTGCCTGGTCTGTGCTTTGCATGTACCTTTTCCCCCTGGAAGGGGAAGTTCAAGTTTAGATAAAAGACTCCTTAAAAATTAAGTGTGGACTGCTACAAGTCTCTTATCTTTTCCCACTATGATCCCACGCATGTTCTCATTTGTGATTCCTCCCTATCCACTGGTGCCTTCTCTGCTGCCTCTAAGAATGATGCTTCCTCCATCCAATTATTCTTCTCCACTCATCCTCAGCCATACTCCTTAGGAAATGACTGATATGAGAAGCTCCCTTTCTTTTCCTTTCTCCCTCTTTTTTTTTTTTGCTTTTTGGAGGGAGGAAGGTAGGGCAATTGGGGTTAAGTGACTTGCCCAAGGTCACACAAGCTAGTTTTTGTGTTAAGTGTCTGAGGCTGCATTTGAACTCAGCTGGTGCTCTACACTGCGTCACCTAGCCGCTCCTGTTTCCCCCTCTCTTAAACCCTCAGCACTCTACCTTCTGACTCAGCACTGAACTGAAACTGCCCTCACTAAAGTGACCTGTGATAGCTGAATTACACATTTCACTGTTCTCTCCATCTCCATGCCTGCTGACCTCTCTGCAGCTTCAGATGCTGCGGAGCACGCTCTAGTCCTTCAAGCTTTTGTTACACTACTCTCTGGCTCTCCTACCTGTCTGACCTCTCCTCCCAAGTCTCTTTTGCTGCTTCTTCATCCAGGTCATGCTCACAAATTGTGGGTGCCCTCAAAGCTCTGTCCTGGCTTTTCTCTCCATTCCTTTATTCTCCATCTGCTGCTCTCTTCTGCTTCCTTGGATTCAATGACTGTTTCTATGCAAATGATTCCCAAAACTATATATCCTTCCCTAGTTCCTCTCCTGAATTCTAGTCCCTCATCACCAGCTGTTTGGATATCTAGAACTCAAATGTCCCTTAAAATGAACATGTCCAAAATAGAATTCATTATAATTCCCCCTAAAGCCTCTCCCATTCCAAACTGTCAAGGACACTACTTACCCTCTTAAGACCCAAAGGTTTACATCCTCAGCATGACTCTTACTCACTCCACAAATCCACTGTTTCACAGCCTCTCCTGTCTGTCCCCTTCCCTCCACTCACACAGCTGCCACACTAGCTCAAGCCCACACTACCTCTCACCTAGACTCTTGCAATGACCTCCTTAGGTGTCCCAGAATAGTTTCTCACCACTCTTAAGTTCTTTCTCAGCTATTCCTAAGCTTCCTACCTTCCTTCAAGGCTCCGTTCAAATCCCACCTTTTCCAGGAGGCCTTTTCTGACTCCCTGGCTGCTAGTACCTTCCTCTAGAAGAGCAGCTCCTGCCTGCTCAGAAACTAAATTTGGAGATTCTGATGCCATTTTTGCAAGATGTAAGTGTCTAGCATTTGGGCAAACCCTGGTCTCCTGACCTCTAGTAGTTTCAGCATTAAAACTATACAGAACACTCAATACAACTTTCACTCCCTATGAGCAACCACCATACTTTGGTCAAAGTTTAAACTGTCAGCTTCGTAGAAAGCATCCAAAAGGACTTATGTAACATGTACCAGAAGCAGAGTGATACAGTGGATACTGGATTTGGAGTTCCAAGGCCTGGATTCAAATTCAGACTGAAGTGGTGCTTTACTACCTATGTGACCTTGGGCAAGTCAATTTCCTCTCACTGGGTCTCAGTTTACTCATCCCTAAGATGAGGAGATTGGACTACCTGACCTTCTCAGGCCCCTGCCAATTCTAAAACTATGAACCCAAGAAGAAAAGACTGAATGTCTGATAGTAATATTCAGGTCAAATATAAAAATTTTGGAAAAGACTCACCTTCATAATCCCTAATTGAGTCTTCTGTTCTTACTCCAGCCATGTTATATTGGCTGCTCACAGACTGAGCAAGCATTCCTTCCAATCGCTCCAGAGTGGCTTGTCCTTCTGCAGTTAAATGAGACAATCCTTCTTCATAGGTGTAAAATGTAGGAATATCCCCCTGTCCTTGTTCTGAATGCACAAATTTTTTAAAATTCAAATGAGATAACATAAAGTACTTTACAAACCTTAGAGCATTATGTAAATGCTAGCTATAATTATTTCAAGTTATAGCATAATTCTTAGAACAAAAAAAAAAAAAATCCATGTTATTAACAAGTTTTCTCCTGAAAAGAAAATAGTTAAATCTGGCTCCTAGTGGGGTTCAGAACTTAAGCAGGAGGGCACTGGAGAAATAAATCTAATAGGTATATAGCCCAGGATGCAGTAATCTTTCCCAAAAGGACCAAAAGCATGAGAGGGTGAAGAACATTTTGTGAACAAAGGAAAATGTTTTATACAAGAAGTAAATATTCTGCCATGAGGGGCAAAATCCCCAGAAGAGGGGTTTGTGTCAGAGATGACACAGCATATAAAGGAAAGGAAGCCTTAACATACGTGGAAGTAAATTATTTGTGTGTACATAAGACCAATCGGGAATAGGACAGTTGTTTCAGGATACTGACTATCCTAAGACAAGGAATGTCTCATGGTCAGGGTCTATCCTACAGAAATGACAAGAGTTTTTATAAAAGTGGAAATGATCCATTAAAGTGGGTAAGAAACATGACTCAGTCTTGGGAGGAGGTTCTGAGACATCATCCCAGGTTCCTTTTTCATGCCTTTTTTTTCTACTGATGCCTTTTTCTCACATGCTCTGGCCTAAGTATGTGATATCCTGCATGTGTTTATTTATTCAAAAGATAAAAAGAATAAACTGTGACATTAATCTTTTCTATATGTAGAAAAAATAATACAAATACCAACACTACACTACATAACACATATACCTATAAAAGATTATAAACCCCTGCCACAATAGTTAAGTTGAATCAAAACTGAAATAAACTGAAGTACAAAATTGTACTAACCATGTGCTTCCACATCATATTCTTCTCCATCATAATCATCTGAATCTTCATCCTCAGGATCTGGATGTAAAGCTTGACATTCACACATTGCAGCAAACAATGCTTCCACTAAACAATACATAAATAAAGCATCTTTTCTTTAGTCCACAAGAAAAATGAACTTAATGAGATTATTATGAATACACACTACATGAATACAGCTTTAGAGCTGGAAGGGACCTTAGAATCCATCTCCCCTCAAGTAAGTTGTGGGACTGGAAAGACTGTGAATTGGTCCAAGTGCTCTTGAAACAACTGGGAATTATGTAAGAAAAGTCACTAAACTGTTTATACCTTCTGATTCTGTCCTCCCACTACTGGATAACTATTACTTGCTCTAACACTACCTCTCCAAAAAAGTCAGCGACAGAAAAGATCCAATGTACAGGACAAAATGCTGTCCTGCAAAATATTCATAGCAATATTCTTTGGGGAAGCAAAACACTAGAGACAAAATATGTGCCCAGTGATCGCTATATGGCTGAAAAAGCTGTGGTATATAAACATGTAATGGAATACTATGGTGTCATAGGAAAACGATGAACTGTAACGAACAGTCTGTCCTGAAAAACATTAGGAAACCTTCCTCCCCTCAGAAGAAAAGGGAGGATTATGGATATGGAATGTGACATATATACTGCTAGACTAATGTTAGACTGCTCAATTCTTAGCTTCTTTCCTTTGTTAAAAGGAAGGGTTCAATGAGCAGACAATAAAGAACTGAGTATGGAATAACTAAAGGCAACAATAAAACTTTTTTTAATAGAGCACTGGGGGAAAAAAAAAATCACCAGAACTGTCTACTTCTCTGGCATGCTGAACAATTGGTAATTAAATATGTTTTCTGAAAACAAATATCCCTCAGTGTTCATTGATCACAACACTTAGAACTTTAAGATTTTAAAAATCATTTAGGGGCGGCTAGGTGGCACAGTGAATAGAGCACTGGCCCTGGAGTCAGAAGAATCTGAGTTCAAATCCAACCTCAGATGCTTAATACTTACTAGCCGTGTGACCTTGGGCAAGTCACTTAACCCCAATTGCCCTTCCATTCCCCCCTCCAAAAAGAAAAAAAAAATCATTTAGCACAACCCTCCACCTCTTCATCTGACAAATGACCAGCTCAAGATCACATAGGAAGTAAAAGAGAGATAAATATCCAATCCCAGGTCTTCTGACTCCAAATCCAGCCTTTCCCCCTCCCCCACAATATCCCACTGCTCTGACCCTGTATTACTGTGTTATCACAGATACTTAAATGGAGAATAAGCACACATGGAGGCTATAAGTTTTTACTCAATGAAAGGAAAACCACTGAACAGGAGTATACTCACATGCTGACTTATCACTTGGTACAAATCTGAACTCAGCAATTGGTTCAATATCTTCATCACTGTCCTCATCTTCTTCCCCTTCTGCCATTGGAGTTTCTTTTAGTTCTTTTGGTTCTTCCTCTAAGAGTATGGGGCGGGGGGGGGGGGGGGGAAACAAATTTTTAACATTATACTGTCCTGTTTTTAACTGGACTACTGAAACTATCCCAAAGAAAATTTAATGAGATGTCTAGATATTATAAATGTAATTTTTATTTAATTAACTATGAAACGTTTTTGGGTCAAAATGTGAAAACTGCTTGGCAACAGCTTTATGTTGCCTTTTGTTCATAATATGTTCTACTATTTTTCTTAATGGATACAAAGTTCTGTCATTGCTTCAACAGCTAGAATGTGGTCAATAAATATGGTGTGATGCAAGTAAACTGTGGGACAGAGGGCTGATAAAAAAGAGAATTAAGGGAAAAAGAGGGCCATGAAGAAAAAGAGGCTAGCTAATTTCTCAAAAAGACTGGAATATAACAAGCTAATCAGAAAGACTATAACACCATTAGAGACACAAGGTCAATACTGCTACTTCCCAATAATATACTACAAATAAAATTGAAATCTACTTATTTTTCCCTCAAAAAATAAATCATAATCACCTCAGCTTCCAACAAGTTGATATAAGCAATCACTTGTACATTTAGAAGGATTTTTTAAAAAGATTATACATGTATAATAAGAACACATGTTTAAAGTTGAATACAATTCCACACTCCTATTCAAGAGGTCACAGGAAGATCCTGAAAGTGCTGCAGAAATTATGTCTAAGAAGTCTAGCCAATGCAAAAAAAAATCGATATTAGGTACAGAGAAGGGAGGGGAAAAGATATAACAAAGAATGCTATTTTAAATTATTCATCTAGTCTGGATGAAATGCTATAGGGGCTATATGGTCAATCTTAGCAATCCACAAAGGGAGAAATGGCTTTCATTTAAAGAGTTAGAAATTCTGGGGAAAGGTAAAAATCAAGTAATGTTTTTAAAAAAAGGTATAAATCTTTTACCACCTGAACACAGAAAGTGGCAGTGGTATCAAGACTCACAACAAAGCAAGAGGATACTTACTGGTAGATTCAGGGAAACAAAGTTGTTAATGAATTCTAACCTGGCAACCCAACACATTCCTATCTCTAAAAGCTGGAAAGTTTTCTTCTTCCACAATCTAGAGAATAGTTTTTATAAAATTTTGTTTACTAGCAAATACTGAAAAAAAATTCAAGATCATATGTATATGTATATATACACATACACATATATATGTGTGTATGTGTCTGTGTGTGTGTATACACCACAGCCAAATTCAGTGTTCTCTGAATATGCCCTGCACTTCCCATGCCCCCAACCCTGTGCTGAAGTATTATAAAAGCATCAGCTACCATCATTCTGCCATTCCATCCAACCAAAATGCTCTCATCTCTCAATCATCTTTTTTTTTTTTTTTGCTTTTTGGAGGGGGGAGGGCAGGGCAATTAGGGTTAAGTGACTCGCTCAAGGTCACACAGCTAGTAAGTATTAAGTGTCTGAGGCTGAGATTTGAACTCAGGTCCTCCTGACTCCAGGGCCTGTGCTCTATTCACTGCACCACCTAGCCACCCCTCCCCCCCATCATCTTTCAATGCCCAGTTCCAAAGCCGCCTCCTTCATCGTCTTCTCTGATCCTTCAGGTCAAAAACAATTTCTCTCCTCTAAACTTCTATTATCTTGTTTTTCACTCTCTTAACAGCACCTACAGCATACAATCTTCTAGGAGCTATAAGAGTCCTTTTCAATCCTATAATCTAAGCTTATATATACAATTACTTGTACATATATTTCTCTTATGTTCGGTAATAGACAGAACTAGAGATTATTTTATTGCTATTTGAATCCCAATAACTTCTAAAGCATTATGTCTTACATACTACAAATATTACATGTATTGAATGAATAGTAACATTAAACCAAATGCAATATACAACACTTCAATCAAAACAGCTGAAGAATGAAATGGAATTTTGGTTTTGTGTCTTAGGTCCTACACTTGGGTAGTTACAATCATATTTTTAAATGTGATATCTCCAATCTTTAGAGGATCTTCAACAGTCATAATTTAGGATCACATAACAAAAATATAAATTACTTTGGTAATATGAATGAATTTAAAATATTCATTTAGAAATTTAGGAGAAATTAAATGAATTCAATTTTAAAATGGCAACTGGAATAAACAAGAGACATCCATATGGACACTGTCAAATACTTCCTCTAATACTAAAGAGAAACTGTAATCTATAAGGGAAAATTTATTTAATAGGCAAAATAATTGCTGAATTAATCTTAACTCCAATAAAAATTCTTTCTTAAAAAAAAAAATCTTCCTTAATCACCTGAAAAACAAAGGGCTGTGACCCAAATCTTTAAGTATGCCTATTCAGCACTTCTAACAAAAGTAGGGCAAAGCTGAACAAAAGAGACAGAGTCATTCTATAATTAAAGGATTCTAAGTGGTGAGTACAAAGAAAACAAGGGGCAGGGAAAGACAAAGAATGTAACAATTACCCTTCATAAATAATGTGCCAAAATGTAAAATTCCCATTCCACATGATGAAATACAATTCAAGTCCATGACAAAGAACTCCAAAGAGACTTCCATGTTTAACTAAATGGAAAAGAGTATTAAAAACAAGTGGTGCAACCAGCTATTAATCCCAGAGTCTTCAAAATGTTTGTCTTTTTGTACTAAGGATTTCAATGGAAATTCATTTGAAGGAGATCTGACCCAAATTCTTTGTCCAAAAATCTAAATTAAGAGCCCTCAAAGGAATGCTACCATCTCTCAATAACACATTAGATTATCTTTTGTAACACAATTTTGCTGGAAAAGGGGGATAAGATTAAAGAAGTAATACTGTACCTCCAAATCGAGCATTGACCATAACATATAGGTGCTCTTGCGGATATGCATTCAGGTCCCTGGAGACAGCATGTAAACTAATGGTGGGATAGTCCAGTGAAAATCCTATTCCAGCGCCATCTAACCACGACAGGCGGCTGAAAAATATAGTTAAGCAAGTTAGTTATAGAACTTGTACTGATTTAATATACCAAAGTTTATTAAAATATTATGGTTTCATGTACATATCACACACAAGCCTTCAAAACAATTACTTAAAATTTGGCAGCAGGTATATAATTATTTGAGTCCTACTTTTCTTTGAAACCTATTTCTTTTCCCAGTTTTGTTTCTGACAGAAGTTAAAACATGAAATTCTACATTTCTCTAGGTTATATCAATGCTAGTACTTGCATAGTATGATACCAAAAAATTAGTAACTAGGGGCGGTCAGGTAGCACAGCGAGTAAGAGCACTGGCTCCAGTGTCGGGATGACCTGGGGATCAAATCCGGGCTCAGATACTTAGCACCACACCCAGAAATAACTGGCTGTGTAACCTTGAGCAAGTTACTTAACCCCAATTGCTTAAAAAAAAAAAAAACAGTAACTAGCAGAAAAATTATCATGCTAGGTTCAGAGTGTTTTCTTGTGATTTTCTCACTGAACAATGCTTCAATTTCACCATTCTTTTTTCTCACAATCAGGTCCCTGTCATTCCTTTCCCAAGAAGGGTGTGATAAAGGCCAGTTGAGCTAAATAGCCCTGAGAGTAAAAAAAAATTTCTTTTGTATAATATGAGTATGTACCAACCAGTATAAAGTAATTTTTGTTGTCAAACTATAAAAAGAATTTTAGTTTAATGTATCATATTAAGAATCTCCCCTGGGATAAGAACTCATTATTTAACAAAAACTGCGGGGAAAAGTGGAAAACAGTACAGTAGAAACTAGGCATAGACTAACATCGTATACCCTATACCAAGTCAAAATGGGTACATGATTTAGATATAAAGGCTGATATAAGCAAATCAGGAGAGCAAGGAAGAGTTTACCTGTTAAATCTATGGAGAAGGGAAGAATTTGTGATCAAACGAGATAGAGAACATTATGAAATGTAAAATGGATGATTTTTATTACATTAAATTGTAAAGTTTTTGCACAAACAAAGCCAATGCAACCAAGATTAGAAGGGAAGCAGAAAGCTGGGAAACAATTTTTACAGACGTCTCTGATAATGGCCTCATTTCTAAAATATATAGAGAACTGAGTTGATTTTATAAGAATACAAGTCATTCCTCAACTGATAAGGGATCAAAGGATGTGAACTGGCAGTTTTCAGAGGATGAAATTAAAGCAATCTATAGTTATATGAAAACATGTTGTAAATCACTAATGATTAGAGAAATGCATGTCAAAACAACTCTGAGGTGTCATATCATACCTATCACGTTGGCTAACATGACAAAACAGGAAAATGATAAAAGTTGGAGAAGATGTGGGAAAACTGGAACACTTAATTCAATGTTGTTGGAGCTATGAACTGATCCATTCAGTCTGGAGAGCAATTTGGAACTATGCCCAAAGGGCTATAAAACTGTGCATACATACCCTTTGACCTAGCAATACCACTTCTAGGGTGGTATCCCAAACATTATAAAAATGGGAAAAAGACCCACATGTACAAAAATATTTATAACAGCTCTTTTTGTGGTAGCCAAGAACTGGAAATTGAGGGAATGTCCATCAATTGGGAAATGGTTGAACAAGTTGTGTTATGTGAATATAATGTAACACTGTTGTACTATGAGAAATGATGAGGAGAGGGCAGAGCCAGGATGGTGAAGTAAAAGCAGCAACTTGCTGAGCTCCCATTCCAACTACCTCCAATACCTGTAAAATATGACTCTAAACAAATTTTAGAGTTACAGAACCCACAAAGTGACAGAGAGAAACAAATCTCCCGCTGAAGGCAGCCTGGCAGGCAGGGTCTATCATACCAAGCTGGGAGCTGAGCACAGTCCCCCGTGAACCATGCTCGCCCAGACCCTGGGTAGCTCCAACCAGTGGCCCAGACTAGCCAGGAGTCTTCAGGAGAGTGAATCACTGGCAGCTGTGGAGGTTTCCGGACTTCTTAACCCATAAATACCAAACAGTAAATAAAAGGTCAGTGGGGAACTCTGTTGGAACTGAGTGATAGAAGAGTACAGTCTGGCCCCTGCCTCTAGGGCAAGAGTTGGTGGAGATGTGGCTGCCACATGGCTGGCTCAGGAGCTCCCTGCAGATTGTAAGGGGACCAAACCACCATTCAGATTGTAATTGCTTTTCCTTTGACCTACTTGTATCTGGGTCGCAGTCCTGGGTGGTGGTCTTGGGGTGTGTGACCAGTGTACCAGAGGTTGTGGTGGCTGTGGAGAGAGTGCCCTCCTCATAGCTCAGACAACATCTGCAAAAACCCCAGCGATTTGGGACACAGCTCTTTCCACTCTGGAAGCAAAGTTCTACAGTGGCAGAGTTCAAAAGTCAAGTAATTGTCTGGCAAGATGAGCAAGTAGAGGAAGTGCAATCAGACCACAGAATCCTTTTCTGGGGACAAAAAGGATCAAAACATAGAAGCAGAAAAAGACAACAAAGTCAAAACTCCTGCATCAAAAGCTTCCAAGAAAAATATAAACTAGTCGCAAGCCATGGAAGAGCTCAAAAGGATTTGGAAAATCAAGTAAGAGAATTGGAGGAAAAACTGGGATTAGAAATGAGAATGATGCAAGAAAATCATGAAAAGTGAGCCAACAGACTGCTAAAGGAGACCCCCCAAAATACGGAAGAAAATAACACCTTAAAAAATAGACTAATTCAAATGGCAAAAGAGGCCCAAAAAGGCAATGAGGAGAAGAATGCCTTAAAAAGTTGAATTGCCCAGATGGAAAAGGAACTTCAAAAACTCATGGAAGAGAATAATTCCTTCAAAATTAAACTGGAGCAAATGGAAGATAATGACTTTATGAGAAATCAAGATACTATAAAACACATCCAAACAAATGAAAAAATAGAAGGAAATATGAAATATCTCACTGGAAAAACCACTGACCTGGAAAATAGATCCAGGAGAGATAATTTAAAAATTATTGGACAACCTGAAAGCCATGATCAAAAAAAGAGCCTAGAAATCATCTTTCAAGAAATTATCAAGGAAAATTGCCCTGATATTTTAGAACCAGAGGGCAAAATAGAAATTGAAAAAATTCACCAATCTCCTCTTTAAAAAGATCCCCAAAAGAAACTCCTAGGAATATTATAGCCAAATTCCAGAGTTCCCAGGTCAAGGAGAAAATATTACAAGAAGTCAGGAAAGAAACAATTTGAGTATTGTGGAAATACAATCAGGATAACACAAGATCTAGCAGCTTCTACATTAAGGGATCAAAGGGCTTGGAATATGATATTCCAGAGGTCAAAGAAGCTAGGACTAAAACCAAGAATCACCTACCCCGCAAAACTGAGTATAATACTTCAGGGGAAAATATAGATATTCAATGAAATAGAAGATTTTCAAGCATTCTTCATGAAAAGACCCGAGCTGAACAGAAAATCTGACTTTCAAATACAAGAAGCAAGAGAAGCATGAGAATTTAAACAGGAAAAAGAAATCATAAGGAACTTATTAAAGTCGAACTATTTACATTCCTACATGGATATGTATGATAAAAAAAATAACTGTAATTCATGAGATTTTTCTCAATATGAGGATAGTTGAAGGGAATATATATGTATGGGAGGGTGTATGTGTGTATAAATACATATATCAGTGTGTGCATATGTATGTACATGTATACATAGAGGGCACAGGATCAGTTGAATAGGACAGGATGATAATCTAAAAAATAAAAATCAAGAGGTGAGAGAGAAATATAATGGGAGGAGAAACGGAAAAATAGAATAGGTTAAATTATCTCATATGAAAGAGGCAAGAGAAAACTGTTACAATGGAGGGGAATAGCAGGAAGGTGAAAGGGAATGGGTCAAACTTCTCTCATTGAATTTGGCTTAAGGAGGGAATAACATACACTTAATTGGGTATCTTACCCTACAGGAAATTAGGGGGGAAAGGAATAAGAGGGCAGATGATAGAAGGGAGGGCAGATTGGGGGACAGGGTAGTTAGAAGCAATCACTTTTGAAAAGGGACAGGGTCAAAGTAGAAAATAGAATAAGTGGGGGCAGGATAGAAAGGAGGGAAGTATAGTTAGTTTTTCACAATATAAGTACTATAGAAACATTTTGCATAACTACGCATGTACAACCTATATTGAATTGCTTGTCTACCCAGTGGGGGTGAGTGAGGAGTGAAGAAAGGAAAGACTATGGAAATCAGTTTCAAAAACAAATGTTAAAAAAATTTTTTTTAAATGATGAGAGGGCACAGTGACTAGAGCACCAGTCCTGGAGAGTCAGGAGGACCTGAGTTCAAATCTGACCTCAGACACTTGACACTTAACTAGCTATGTGACCTTGGGCAAGTCATTTAGCCCCAATTGCTTTGCCTTCCCCCTCCAAAAAAATTTTAAAAAAAGAAAGAAAATGATGAGCAGGCAGATTTCAGAAAAACCTGGAAAGTTACATGAACTGATGCTAAATGAAATGAGCAGAACCAGGAGAACACTGTATGCATTAACAGTCACATTTTGTGTGATGACTGACTTTGATAGACTTAGCTCTTCTCAGCAATGCAAGGATTTAAGACAACTCCAAAAGACTCAAGACGGAAAATGATATCCATATCCAAAGAACTCTGGAGTCTGAATGCAGACAGAAGCATACTATTTTCTCTCCCTTTCTTTTGTTTTGTTTCTTCTTTCTGATGGTTTCTCCCATTAGTTCTAATTCTTCCTTACATCACTGACTAATGTGAAAATATGTTTAATATGAATATATAAGTAGAGCCAATATAAGATTGCATGCCGTCTTGGGGAGAGGGGAGGAAAGGGAGGGGGAGAAAATTTAAAACTCACAATCTTATTGAAGTGAATGTTGAAAACTAAAAAGAAATTAATTATTTTTAAAAAATCTACCTCAATACTATTTGCAAATAAATAGCTCATTAAGACTGAAATAAAAAATTTTGTACCATTTCCCCCCCCTCTGTATGTTTATATTTAATAAACAGACTTCTCATTTTACATAAATTCTCAGCACACAAATTCTACTTCCTGACAGGGAGTGGCTGGGCTCAGCTCTGGCTCCCTAGCAGGTGATGGTGTGTAAGGGTTATGGGATTTAAAGATCTTCCATGCCCCATTGGACGTGCTGACGTAGCAGGAAGGGGCGGAGCAAGAGAAAGCGAAAGCCAGAGAAAGCGAAAGCCAAGCTAGTGTTCCTGCGGTGGCTGGTGGTGGTGGCCACGGCTGCGGCAGCAGCAGAGGCAGCGGCAGTGCGAAGCCCTTTTTGAGTTAGGACTGCTAAGGACTTTCTGCTAAGGACTCCTGCTGAGGACTGCCAGGGGCCGGAGCTGCTGGGAGCGCGCTTCCAGGACGCTGGGTGGTTGCTGTGCGTGGGGAGAGGAGGACCTTTGCCTGAGGTAGCCTGTTGTTTTAAAGGCTTGAAAATGTGGATGCTTTCTACTTTATCTACCTGTGCCAATGTCATAACTACTCTGATGGCTTTCACTTTCTGGTTTTGGGACTCAGTCTTTTGGTATCTTAATAAATTTTCCAGCTTATTCCCTTATATGACAAGCATGATGTATTTTGTGATGGATAATTATATCAGCATATCTGTAATCTCCATAGGCATTGTGAATATGGCATTGCTGATACATGGTGGTAGCAGCACAGGTGAAGCTCCCTGCAAGTGTGCCACTTTATGGGAGGGGGTGAAGGGCCATACCCCTAGGAGAAGGGGAGTTCTGGGCAATGGTCTACTTCCATTATGTGTGAACTAGCTCATAAAAACATCACACTAGTAAGAATTCACATTTATATAGGCACTTTTCAGTTCATAACAACCCCAAGGTACACTGTGGAAGCACTCCCTCCTTGTCTCTTCTCCCTATCACTTGCATTATAAGTAAAGAAACCGAAATTCAGAAAGGTTAAATCACTTGGGTACAGTACTTCAATAAGAAGGAACAAAGTTTAGACTTGGAATCAGGTTTTCTAGCTTTTCTTTCAGTGTTCTTTCTACCATACCTTGCTAAGTGTCTTGCAGATTACACATTATGCAGTCTACCAGTGGTAAGCAAACTAAGATGTGTTAGGAATGAATCATGAACCAATGGCTGGCCCAGGGGCAGATTACTCCTGTCACTACTACCCTCCATCAGTTCCTGAGACACCGCAGAAGGAAATGGTCAGAAAAGTCTGAGATACAGAACTAGACCTCAGAATATGTTTTGGGCTAAATAAAGGTCAGAAGACAAAAGCAATCCCTTAGAAGCACTAGGGGAATCTGAAGTTTCAGGCCCAAGAGTAGCTGTGACCTTCAAGGGCAAGAGTGGACAAAGAGCGAGAAAAGAAAAAAAAGGACTGAAGATAGTTGTGGCCAAAAAATTCAACACCCTTTGACTAACCTGGTGATGGGCCTCTTCTGAGCTAGTGTACAGACAATACAGTTCACTCTTGGGTCAGTAGTGGACATTTTTCCAGCTTGGCAGAATATGCCAAGACTCGTGTCCACTAATTTAGCTTTTGCAAAACCCAGTGCTCATTTCACATTATGAGGCCAGAAAGGATTTTATTGAAGGCAAAGGATACTGCAGCATCACACCACTGCCCTCATCAGGAAAGCACCTCTTCACAGTTAATGAAAAACAGGCTCCATCAAACTTTGTTCTATAGCTTTAAGGGGAAATGCCAGATGAGAAAGGGCTCAATTCTGTCTAGGTGATATATGAAGCTAAAGCGGAGAAATCTCAAAAGATCAACTGCAATTATTTACTACAATAACAGTACATCAATAGATGTGTTGATCTCATCAGTTTGGAAGTTCCCTCCAAAGACGCCAATCACAATTCATCCTTATCTGCCCATCTTTCATTCGTGTCCTCTCATAAATTCACTACAGCAAGTCTACCCCATGTCCTAGATGCCTTCCTCATGTTCTCCTGACATCATAAGGGTACAAGTGGGATACTCTAGCTGTCCACCTGTTATCCTCTGCTCTCATCACATGACCAGACACCAACTGTGCCAGTAAAATAACTGGCAAAAAAAGTAGCCAAGGATTAAAGTGGAGTAACTGGAAGGATATTCAGTGCTCATGCCTGGGCTCTACATGGATATGAGTTCTCTGGGAAGGGAAGGGGTATAGCAGTAAATGAGAGTGACACAAAAGGTATTCAATTTTATTTTAACAAATGGAAAGGGGGCCCTTAGAAGGTACTGAGTTACTCATTACAGGAACTCTTTAAGCAGAGACTGATGAGCACTGATCACGGGCAGGATTCATGATTTGGCCAAGCGGTTAGACCAGATTAGTTTTTGGTTGCCCCCCCCCCAAGACGATGATAGTAATGACAGTGAATTATAATACCTTATCTATCTGGACCCAGGTACCCAGCAACCTCATCTATCATATAGACAATAACTTAAAACGAGAGCAAAAAGCCTGGGCAACCAAAACAAATGACACCATGTACACTCACTTAAGCTCATGAATTACTCATTTCATGCACAAAGCTAACAGATGATGTTTGTTTTCCAAGTCCACAGGAGATTAACAGTAGCACCTTCAGCACGAGGTGGGATGCACACTAACAGAATCAAGACAGAACTGCAGACACTGATCTAAAAACAAGAAGGCATAAGGACTCAAAAACTCTAATATACTATCCCATAGTTCTATACACTTTGAGGTATATAAAGAAGAAGGAATAACTATGTACCATAATGCAACATCACATACCATAATATAATAATCAATGCTCACAGTGAAGACAGTGAGCATTCTCATCAAGAGAAGGTTAAATTATTTGGGAAAAGGATCCGTGTTTCATGGAATAAAAGTGACTATCTGGAAAACTTGAGTATCCACAACTCATAACCCACACTTTTTTGTAAAGCCACAGTATTATAGCAGTAATTAGGTTTTGCATCATTCACTCCCTTACCATACACTTTCTTCTGCATATGAAAAACTGGTTTTAATAAATCCTCAGAGAACTGCAATAACCATCAATCTCATTCAAACTACATTCTTTTAAACAAATAAATTTATTTCTTCCCACCTCAAAAATTCTCTGGCTGTTACACTACAATGAACAAAATACCAAATATGGATTGTCAAGAGAATTTCAAACATCCAACACCACAAAATTTTCTCTGTTCTAAGTGCCAGCCCAGTGGTGGACAAAATGTTACCACAGAGCATCCATCAAATTCTGTCCTTATTTTTAAAAGCCACATAACAATGTAGTTCTGAGGCTTCTCCCTTACTGCTGACTGAGCACATACATACACCACAAAACATTTCACTGAAGGCCTTCATATTCATTTTTCAAGTATTTTTAAATGGACAACAACAAATTGTAGAATGGAAATATTTAATGTCAATAAGATAAACATATAAGCAATAAACACTAGTCATTTTCCACACCATCTCCAAATTGAACCATTTTTTCTTTAAAGGATTGAAGCAAAAACATCTAAACATAGGCTCTATCTGTCAACTCTCAGTCCTGGTGGTCCCCCATTTCTCTGATCTAAGGTAGTAAAGAATGTCCATTATTTCTTCTCTGGGACTCTCATTAGTTCTTTCATTACTCAGAGTTCAACTTCCCTTTAGTTATTTTTTCATTTGCGCTGTAATTGTCATTGTATAAACTGTTCTTGTTCTCCTTATTGTACTATGTATGATTTCATACACATCTTCCTATGTTTAATTGAATTCCTCATCTCTGCTATTCTTTATGAATCACATTTCTTTATATTTACATGCCATAGTTTTTCAGCTATTCTGCATTGATGAGAACCCACTTTGCACTTTTTTTGCCACTACAAAGACTGCTGCTAGGAATAGCTGATATATATTGCATCTCTGCTTATGTCTTTGACAGACAGGGGAAGGGGAGTAGCAGCGTAAGATACCTATTAGTAGAAAAGCAGAATCAAAAGGGAAGGACAGTTTAGTCACTTTTCTTTTAGAATTCCTAATTGAAATACAGAAGACCTGCAGCATCTCACAATTCTACCAACTGGGCATCAGTGAGCCTGCTTTTCCACAGCCCCTCCAACCATGACTGTACCACCTTTTGTCATCTTTACCAATTGGATTGAATGAAAGTAAATTGTGAGATAAAATTTTAAGTTTTTTTTTTCATACCAATCAATCAAAAAGTATCTACTACATGTCAGGTGCAGGGAATACAATTGTAAAAAATTAAAGAACTCTTACTTATAAAGAACTTACATTCTAATATAGGAGGTAATTATATCTAAATATAAAACAAATACAAGTAAATATAAGGTGGCTTGAGAGGGAGGGCATTAGCAGAGAATTAGTTAGTCAATAAGCATTTATAAAGCTCAAAGACTTTATGCAGAAAATGTTGCTTGAGCTGTCTTAAAGGAAGCAAAGAACTATGAGGTAGAGGTAAGGAGGAAGTGTTTGGTAGTTATGTGGGATGGCTAATATAAAAAACCCAGAGGTAGGAGAATGTGAGGGCAATAACATATCCAACAGACCCAGGAATACAAAATAGAGCCAGACTATGAACGGCTTTTTTATTTTTCCCCAATTAAATATAAAAACAATTTTTAACATTTGTTGTCTTTTTAAGTTTTGAATTCCAAATTCTATCCTTCCTTTCCTCCCCTTTTCCCCTTCCCTGAGACAGTAAACAGTTATACATGTGCAATCATATAAAACATTTCCATAGTAGTCATTTTGTATAAGAAAATTTGAACAAAAAAAGAAAGTGGAAAACAGTGTGTTCCAATTTGTATTACAAAGGGTTTTTATAAGCTAAATAGAGTTGATTTTTTTTTCCTAGAGGCAACAGGAAGCTATGGCAGTTGACATGGACAGATATACAGATGGCTGAGAAAGGTGAAGAGGGCTTGATCTAAGGTGGTAGCTCTGGAAGTGGAGGAGGGGTCATCAAATATAAACCATGCTGTGGAAGTAGAAAAGGCAAGATTTGTCAAATGACCATGTGGGGTGAAGGACTGAGAGGAGTTAGAGATCATGACAAGATTACAAACCTGAAACATTAAGGATGTTAATGCCTTTGATAGAAATAAGGAAGTTTGGAAGGGGGGAGGGTTTAATTTTGGACATGTTGTGTTTGAGATATCTTTGGATCATCCAACTTGAAAGTACATCATATGTATTTACTACTATTAACGACCTTGAGCATGTTCTCATGTGGTCATTTAGTTTGCAAACCTTCTTTTATAAACAGTTCATTTCCAGGGGCAGCCAGGTAGCCCAGAGAGTAAGAGCACCGGCCCCAGAGTCAGGATGACCTGGGATCGAATCTGGGCTCAGACACTTAGTTTCCACCCAGAAACACCTGGCCATGTAACCTTGAGCAAGTTACTTAACCCCAATTGCTTAAAAAAAAAAAAAAAACAGTTTATTTCCTTTGACCCTTGGAAATTAGCTATTGGTCTACTATATTTATGTCCATGACCTTTCTATTCTGAATACCAGAATATCTAATACAGCTGTCTTCCCACTCTACCTTTTCTCACTTCTCTCTTCACTGATTTTATTCAAGCAAAAGTTTTTATATTTTATGCTGACAAAACCAGTTATTTTCTCTTTTTTGATTGCTATCCTTTATTTAAGAATTCTTTCCCTAGATTTATTTATTATGACAGAGAACAGGCCAGGAACCATAACTCCTCAAATCAAATTTTGAAGTGGTAGAGCCAACTAAAGGTCAGAAGGAGACATTATTTCCAGCCTGAGACTACTTCGGAGGTGAGGAGGAGAGTTCAGTAACACGAGGGTGGACACAGGCCTGAAGTGCAGCAGGAACACCAGCCTTGGAGATGACTGCAACAATAGCAGCATCAGGAGCTCTTACCCCCAAAATAGTAAAAGAATTGGACAACTGATCAGAAAGAAATCTCTCCTGGCACTGGGTTCAGCTAGCACTGACTGGCAACTCTATTGCCCATAAGCAGTTCTGAGTTCCAGTTCCAGAGCAGAGAGGAGAGTTTGTGGTAGGTCATAAGGGAGCAGGGACTTCGGTAACAATTCCAGAGGCAAGAGGAGCATTAGTACTTGTGGCTTCAAGAGAACAGGAGCCTTGGCGGAGCCAAGATGGCGGAGTAGAAGCAAGACCTCCCCGCGACTCCGGCTTCCACCCTCCCCAATCCATGTAAAAAGGGGACTCTAAACACACCTTAGAGCTGCAGAACCCACATACTGACACAGAGAAGCTAACCTCCCGCTGAGGACAGCCCGGCAGGCCGGCAGGAATCGGCCAGCGCAGCGCTCTGGGAGCCGAGTCCAGACCCACACCCAGGCTTTAGCCCCAGGGCGGGCCTGACCAGCCACCAGCCGGAGGGACTCCAGATCAGCAGCAGCTGGAGCCGTTTCCAGATTTATCAACACATAGACACAAAGGACAGAGAGGTTCGAGGCTGGGAAGGTGCGTGGTGGTGACTCGGCGGGCGCAGCCTGGGAAGGCCCTGCGGTGGCAGTGTGGCGGGCGCAGCCTGGGAAGGCCAGGCGGCAGCAACAGCGGACGCAGGCCAGGAAGGCACAGCGGCCTGTGGGGGAAGGCGTGGCGCGGCTGGCAGATGCAGGCCTGGAAGGGGCCTGATCAACTCAGAGGCAAGTCTTCCCACCAACCACAAGGTCCACTACCAGGCCTATCATCAAAGGGCTGGGACTGGAAAGAGCAAGGTAAGAAGCAAATACAGGGGCCCCTATACTGGACAGCAAACACTCCTGGGGCTACCACTTCATAGCCCAGAAATCTTTAAAAAAAAAAAAAAGCCCCTTTCAGGACCTCCAAAGACAAGGATGACAGAGTGAACCCCACTTGCTCCAAACCCCCCCTCTGACCCTGAAAATATAGTAACTCTTGCCCCAGGGCAAAACCCTCTACAGTAAAGGCTTGGGATCCTAGAGGAAGGGCGTGGCTAGGACACTGCCTCAAAATGGGTAGAAAGCAGACTACAAAGGCAAAGACTCTGGAGTCCTACTATCCTCAGAGGGAGGAACCAACCCCAGAGGGAGACAATGTGGACTCCACACCCATAGCTGAGACTTCAACAGGATGGATCCCAAGCACAGAAGGCTCTCCTATATGAGATCAAAAGGAACTTTGAAAGCAAAATGAGAGAGATAGAAGACAAAATGAATCATTCTCTCAAAATGAAAATAGCAGAATTTGAAAAACATTATAATGAGGAAAACATCTCTCTAAAAAGAAAAGTATGATATGGAAAAGGAGCTTCAAAAATTAACCAAGGAAAATGATTTGCTAAAAACCAGAATTAAACAAATGGAAACAAATAACTCTATGAGGAACCAAGAATTAGCCAAGCAAAACAACAAAAATGAAAAATTAGAAAAAGAGGCAAAATACCTCAAAGAAAAAATAACTGACCTGGAAAACAGATCCAGGAGAGATAATCTGAGAATCATAGGCCTACCAGAAAATTATGATGAAAAAATGAGCCTGGACAACATTCTCCAAGAGCTCGTTAAGGAAAACTGCCCTGAGATACTAGAACCTGAGGGGAAAATAGAAATCGACAGAATCCACCGGACACCTGCTGTAAGAGATCCCAGACTGAAAAATCCTAGAAATGTTGTGGCCAAACTCCAGAACTACCAGATAAAAGAGAAAATACTTCAAGCGGCCAGAAAGAAACAATTCAAATATCGAGGGTCCACAGTGAGGATTGCACAGGATTTGTCAGCCTCCACACTGAAAGATCGGAGGCAGTGGAATACTATCTTCAGGAAGGCAAAACAGCTCGGATTACAACCAAGGATCACATACCCAGCGAGACTGAGCATATTCTTCCAGGCAAAGAGATGGTCATTCAATGATATAACAGAGTTCCAGACCTTCTTAATAAAAAAGCCAGAACTCAATGGAAAATTCAACCTCCAATTATGAGAAGCAACAGTGACTTAGAAAGGTAAACAAGGAGAACACACATCATTTTAGAGGTGTGATAGTAATGGCAATTAAAGATTCCCCTGTATTGGCTTGGTTTTCAAATTGATTGTGTTAAAACCCAGAGTTTGTTAATCCCACCTGTGGGATGGGCTTGTTGATGTGAAAAGAAAGTCCTGAACTGGGAGGAGCTGGTGATGTAGATTTGGAGAGACACTAGAGAGAGGCGGAAGATCTTTTTGGAAGCAGCACCTCGTGGAGAGAGAGAGACTAAGAGAATTGCTGGTGGCCACTTTGAATTGCCCTGGACTTTTGAGACCTGCCCCCCTGAGCTGCCAAGGACTGAGGAGACATGGCTGTTTTGCTGGTACTTTGTCTGTCTGTTTTGATGTTATTTTGCCAGATTTGTCCACTGGTGAAAGACTGTCCTGTTGAAGAAGTCCTGGAACCTGGCATTTGGTTAAGAAGCCCTGAGACTGTCCTGCAGACAGAGAGTGAATACTGTCCACTGATGAGGGACAGTACTGTTGTTGCAGGGGTCTGGAGACTGTCCTGCAGACAGAGTGAATACTGTCCACTGGTGAAGGACAGTGCTGTTGTTGCAGGGGTCTGGGAACCTTTCTGTTGGTTCAGAAGCCCTGAAGAAGGATTTTCTTGTTGTATGTTTACAGAAATCCTGGGAGAGGGCTTTGCTAATGTGTTCAGGGGTTCTAGGACTGTTCTACAGACAGAGGATGAATTCATGAAGGGACTGGCAATGTATCTTATGGCCTTGCTAAGCCTTGTCTCCCCAGGAACTAAGATTGCTGAGAACTTGCCTCGTGTCAAGATGAAGAAAAGACCTCCATTTGGGTATTAAGTGCTGTGTTTAAACTTGATGTAACTCTGGGGTAGATTCAATTGTGATCCAGGGGTGGGGAACTTTTGACCTTATTGTGCTCTGTGATTGACAAATGAAGGTACTTTACCTATGTTTTGGAAACTAATCTCCATTTGAGAAGAGGGGTTTTGTGGTGGACTAAAGGAAGGTATAGCCTAGGGGTGGAGTAGTATTTAGAACCAGGACTTTGTAATTGATTGAATGATTGGAAGGTCCTGGGGTGGGGTAGTACTTGGAGATTATTTAATCACACTTAGTAAATGCTGTATTTTGAATGATGTCATGTTTTGATCTTCTCTGTTCTTGGTTTGTCACTGAATAAAATAGAGAGCACCTATGCTGGTATTTTGAACCTGGGAAGTTGCCTTTCCTTGGCATTACATTACAAGAGGGAAAGAGGGGAGGGAGAGGAGCTTCGCATGAGATCTATTCCTGTGATTCTTGATGCGAAGAAAAAATAGCATACCTCATTAAGTATAACAATATCCTACAGGTAGTAGGAGGGGGAAAGGGTTACAAAAGGGGGGTGGGAGTGGTTTGTAGGGAGGGAAGTAGTAAGAGGAAAAGGGGAGGAAAAGGGAGGGGGGCCGAAAAGGGAACACTGAGGGAGGTGGTGGTCAAAAGGAAAACTATTAAGGGGGGGAAGGGAGAAGCGAGGGAAAATACGAACATTAACAGGGGCAGGAATAGGATGACGGGAAAGAAACAGATAACAATCATAACTGTAAATGTGAATGGAATGAACCCTCCTATAAAACGGAGACGGATAGCAGAATGGATTAGAAATCATAATCCTACAATATGCTGTTTACAAGAAACACATTTGAAACAGAGGGATACACACAAGGTAAAGGTAAAAGGTTGGAGTAAAATATATCATGCCTCAGCTAAAGTAAAAAAAGCAGGGGTAGCAATCCTTATCTCAGATAAAGCAAATGCAAAAATTGACCTAATTAAAAGAGATAAGGAAGGAAACTATATCCTGTTAAAAGGCACCATCGAGAATGAAGCAATATCACTACTTAACATATATGCACCAAGTGGTGTAGCATACAAATTCCTAGAGGTGAAGGTAAAGGAATTAGAGGAAGAAATAGATAGCAAAACTATACTAGTGGGAGACCTTAATCTCCCCCTATCTGAACTTGATAAATCCAACCTCAAAATAAACAAGAAAGAAGTTAAGGAGGTGAATAGGATTTTAGAGAGGATAGGTATGATAGATCTCTGGAGAAAACTGAATGGGGATAAAAAGGAATATACTTTCTTCTCAGCGGTTCATGGCACATATTCAAAAATTGACCATGTTCTAGGGCATAAAAACCTCACAATTCTATGCAGTAAGGCAGAAATATTAAACGCATCGTTCTCAGATCATGATGCAATAAAAATTATATGCAATAAAGGGCTAGGGAAAGACAGACTAAAAACTAACTGGAAATTAAACAATTTGACCCTAAAGAATGAGTGGGTCAAACAAGAAATTATAGAAACAATCAGTAATTTCATTCAAGAGAATGATAATAATGAGACAACATACCAAAATCTGTGGGATACATTAAAGGCAGTTCTTAGGGGAAGTTTTATATCCCTGAGTGCATACATGATTAAATTAGAGAAAAGGGAGCTCAACGAATTGGGCATGCAATTAAAAAACCTAGAAAAAGAACAAATTCAAAATCCCCAATTAAATACTAAACTAGAAATATTGAAGACTAAAGGAGAGATTAATAAAATCGAAATTAAGAAAACTATTGAACTAATAAATAAAACCAAGAGCTGGTTTTATGAAAAAACCAACAAAATTGATAGACCCTTAGTCAATATGATAAAAAAAAAAGAAGAAAACCAAATTATGAGTATCAAAAATGAAAAGGGTGAATCTACCTCCAATGAAGAGGAAATCAAAACAATAATTAGGAATTATTTTTCCCAATTGTATGCACATAAATTTGACAATCTTAGGGAAATGGATGAATATTTAGAAACATACAAGTTGCCCAGATTAACTGAAGAGGAAGTAAATTACTTAAATAATCCCATCTCAGAAAAAGAAATTGAACAAGCCATCAGTCACCCCCTAGGAAAAAATCTCCAGGGCCAGATGGATTCACTAGTGAATTCTATCAAACATTTAAAGAACAATTGATTCCAATACTCTACAAATTATTTGGGAAAATTAGTGAAGGAGTCCTACCAAATTCTTTTTATGACACAAATATGGTACTGATACCTAAATCAGGAAGAGATAAAACAGAGAAAGAAAATTATAGACCAATCTCCCTCATGAATATAGATGCAAAAATTCTAAATAAAATACTAGCAAAAAGACTACAGCAACTTATCTCAAGAATAATACACTTTGATCAGGTAGGATTTATTCCAGGAATGCAAGGATGGTTTAATATTAGGAAAACCATCAGTATAATTGATCATATCAACAATAAAACTAGCAGAAACCACATGATCATCTCAATAGATGCAGAAAAGGCTTTTGACAAAATACAACATCCATTCCTATCAAAAACATTAGAAAGTATAGGAATAAATGGAGCCTTCCTTAAAATAATAGGTAGCATCTATTTAAAGCCATCAGCAAGTATTATATGTAATGGGGAGAAACTGGAAGCATTTCCTATAAGATCAGGGGTGAAACAAGGGTGTCCACTATCACCCCTCTTATTCAATCTGGTACTAGAAATTTTAGCAGTAGCAATTAGAGAAGAAAAAGAAATCAAAGGAATCAAGTTAGGCAAAGAAGAGACCAAGCTATCAGTCTTCGCAGATGATATGATGATATACTTAGAGAATCCTAGAGAATCAAGTAAAAAACTGCTTGAGACAATAAATAAATTTGGCAAAGTTGCAGGATATAAAATAAACCCACATAAATCCTCGGCATTCCTATATATTTCCAATGAAATTCAACAGCAAGAAGTAGAAAGAGAAATTCCATTTAAAGTTACTGTAGACATTATAAAATATTTGGGAATCTACCTGCCAAAACAAACCCAGGACCTGTATGATCATAACTACAAAACACTTTTCACACAAATAAAGTCAGATCTAACTAATTGGAAAAATATCAATTGCTCTTGGCTGGGTCGAGCTAATATAATAAAAATGACAATTTTACCTAAATTAAATTATATATTTAGTGCCATACCAATTAATTTACCAAAAAACTATAGAGTTAGAAAAAATAGTAACAAAATTCATCTGGAAGAATAAACGGTCCAGAATATCAAGGGAATTAATGAAAAAAAAATGCTAGGGAAGGTGGACTAGCTTTACCAGATTTCAATCTGTACTATAAAGCAGCAGTCATCAAAACTACTTGGTACTGGCTTAGGAATAGAGGAGTGGATCAATGGAATAGATTAGGCACACGAGATTCAGAAGTCAACGACTACAGTAATGTATTGTTTGATAAACCCCCAGACCCTGGTTTTTGGGATAAGAACTCACTATTTGACAAAAACTGCTGGGAAAACTGGAATATAGTATGGCAGAAACTGGACATAGACCATTATCTAACACCATATACCAAAATCAAGTCTAAATGGGTTCATGATCTAGGTATAAAGGTTGATACTGTAAGCAGTCTGCTAAAACAAGGAATAGTTTACCTATCAGACTTGTGGAGAGGGAATGACTTTATGACAAAACAGGAATTAGAGAACATTATAAAATGTAAAATGGATAATTTTGACTACATGAAATTGAAAAGTTTCTGTACAAATAAAGCCAATGTAACCAAGATTAAGAGGGAGGTGGGAAATTGGGAAAGAATCTTTACAACCTATGTCTCTGACAAAGGACTCATCTCTAAAATATATAGAGAACTGAGTCAAATTTATAAGAATACAAGTCATTCCCCAATTGATAAATGGTCAAAGGATATGAACAGGCAGTTTTCAGAGAAAGAAATTAAAGCTATCTATAAGCACATGAAAAAATGCTCTAATTCACTATTGATTAGAGAAATGCAAATCAAAACAACTCTGAGGTACCACATCTCACCAGTCAGATTGGCTAAGATGACAAAACAGGAAAATGACAAATGCTGGAGAGGATGTGGGCAAACTGGAACACTAATGCATTGTTGGTGGAGCTGTGAACTGATCCAGCCTTTCTGGAGAGCAATCTGGAACTGTGCCCAAAGGGCTATAAATACTTTCATACCCTTTGATCCAGCAATACCACTCCTAGGGTTATATCCCAAAGCGATCATAGAAATGGGAGAAAGACCCATATGTACAAAAATGTTTATAGCAGCTCTTTTTGTTGTGGCAAAGAATTGGAAATTAAGGGGGTGTCCATCAATTGGGGAATGGCTGAACAAGTTGTGGTATATGCATGTTATGGAATATTATTGCGCTATAAGAAACGGGGAGCAGGCGGTCTTCATATTTACCTGGAGAGGCTTAAAAGAACTGATGCTGAGTGAGAAGAGTAGAACCAGGAGGAATTTGTACACAATTACAGACACAACGTATGTGTGATGACCAACTTTGATAGACTGGACTCTTCTCAACAATGCAGGGATATAAGTCAATCCCAAAAGACGCATGATGGAGAGAAAAACGTGCATTCAGAGAAAGAACTAGAAAGAACTAAATTTATATCCAGGTGGAAGCAAAATACCTGATCTTTTTCGTTCTCTTATTTGATTTTATGTCCTCTATACCATTTTTCATCCCAGCGGGTACAATCCATCCTTATAACCTGACCATTGTATAATGTGAAAGTATCTACAGATCCTATACTTGATTATAAGACGCCATGGGGGGGAGGGGAGGGAGGGGGACAAAATGTGAAATTCAGGGAATTGTGGAATTGAATCCTGTAAACTAAAAGGAAAAAAGAATTAATAAAAAAAAAAGAAAAAAAAAGAACAGGAGCCTTTCCTCCATAAAGATCAGAGCAAAGACCGGAAGAGCAATGACATACCTCTTCCATGATAATCCCACCTTGGAAGTACTAAAAAAAAAAAAAATGCAATTTCCAGAACTAGCTTTGAAAATAGAAACATGAAAAAGTGTGAAGCTTGGCACAGTACCTTCCTACCCCGAGGTGAGCAAAGCCCAACTTTAATGTAAAATTCAAACTGAAGAAACAGGCTGGGAAAATGAGCAAACAACAACAACAAAAGTACTTGACCACAAAAAGCTACGGTGGTGGCACGTACACTCAGAAAACAATGTGAAAATAGCTATAAGCAAAGCTGCAAGGAAAAATGCTAATTGGACCCAAGGCCAGCAAGAATTCCTAGAAGAGTTAAAGAAAGTGATAATAGAATAATTGGCGAAAAAATGAAAGAGATGTAAAAAATTACGATGAGAATTAACAGCTTCGTAAGAAGCACAAAAAAAATACTGAAAAAAAAACATCTTAAAAAATCAGAATTGGCCTAATGGTAAAAGAGGCACAAAAATTAAATGAAGAAAATAACTCTTTAAAAAGCAGAATCAGCCAAATGGAAAAGGAGGTATAAAAGCTCAGGGAAGAAAATAACTCCTTAAAAATTAGAATTAGGCAAGTAGAAGCTAATGACTCCATGAGACAAAGTCAAAAGGATGAAAAAATAGAAGAAAATGTAAACTATCTCATTGGAAAAACTACTGACCTCAGAAACAAAATGAGGAGAGAGAATTTAAGAATAAGAGACTACCTGAAAGTTATGAACAAAAAGAGCCTAGACATCATATTTTAAGAAATTATCAAGGAAAACTGTTCGATATTCTAGAACCAGGCAGTAAAATAGAAATGGAAAGAATCCACAAATCACTTCCTGAAAGAGATCCCCAAATGAAAACTCCCAGGGGTATCACTGCCAAATTCTAGAACTTACAGGTCAAGTAGAAACTATTACAAGAAGCCAGAAAGAAACAAATATTATGGAGCCACAGTTAGGCTCACACAAGATTTAGCAGCTTCCATGTTCCACCAAGGAACAGAGGGTTCACTTGGTGATCTCATCAGTTACTATGGTTTCAATCATCTCTATCCAGATAACTCTCACATCCATTTGTCCAGGGCTAACTTCTCTGCAGACCTCTAGTCTCCCATCTCCAAGTGCCTATGAGACATCTCCAACTGGAGGTCCAGCAGATATCTTAAATTCAGCATGTCCAAAACTAAACTCATAATCTTTCTCCCATGCTCTCATAAAGTTAAACATCTACTCTAAAGATAAGGCACATGCCCAGGCAAACTATATTATAAAATACATAAGTGAATTATCCAAGCATAAAAATGGATGGAAAGATGTTGTTCTTGATTGGGAGACTTGAAGATGACTTCATGAAAAAGGTAGAATTTTGAGTTGGTCTGAAAAGATGGGCAGAAAATCCAAAGATGAAGAGGAGAAAGGATATTTCAGGCACAGAGAACATTGTAATAGCAGGAAAACACAGAGCTGTAGTACAGCAGGAAAAGGTTGGAAAGACAGGGTGGTGCCAGATTTTAAGAATCTTGAAAGACAGGCAAAAGAATGAACTTTTTGGCAGAAAGAAGGTTAATCTGGCAGCTGTAAGAAGGAAGGATGGTTCTCCTTGGGCGGCTAGGTGGCACAGTGGATAGAGCACCAGCCCTGGAATCAGGAGGACCTGAGTTCAAATCCAGCCTCAGACACGTAACACAAAAAACTAGCCATGTGACCTTGGACAAGTCACTTAACACCAACTGCCCTCCAAAAAAGGTAAAAAAAGAAAGATGGGAGAAGTCAGTAAATCAGTCAATCAACAAATATTAATCACCCACTGTGTGCCATGAATTGTGCTAGCACAGGGGATACAAATATGAAAAACAGTTCCTGCCCTTAAAGGAGCTTACAAATCTAAAGGGGGAAGACAACATATAAGAGAAAGCTGGAGGTGTGGTGGAGAGGAAATAAAGGGGAGAGGATGATGGAGAAATCCAAAGGAGTACAGTCAGGTGGAAAATGAAGAGATGACTGGTCTGGGCATTTTCCTTAAATGGAGGAAGGGGAGGGGGGAAAGAGATATATCTGGAGCAATGCTCATTAGGGTAAAGGCTTCTTAAATGGATGTTTACTGGTTGAAACTCCAATTATAACAACATGTTCTGAATGACACATTTTAGAGGCAGCTAGATGGCATACTGGATCTGAAGTCAGGAAAACCAGAGTTCAAAACTAGTTTTCACCACTTAATAGCTACAAGTCACTTAACTTATGTCTACTCAGTTTCTCAGTAGATTGTCTACTTTTCAAGTGCTATTCCTTCTACCCCCAGCACTTAGCACAGAGCCTGGCACTTGGTAGGTGCTTTGCTTAATAAATGCTTATTGATTAGGAGGGAAATTTTCACTAGCACATCTAAGGGGAAGGGCACTCAAAACAATATCATGAGGAACAGGAGAAGGGCCTGGGTATGTTTGGCTTGAAGAGAAATCTTATGAAGCATTAACTCTCCCTTTAGAAGGTAGGCTTCTTAAGGACGGGGACTATTTCACCTCTGAATCCCCAGCACATAAAGGAATTGCTCAATAAATGCATGTTGATTGATCCACAGGACCATGATCTTC
Source organism: Petaurus breviceps papuanus (assembly GCF_028583685.1). Lineage (NCBI taxonomy): Eukaryota > Metazoa > Chordata > Mammalia > Diprotodontia > Petauridae > Petaurus > Petaurus breviceps. The sequence goes on from NW_027187352.1 coordinate 8,553,139, forward strand.
ACATACATGGAGGGCTGTCACCTAGAAGAGGCTTTAGATCAGAGATTCTTAATCTCTACTTGGTTTTTTAACTACTCTGATAACTGTATTTCACTATAATTGGTTTCCTTTGTAGTTTCCACCTTATTACTCAATTAGGGGCTGTCCTCTTATCTAAGTTCTAGTTTCCTTAAAATCTCAGGTTTTGAACTGATAGAATTTTTCGAACTGGCAGTTCCTGCCTTTTTCAAAAAGCGTTTCCCAGTTTCCCTCAATGCCAGGGCATTCCCTGAGATCACCATGGATTTATCCTGGAGACGGCTAGTTTGTTAACAGTTGTTTGTATGCTGTCTCCCCCCTCAGACTGTAAGCTCCCGGAAGGCAGGGCCTGGTTTTTGTTTTTTTGGCACAGATGAAGCCTGTAGGAAGAGCTTATTGGCGACTTTATTTACGAATTTAAAAGCATCACTAAGAGGTCCACAGGCTTCACCGGACTGACTGCCAAAGGGATTCGAGACCCAGACTGTTTTAGGCTTTTTTCTGCTTGGTCCCAGTGGGCAGAAGGAACTGCAAACTAAGTTCCAAACGACGAGCTTCCTAAGGGACCCGTCCTATGTAGGAATGAGCAGCCTCTGCAGGCAGCGAGGTCTATCAGTCAGTCAACAAGCACTCCGCCTACTATGTGCCAGGCACCGTACGGAGCGCTGGGGAAAGAGAAAAGCAGAAGGCAGTCAGGCCCTGCTCTCGAGGAGCTCAGTCTAGTGTCGAAGAGCGCACGCAAGTCGAGTGCAAACGCGGGATATATCGGGGAGCGCCTACAGCTGGAGTGCCCCGTCACTCCCCCAGTCCATGCGGAGGACTCCCTGCACCACCAGCAGGGCTCCTGTAGCCCTCAGGTCATAAGCTGCTGAGAGCGGCCCCAACCGCCCGCGGACCGCCCGGGACCTCCCGGGACAGCCGCGAAGATACTCCGCTGCCGGACACCTGCACACGCGCGCATGCGTGCGTCCCGTCCCGTCCCCCTCCCCCGCCTCCCCGGCTGCAAGAGCGCGCCCACGCACGGGGGCTGGAGTTGGGGGGGGGGGAGCGCTTGGGTCCGCCGTGCCCGCGCTCATCCCCTCAAGCCGGTGCCACTACCTCTCGGCGATGTAGAGGGTGCCGGTGCCCAGGCCCTTGCCGTCCAGCACCGCTTCAGTGTCGGGCTGCTGCTGCCGAAGCCCATCTTCTGGGCTGGGCGGAGGGAAGCTCTTGAGGAAACTCATCATGTCAGAGGTGGCGGTGGCAGTGGCCGCCCAGCGGACAAGGGAGGGGGGCTGGACTGGAGGCGCTGGCTACACGCTAGCCCCGAACCCGGAAGGAAAGGGGCCGTGCGAGGCTCGCCACCCCGGAAGGACAATGGCAGCTAAGCCCCGCCCACCACCTCCGCTGGAGAGTAGTCAGCGCCTTTCTAGGAAGAGTGCTCGGTAGGCTTGGAAGACCGGCGTTCGCTCGCCTTTACTGCTGAACCCCCTCCCCAGCCCATTCTGGTCATGGGGGCGGGAACACGTGGTTTCCAACTCCAAGCTCTTCCCTGGACTCACAGTGTGACTTTGCGCCAGTCATTTCCTCTCGCCTGTCCGAGCCTCAGTTTCCCCAGCTGTGTAATGAGCGCACAGCTGAGGACCACTGAAAAGGGGAGGGATTTGACCCGGCCCTGCCCGAGGCAGCGTGGCCTGGGGGAGCAGGAAGGGGGCTCCCGTCCCTCCAGCAGCCTTTCTGCGGGTGAGGGATTGTGGATGGCTGGGTCAGCACGGTGGTCACCAGAAACGTGCGTCTCCCATCGTCAGTGAACCACGCCCTTGGACTTGCTGTCCATGCTCGGGAAGGCACCTGCTGGACATTGGCCAGATCTTGGAAGGTCTCGGTCCGGCGTGGCTCTGACCCTCCTCAGTATGAAGGAGGCGGTCCCCGCGGTCCGGACCGGCCACGGAGAGCCCCTTCTGCGCCTGGCCTCCATGCCTCTGCCAAGCTGCTGGGCTCTGGGTTCTAGTTTCACTCCCACTCCCCCTCCCCCTCCTGGGCTCCTCGTGGGGAGGCTGTTTGAGCTCCTGAGGTTCTGAAGATTGCTTCAGAAAGTTTAACAAACATTTTTAAATCCACCTCTAAAATGCTAAGAGGGGATCCCCTTCCCAAAGGGTAGGAGGGGTAACAGAATTCTGTTGTGGTCTTCACTGTGACTGCAGCATTTAAAAAGTGATGTGGAAAGTAAAGGGGGTGGGGGAGGGCATAAGGGAACCCTGGGGAAGGGGTATTCATTATACTTGCTATCCTGGGGTGGGGGTAAAAAAATAAGTGACGTGAAAGATAAGTTTGCTGATCTTTTGCATATCAACTTCTTGGCTGCTGCCTACAAACAAAATATTTTAACTAATAGGTAATGCAGAAATGTACTGAACAAAGTTGTAGAGGGAAAAACAGGACATCACAATCATTTCAGAACATATTGATGTCATCTTAGCCAAGCCCCAACCTCCTGGTGGCTAAACATTACGAAGTCTCCTCTCCGGGACCCAAGCGAGGACACCGGAAAGCTTATGGCTGGTCTGAACTACAGCTGTAACAAACACTTGCTGTCCTCTGTTAGGAAAGCCTGCAATTTTGTTTAAAAGGTCTGTTTTCACAACGATAAAAGTATAGTCTCTTCCCTTTGTCTCCAGCCCTAGACCTGGAAGGAATAAATCCTGCCACTGGTATTCCAAATATTCCCCTTTTCTCCCTTGATTGATTTCCCTTTATCCACTTCTCCCTTTGCATAAGAGAAAGGTTTTACTTATCTATGTTAAGTTGCCACAGGTTTCACAGCTGCTGATTGGCTGTGAAAGGTTAAACAAGCCAAATCTGTACTCCACAAAAGCTATTTGCTATTATTAGAAGAGATTCCTTAGGATGTTTTCTGTAAGCCCACCTATCTGACTCACAGTTGTCAACCCCTGATGGGTATGCTTCTCCCAAGAGGTCAAGAAAATGCCCCTATAGTCAAGGCTCAGATTTAGAAGGGTCATGAGATACCAAAGCTGTCCCACAGGGTTCTGTAGTGGGCCCTCTTCTATACTACTCTATTTGATGATTTATCGTTTCCAATGGATTTAATTACTGTCTCTCTACTCATTATTTTCAAATCTGTCTATCCTACCCTAATCTCTGCTGACCTCCAATCTCCCATTTCCAATTCTTTTCAATTATCTCCAACTGGATCCAATTGAATATTTTAAACTTAACACTTCCAAAATGGGACTTAGGGGCAGCTAGGAGGCTCAGTGAATAGAGCAGTGGCCTTGGAGTCAGGAGGACCTGAGTTCAAATTCGGCCTCAGACAACACACTAGCCAGTGTGATCTTGGGCAAGTCACTTAATCCCAATTGCCCTTTGTCCCCCCTCCAAAAAACCAAAATAGAACTCCCTCTCTTTCCCCCTAAACCCTCCCCTCCTCTTCCTGATTACTGTGGAGGACAACACCATCCTCCCAGGTCCTCAGGCTCACAAAGACTCCTCACTTTCTTTCATTCCCGGTATCTGAGCTGTTGCCAAGGTCTGTTGATTTCACTGTTCCAACATCTCTCAAATATGTCCCCTTCTCTCCCCGACAGTGCTACCACCATGGTAGCACTACAGGTAGGACTACAGGTCCTCATCACCTTGCAGCCTGGTGGTGTCTGCCTGCCTCTCCTCACTCCAATCCATCCTCCATTCAGCCACCAAAGTGATTTTCTGAAAGTGCAGGTCCACCAATGTCATCTTCCCCCACCACTCAATAAATTCCAGTGACTCTCTAATGCCTCCGGCAGCGAATACAAAATGTTCTGTTTGGCATTCAAAGCCATTTGTAAACTATCCCCCTTCCACCTTTCCAGGCTTCTTTTCCTTTACTCCCTGCCACATAGTCTTCCTTCTGAGACACTGGCTGTCTCTTGGCTCTGGGCATTCTCTAGGGCCGGCCCAAATGTCCGGGACACTCTCCCTCCTCAGCTCCCACTACAGAGCTCCCTGCTTTCTTTTAAGTCCCATCTAAAATCCCACCTCCCTACAGGAAGCCTTCCCTACCCCCTCTTAATTCCAGTACCCGCCCCCTTGCAAATTCCTTCCTGTTTATCCTGCATATATAGCTTGTTTAGGCATTTTTGTTTGCTAGTTGAAATGTCTCCACAGATTGTGAGTTCCTTAAGGGCAGACTGTCCTTAATAGTAGCTACCGTATTTCCCCGATAATAAGACCTATCCGGAAAATAAGCCCTATTGAGATTGCTACTGTAGTGAAGGTGATCCCCTGCGCTACACGCTACATTACGGTACCCTCTGTATGCACCGTCCCCCCCCCCCCCTGAAACCCACGCCGCGCTCTGAGCTGCATCCAATCAGAGCTGCAGCAGTGTCATCCTGTTCTTCCCCCAGTGATTTGCTTATTGAATAAAGGTACATTTTTTTGTTCACATTTACCTGTTTATTAAAATTGCTGTCAATGTTCATTAAAATAAGCCCTCCCCTGAAAATAAGCCCTCTGGTGTTTTTCTGTCCAAAAATTTAATAAGACAGTGTCTTATTATTGGGGAAACACGGTACTCAATACATCTTGATTGATGGACTGAATTAGTCCAACTCTCTGGTTGGTGGTCCTGTACCAAGCCTGACCAGTGTTCAAGCAAAAACGTCTAGAACATCTCTAATGACAGAACTCACTACCTCTTAAGGCAGTTGATTCCAATTTCATAGCATTGTTATTACCTAGAACTTCTTTTCGATGGGGTACCTGGGGTCTAGGTTGGACCAACTTGTGGAGCCAGTCTGTGAAGTTGTGATTTGTCCTTTCCCGCCCTTGAGATCTGCCCCTTCCCCCTATCCCACATTCCATCTAGGCAATACCCTTCTACCCCTTTGGTTCTTACTTAATCTCTTCATTTCTCCTCAGGCCTGACCCACACCCCCCTTTGCCCTTGCCATTTATCTCCTTAACGACCTGGCCCAAATCTTATCTAAACTACCTAGGCACTAAAGTCACATGCTCCTCTTGGTCAGCTCTGACCTTTGTCTATGCACTGAGGCCCCTCCTGTCAGGTCAGCCCTGATAATGGCAGCCCTACCCTTTAAAAGTAAAAGCATGTACCCCTCTCACTCGCAGGTCCCCTAAAGGACTCTTGCCCGCTGTAATGGCGTGTTAATAAACTTTCTCAACTTTAACTCCAAGCAAGGCTGAGCTGAATTCTTTCCAGACACCCTGTTGAACCTATCGGGATCCCGTTCCCCCCATCATTTTCTATAATGAGCTGCAATCTCTATTTCATTGATTTGTATCTATTGTCCTACTTTTGTCTTCTAGAGTAAAGCAGAATAAGTCTAATTCCTTTTTCACTCGATAGCTTTTCTAATTCCCCAGTACAATCCCTGATTTCTATAGGCTAAATATTCCTTCAATTGATCCTCATATGGTAAGGTTTTAATTCAAACATCATTATTGAAAAAGTCATATGGAGAATTCAACTGGAAAAACCATAAAGGGAGGGGGGAGATGTCAGGGTGATAGAGGTGGTGGAAGAAATGTTTTTAGGATGCACTAAAGTACGAAAGATGACATGCCATGTTGGTAAACTTGGCATATCAAATCAAAATTTCAGGGCTAGAAGAAACTTCAGTGATTATCAGATCCAACCACCTCTTTTTCCAGAATTGTGGAGTGGGGAAAAAAGCTGGGTTTGGAGTCAGTCAAAGCTCGGCTCTACCATTTATTGTGTGATCTTGGGCAAATTACTTCATCCATCTGGGCCTCAATTTCCTCCTCTGTAAAATGGGAGGGTTGGATTTGATAGCCTCTAGATAGGTCCCTTCCAGGTCTAAGTCTTTGATAAAATGGTTCTTCCTCCTCTCCCTCTGCCTTCTTCAGTGAAAAATCCCTTCTGTCACATTCCTGACCACAGGGCCATCTGAATGGACTGGTCTTGTCGAGTGTTTTACTCAGGCATGCTGCAAGCACGAAAGGCAGAATAGGAAATAATGACCAGTCCTTCAAATGGCCACAGCAACAAATCAATGAACTAGCCTCATGTGTATTGTGCAACGTGGAAAAAATGGTCAACTTTTAATGATCATTTTGATAACACAAAGAGCTTTCCACCAGTCTTTGAAAATGGAAGACAGTAATAGTGATGCATATTTAAATTCTCCAGTAATGAATCATTAGAGAAATGCAATTTAAAACAGCTCTGAGATTCTACCTGACTGATTCATCCATCAATTAGGAACTGACTGTTAAAAATGATAAAAATTTAATACTCAAGTAATTGGGCAAAATAGGATCAATATAACACTTCAGGTGAAACCATAAATCTATTTGAAAAGCAACAAAGAAGTATACAATATGGGCTACAAAACTGTTCATACCCTTTAACCTTTCACTTAATCCCTAGGACGACTGCTTGGAAAATGCCCTAAGGGTATTATTGACTGGAAAATAAAAGGGGACACTGAAACAAATAGACCAACTTTGTTACTACTCTGTAAAAGATAATATTAACACTTTTAAAATACCGAGTAATAGAAGTTTACAGTTTCATGTACAATTTGACCTTTTTTCCTAAAGTATAATAATTTTAAAAACATCTCCACTAAAATACCCAATGAATTACTCAAACTAACAATGGCCACACTATGTTCAAAGACTCCAATCAGACACAGCAATCTGGACACTCCCTCTAATATCAGTCCAAAATACTGGACATGGTTCATTACTGAATTAGAGAATGATCATGAATTGTTGTCATTCATCCTTTTTTTTTTTCAGTTGTGTCTGACTCTTGGTGACCCCATTTGGGGTTTTCTTGGCAAAAATACTGGAGTCGTTTGCCATTTCCTTCTCCAGCTCATTTTACAGATGAGGAAACTGAGGCAAATAGGGGTTAAGTGACTTACCCAGGGTAAGTGTCTGAGGTCAGATTTGAACTCATGAAAATGAGTTTTCCTGACTTCAGGCCCAGTAATCTCTCTACTTCACCACCTAGCTGCCCATATATAAATGCATGTGTGTGTATGTATATGTAAATATACGTGTGTGTGTACATATAAATATACATTTTGTTTGTATGTTGTCTCTCCCCCTTTAGACTGTGAGCTCCTCGGGAGTAGAACTGTCTTTTACCTTTCTTTGTATTCCCAGTCCTTAAGTGTAATGCCTGCCATACAACTGGTGTTTAATTAATGCTGGTTTACTGACTGGTTTCCAAAGTCCCTCCTAAATCGGAGATTTTGAAAATGCAGAGTTAAAACATTTTTTTGATAACAGCTTATGTTGACTTAGTACTTTGTGGTTTATAAAGCACTCTCCTCATGACAACCCTAGTCAGGCAAGGAGTATTATTATCCCCATTTTATAGAGGAAAATACTGAGACTCAACGTACACTATCGATGATATTGGAGCTGGTAAAAGTTTCAGAGCTAGAATTCAATCCCAGGTCTCTCAGCTCTAGCCCAGTGCTCTTTTGACCATCACACCGTTGAATGGCCACAACCTAGTAGGAATCTAATGGAAGGTTGTTAGCTCAGGATTTCTAAGGATTTTACTGTCTCTATATAGCCACATTAGCAACAAAAGCTAAGCACCTAAGAATTCAGTTTAACTAGGCTCTGCTACCTCGATATTCTTTAAAAGTAGTATTAGAGGGGCGGCTAGGTGGCGAAGTGAATAGAGCACCAGCCCTGGAGTCAGGAGGACCCGAGTTCAAATTTGGCCTCATACACTTAACACTAGCTGTGTGACCTTGGGCAAGTCACTTAACCCCAATTGATCTTCCTTCCCCCTTCCAAAAAGAAATAAAGAAATAAATGAACAAACAAACAAATAAATAAATAAAAGATGTATTAGAAACATAACCACCATTCATTTATATACTCATTCATTTTTCTATTCATTAGACCATTAATTGATTTCATATCATGGGTGAAGTCCTCTATAACAATGCTGCTGCTTATAACTACTGACATTTATATAATGCTTTTAAAAGTTTGCAAATGATTTTTATTTGAACCTCACAAAAACCCTATGAGGAAGGTACTGTGGGTATTATTAACCTCGTTTGACAGATGAGGGAAATTGAGGCTAAGAGGGATTAAGTATCTTTCCTATAGTTTCATAACCAGTGACAAGGCCAGAATTTGAACTCAGATCTTCTGATTCTACTAAGGGGAATACAAAAAACAATACAGCCCTTGCCTTCAAGAAGCATAAAATCTAGGCCCAGAAATGTAATGGGGATTGTGACAGGATGAGCAGTCTCCCCATTTCTCATCAATAGAAATTAAATTTCCCTAAAAGGCAGCAAAGCAGTCCCTAGGACCCAATTAACCCCTGCTCTGTGGTTACTGAAGAGCAGAGAAAGCCCCATCCACTGGGAAGCGGGCTCCTCTGACTTGGTGGATGTCTAAAGACCACATGGGCTGACCTACCCTGCCCTTCAGACGAGCTTCCACATGGAGATAGGCAGGTGCTATATCCATAGAAGCTACATACCTCCCTATCTTTATTGCATATTCTTGCTAGGTTACAGCTAAGTAAACCTCTTTTTGCTAACTGTTCAGTGACTTATGAGCAACTCGTTTTGTCTTGAAATTAAACTAAGAAGTTGCTGACATAAGGCTTGCCCAAAACAGGGGGCAAAAGGTGACCCCATGATCTGCAGGATCACAGGGAGGTGCTTCAAGATGCTGGACCAATCCCCCCACTGGCTACTGAAGGCTTACTTTCAGGGGGCCCAAAAGGAAAAACAGCTTTCCATTCATGTTCTCACTTTCCTTCCTGCCTTCAGAAGATGAGGCCTAGAATCTCCCTGTATGTTGGCTCCCTGCACACAGCAGTGGGTACATGTGCTGCCCGAGTGAGCCTGACCTGGTCCCCACTTTCCTGGCTGCCTCCTCTGCTTTGTTTCTTTCCCTAAGCATAGATGACCAAAGATGGATTCTGAGGTGGACATTTTCAGGTCTGTGAGTTTGAGAGGTTGGAAGCACCTAGGCTCTTCATTTGTTGCTAGGGGCCTATTAGTGAGAGAGGACAAGTAGCCCAGACTCAACGGTTCTAGCAGCAGACACAAAGTTATTTTGAAAAAGGCAGGGGGGAATGAACAGTTCTATTAGAGAGGGAAAAGGGCTATAGAAATTCATGAGAGAGATTACAGAAGGATTCAGTCAATCACCAAGCACTTATTAAGAACCCAGTATATACCAAGCACTGTGCTAAGTACAAAGCAGATGGGAAAGACTCTGCCCTCAAGAAGCTTACATTCTACTGGGAGAAACAACACGGATGTATGTATGGAGATACATATATGCAAAATAAATACAAGGTGATTTTAATGGGCACTAGTAGCTGGGGGCATCAGGAAAGGCTTCCCAGCCCTTGAGCTGAGTCCTGAGGAAAACTGAAGATTGATTTTTGAATGTGGAGGTGAGGGGATGCATTCCAGACATGAAGGCTAGCCTGTGAGAAAAACAAAAACAACCCCAAAAACATGGCAGCAAGAAATGGAATGCCTTTTGTATGTGGAAGAGGACAAAGGCCTGTTTGACTTGGCTATAGAGGATGCAGAGAAAAGTAATCCATGATGTAGCTACAAGGTAAAGCTGGGGTCATGCTGTGAAAGAAAGGCTCTGCAAGCCAAACCCAGGAGTCTGTGGGTCGTCTCAGAGGTAACAGGGAGGCGCTGGGATTCATGGAACAGGGGAGTGATGGGGTCAGACTTGCACTTTAGGAAAATCATTCTGAGGCAGCTGTATGGATCCACTGAATGCAGTTATCAGGATATCTTCAAATATTTGAAATGCAGTCACGTGGAAGAAGGATTACACTCACTTTGCATTACCCCAGGGACCAATGGGGTGAAGTCACAGACCAATTCAGGCTTGGTGAAAGGCAAAGCTTCCAAACATGAATGAGGTGGCTGCCTCCATAGACAGTGGATTCCCCTCTCTCAAGGTCTTCAGGTAAGGACTGGATAATCATTTGTGTGGGATGTTGTTTAGAGCATCTTTTTTTTGCTTTTTGGAGGGGGTAGAGCAGGGCAGTTGGCATTAAGTGACTTGCCCAAGGTCACATGGCTAGGAAGTGTTAAGTGTCTGAGGCAATGAATGGGTAATGTGGCCTCCGAGGCGTCTTCCAACTCTGAAATCCTGTAAAATAAAAGTGAGCTAGAGCTGGAATGTGGAAGGCCTTTAATGCCAGGCTAAGAAATCTGCCTCTTATCTTGTAGGCTACAGGGAACCATCATGGTGGCGTGGAGTCAGGAGAGATGTGGGTATGAACCGGGCTTCTGGCACTATGCAAGCCACTCAATCCCTCTGAGCCTTGGTTTCTTACCTATAAAATGAGGATCATACTGCTTACATCATCCATACCACAAGGTTATCGTGAGGAAAAGTAAGTCACTATAACATATTGAGAATTTGTGAACCTTCAAGTATTATACAAATATAAATTATTACCACGTTTATAGGAGGGAAGGAACAATGGTCACATATATATATATATATATATATTCATTAGAAACATTAATCCTTTTTTTTTAAAAAGCATTTATTTTAGGTGGTGCTGTGGATAAAGCACTGGGCCTGAAGTCAAAAAGACCTGAGTTCAAATGTCACCTCAGGTACTAGTTATGTGAACCTGGGCAAATTCCTTAACCTTTGTCTTCCCCAGTTTCCTCAACTGTAAAATAAGAATAATGGTAGCACCTGCCTCCCAGATTTGTTGTGAGAATCATATGAAATTTTATTTGTAGAGCACTTGGCATAATTCCTGGCACATAACAGGAAATTAATAAATGCTCCCCCCTCTTTTCCTGCTCCCTTCCTTCTCTCTCTCTCTCCCTTCTTCCTTCCTTCACACATAAGCAAAGCCACTTCCTTCAGTGGTTATATTTAAAAATATGTTGTACATTTTGAGTTCATAATCTGTCAGGAGGTGGTCCTCTGGAATTTTGGTTGGTAATTCGATTGGTTAGAGTTCTAAAGTGTTTCAAAGTTGTTTTTCTTTATTTTTTGCTTTTTGGAGGGAGGAAGGTAGGGCAGTTGGGGTTAAGTGACTTGCCCAAAGTCACATGGCTAGTTTTGTGTTAAGTGTCTGAGGCCACATTTGCACTCAGGTCCTCCAGGGCCAGTGCTCTATTCACTGTGCCACCTAGCCGCCCCAAAGCTGTTTTTTATTTAATAAGGTTGTTATCATTGTTCTGGTTCTGTTCACTTCATTTTACATTGGCTCATACAAGTCTTCCCAGTTTCCCCTGAAACTGTCCATTTTGTTATTTCTTATTGAGTAATAATATTACATTATATTTGTAAATGGGGCTGCTTTAGCACAGTGGATAGAGCATCAGGCCTGGAGTCAGGAAGACCCAGGTTCAAATCCAGCCTCAAATACTTACTAGCTGTGTGACCCTGGGCAAGTCACTTAACCCTCTTTGCCTCAGTTTCCTCATATGTAAAATGAGCTGGAGAAGGAGATAACAGACCACTGCAGTATTTTTGCCAAGAAAACCCCCAAAAGGGGTCACAAAGAGTTGGATACGACTGAAACAACTAAACAACAACATGTTTTTAAATAGGTGGGGTCTACTTTAGTTTCACATTTTTTCCTACTATGAAAAGAACTGCTATAAATATTTTTTGTAGGATGGCTAGATGGCACAGTGAATAGATCACTTGCCCTGAAGTCGGGAGGACCTGAGTTCAAATCTGAGCTCAGACACTTAACACTTACTAGCCATGTGACTGACCCTGGGCAAGTCACTTAACCTCAATTGCCCTACCTTCCCTCCTCCAAAAAATAATAAGTAAATATTTTTGTACATATTTATCCTTTTTTTCTTTCTTTGATTTCTTTGGAGTACAGATCTAGGAGTGGTATTGCTGATTTACAAGGTATGCAAAGTTTCATTACTTTGGGGGAATAGTTCCAAATTGCTTTCCAGAACGGCTCTACGATCTACAGTACCTTAACGTGACTCTTTTCCCAAAGCCCCTCTATCATTTGTCATTTTTCTCTTTTGTCATCTTCACCAATCTGATGGGTCTGAGGTAAAAGCTCAGATTGCTTTTATTTGCATTTCTCTAACTAAGAGTGGTTTGGAACATTTTTCCATGTCCATTTTATTTTCTGTGATTCTCTATCCCTTGTTTGGTAAGGAACCCTTCCCCTATCCATAGATCAGAAAGATAATTTCTTCCTTGGTCCTCTAACTTGCTTATGAAGTTACTTTTGGTGTCAAAGTCACATATCCAGCTGGAGTTTATCTTGGTATATCTTGATGTGAGATGTTGGTCTCTACTTAATTTCTGCCAGATTACTTTCTAGTTCTTCCAGGTTTTTGTCAGATAGTAAATAGGAATTGATTTGACAGTATGTTCTGGACAAACTATCATGGCCCAAGCCTGGAGGCAGGGAGACTATGACAACAGCCCAGGGGAAGGAATGAAGTCCTGACTAGGATGGTGATTTCAGGAATTAAGAGAAGTGGGTGAATATTGGCAGTTGGATGGTGCAGTGCCTGGAGTACTGCTCTTTGGGTCAAGAAGAACTCAGGCCAAATCTGGCTTCAAATCTATGGGACATTAGGCAAATCATTTTAATCTCTTTCTGCCTCAGTTTCCTCCCTTGTAAAATGAAAATAATAATGACCCCTTCCTCTCTGGGTTATTGTAAGGATAAAATGGGGTAAAATATGTAAATCATTTTGCAAACCTTAAAACTATATATAAATTCTAGCTATTATTATTAGCAGCTGAAAGCGTCAGAGGCCCTTTCTGCTTCAGGGATTCCAGTAGTATATAGGAATTTATTGGCATATAAACAGTCTGTTCTCAGGCTGTGGATGAAGCATCTGTACTTGAGATAACTTCCTTGCTTCAGGGTCAATTATTACCACCCCTTTCAAGCCACATTTGCCAATTTTTTTTCCTTCACCTTAATCTTAAAAACCTCTCCCACACCCAGGCAAACTATGAAAGTTTTTGTCATTAAAAATATATTCAATTTTGTTATAAAGGAGCTCTGGTCTCAGAGATCAACACAAAACCTTTGGGAGTGGCAGCATCTCCTGGACCACCGTTCTTCCTTACAGCCATCCTCTGGGAAGTAACTCTTGTGGAAAAGGGGCCAATCATCCCTACCAACTGCCAACCAGTTGGCCCACATTGGGAAGGCAAGCCAGCCTAGCTGAAGCAGCAAGGTACCCTGAGGGGCAGACAGGAGGTGTGCTAGGCAAGTCAAACCACCACCACTACCACCATCCCCTTAACCACTATCACCCCTCAGCCAGGACTCTGAACTGTGTATATATATATATATATATATATATATATATATATATATATATATAT
>NW_027187352.1:8566513-8570344 GCF_028583685.1 Petaurus breviceps papuanus
ATATATATATATATATATATATATATATATATATATATATATATATAAAACCACTGGACCTGCCTCCAGCCCACTCCCCACAAGATCACTATGGAGAGGAAGCTCACCTTCTTCATCACCACCAGCAACAATTACTGACCTACTGCTACCCGAGCGGCAGCACCTCCCAGGCCATCAGTCCTGCCTCCAGATCAGCTCTAACAGTAATCATTTGCAGAAGTAACTCCCATGGAAGAGGCCATTCAGCCCACCAAATGTCAATCAATTGCCACACAGAGGACAGGCAAGCAAGCCTGGCTGAACCAGCAGGGCACCCTGAGGGAGGACAGAAGTGGCATGAGCCAGGGAAGACAAACGACTAACTACCTTGACCACTATTTTCCCTCAGACCTTGCTAGGGACAGTCTAGGATGCTAAACTCAAGAGGGGTTGGAATGAATAGCAATGCTTCCAGCCCATCATTCTGGCAACAGCTCCTGAAAGTGCTGCACCCCCGCTACCGAACACCCAGAAAGGAAGGTTCTTGCCACCAAAGTCCTTGGCACTGTCAGAAACTGATACGATCTTATCTGTGGAAATTACATTATAGAAGAGGCATTATCATTTGCTTTGCCGATGTACCCTAAGGACCATATGGGACCTCTCTCCATCTGACTTGCAGCTGAAATCTTCTACATATATTGCCTCCCCCCACACACCCCCATCACCTAGAATATGAGCTCTCTAAGAGCAGAGACTGCCTACTTTTCTATTTGTATCTCTAGCACTTAGCACAGCGTCTTACATATAGTAGGTGCTTAATAAATGCTTCACAGAGGATTTGTTATTCAAGATATATATATACATACATATATATATACACACATATACACATACATATACTGTAGAATTAACACAGACAAAAAGGTATGTTGTCCTTCCTACTAGCTTCAAATCATAACCAAATCCTAGCTCTTTTTCGAGACACCATTTAGCTTGTGTATTTCACAAACATTGTATGGATATTAGCCACCCTTGGAGAAAGGAAAAATTAATAGGAACATCAATATAGAGCTATAAGGGATGTCAAGGCCAACCCTCTCATTTTACAGATGAAGCACAGAGATGTTAAGTACTTGCCTGGTGTCACACAGCTAGTTAGTGTTGGGTGGATTTGAACTCAGGTCTTCCTGTCTCCAAGACCCTAGTCACTATCCCACCTGGTTTCCTTGTCAGTATTTTGCTTTTTAAAAAAAATATTCAAATTAATTTCCATTTAAAATACATTAAATTAAATACACTTCAAATTAAAATACATATATTGAGTACTGATATAACTTTCTCCCTAAGAAACACTGTTGAGCTGTTTTTAATTTTTGAAAGTGAATTCTGTATTAGTGAAAATTACAAGAGTGGAAACTTTCTAGAAGTAGGAGGGACCATAGCCATTACTTAGTTCTAACCCCTCATGTGACAGCATTGGTACAAGGCAAAGATCACCCTACCTGTTATAATGTTAGTTCTGCTCATTAGTTACAATAACAAAATCTTAGGGAATAAAAGACTGAATAAAATCTGTTATAGAAATGCCTACCCTGCTCTTTTTCAGCTCCCACTCTCTCCCTACCACTTCAGAGTCATAAGTAGCTCTCTTCATTACAGACAAATAATATAAATTTGGTGAAAACCCAATGTGTGGACAAAATAAGGAGGAAGAGGACAGTGAGGAGGGACCTGCTGAGAGGTAGTTATAGGCTTAATGTAATGAAAACCTTCCCAACAATTAGAGCTCTCCATTAGTGGAATGGGGTGCCTAGGAATTAAAGGTCTTTAAGCACAGATCCCTTAATGAGGATAGTAAGAGCAGATTCTTGTTCTAGGGTAGATGGGCCTCTGCGTACCCTTCCAATTCTAATTTTGAGGTTAAACACTGAGAAAAGGCTTTCAGGACCCTGGGAAGAGCAGTTTCTGTACTGGTGGTTGTTGAATGAGAATGAGATCGTTTTAGGTTAGAGAGCGAACAAGCGTTGAGAAAATTGAGGAAATAAAAGTCACTATCAATACTATGTATATTTTGGACCTGAAAATTGGGTGGCCAGAATGCCTGGCCCCTGTTTCTATTTACACAAATGCTGTGGTCCCAGATGGCTCATACTCAGTGAAAATTTCTGAATGTTGAGAAATATTATTTAGAATAACAACAGCTCACACTTATTGTTTTATGGATGGGAAACAATGGCCTTTACAGATCCAAAATAGAAATCAGGCTCCAAAATATTTCTGTAAAAGACACAAGTCAACTACAATAATTACACTAAACTGATATCTTTGTAAACTCAGTTTCCTTTAGTGGGTCCCCAAGAGCTATATCTCAGGCCCTCCTCTCTCTACATTCTGACTTTTGATAATCTGATGGGTTCGATTATCACTTCTATGCAGATAACTCCCCAAATTTTACATTCAGATCTATTCTGAATCCTGAATTCTAGGCCAATTTCAAGCTGCTCTTTGGAAACGTTCACTTGGATGTCAAGCTGGTAGATCAAATTCAACATGTCCAAAACCTAGTTAATCTTCCCCATTAAATCAGCCCCCTTCCCAAATGCCCCGTTTCTGTTCAGGGTACCACAGCCATCTCTGATTCTTCCTTCTCCTTAACCCTTCATATCCAGTTCCTTCTTTTTTTTTTTTATTAGTACAGTAACAAAGGCAAACTGAAGAAGCCGATCTACTGAGTAACTCTTACAGCCTAACAGTTAAACAGCTTAAGGTATTTCACTACAAGTTTCTCTAAGTCCTGATTAAAACTTCTAATCATTTTATGCTAAAGTAGACTAGCATATAAAATAAAATACATTAACTACTCATTTCCTATATGGTGCCACATGTCTATTTGTTCATATTATATATCATGAGATGACAGTCTCTAAAAAGCAGTTGTTAAATATCAATGTTTCCTCTCATAGGGGAAAAAACCCCAACATCTTTTTAAGAAGAAGAAAGGAAGAAGAAAGAAGGAAGTGGAGGAGGAGGTGGTGGTGGTGGTAGTCTTGGAAGGATTTCACATAAACATGATGTGTACCTGTACAAAAATTAAGCTATTTTTTAATCTTTTACATATTGCAGCAACAGAGCCCAAATGCCTAAATATACATTCTTTTCTGTAAAATATTTGAGCAGAATAACAATTTTTAAAAATGCTATTATTAAGTCTAACTGTATACTTAAGATACCTTAAGTTACAATAACAAAATCTCAGGGAATAAAAGACTGAATAAAATCTGTTATAGAAATATATCTTTATCAGCTTCCACCCTCTCCCTACCACTTCAAAATCATAAGCAGCTTTCTTCATCACAGACAAATAACATACATGTGGTGAAAACCCAATGTGTGGCAGTGTGTCTCCCGGTCCACTGCCTGGCCATTCTGTCGTGCCCAGTTCTGTTGCTCTGGGAGTGGCGACTCTTCCCACTGAGGGGTCTGCAGGGTTGCAGTCCCTGAGCAGGGAGCAGATGGAAAGGAGCACTTTAGATGTGGTGAGGGCTGAGCTCCAGTGGTTCTTCCCGGTATCCAAACAGATCACCACTTGGTTACTGATGTTCTAGTGATAAATTCTTGTCTGGAATATAACCTTTGGAGGCTTGAAGAGATATTCTGGTGTGGAGGTTATGTCAAGGAAGAAAACAGCCCCCTCATAGACTGATCCTGGAGGCCCCAGAAGAGTTGATCCATTCATAGATGCTATCACTGTAGTCCCCTCTTTACCAGATCTAGGAAAAATCATTACGGATATGCTTTTCTCATATATATATATATATATATATATATATATATATATATATATATATA
>NW_027187352.1:8570354-8772436 GCF_028583685.1 Petaurus breviceps papuanus
ATATATATATATATATATATATATATATATATATATATATATATATACACATACATATATAGCAATATCTTCACCTTCCATCCTAACATGGAATCCTCCAATTAATAGACACTATTTGAAGGAATCAATGAACAAGTATTTATGAAATGCCTACTGTGTGCCAGGTGATACACTGGGTATGGAGAATATACAGACAAAAATAAAACAATGTCCACAGTTCACATCCTATCAGGGGAAAAAAGTGCATACATCTAAATAGATTCAAAAGTATTTAAGAAGTAAGTAAATATGTGGTGATTTCAGAACATGTGAAGGGACTGCCAGCTGGGGGTACGGATCTGGAAAAGGTTGAGCTTTGAAGTAGATTAGGGATTCTAAATGAGACAGCAAGGGGGTTCAGTGGAGATCTGAGTTCAAATCTGTTCTCAGACACTTACGAGCTGTGTGACCCTGGGCTCACTTAACCCCAATTTGCCTCACTTCCTCATCTATAAAGTAGGGACACGATGGAGAAGGATATGCTAAACCACTCCAGTATCTTTGCCAAGAGGACCCCATGGAATCTGTAACGTGGAGCTGGATATAACTGAACAACAACAAAGGGATTTGTGAGGGGCGGAAGGGCTACAAAGACCCAGAGAGGGAAGCTAGTACATCATGAGTGAGGAACAAAAATAATGTAGTTTGGCTAGACCAAAGGGTAGTGAAGGGCAGTGATTTATAAGAAGTTCAGTAATGCAGACTGGAGCCAGGCTTTGAAGGGTTTTAAATGCCAAATGGAGGAGTTTGTATTTGATTGCAGAGGCAGCAGAGAGACACCAAGACTTTCTGAGCAGAAGAAATGACATGGTTAGATCTGTGCTTTAGGAATATTACTACTAGAGCACCATAGGGTTTGGACTGGAGAGGAGAAAGACTTGAAGAAGAGAAAGCAATTAGGAAGCTACTGTCCAGAGAGCAGTGGTGAGTTCCTGAACTAGGGTATGTGCTGGGAGTTGAGAAAGGAGGATTTAAAAAATGTTAAAAGAGTGCACAAGACTGCACAAGACCTGGCAACTGACTGGATATATTGGGGCAGGGGGATGGAGAGAAAGGAAATTTGAGGATGATTTCAAAGTTGTGAACTTAGCTGCCTGGAAGGACGGTTATACCCTTGACAGAAGAAAAGTGAGGAAGAAAGAGAGGTTTTTGGGAAAGGATGAGTTCTATTTTGGATATGCACAGCTTGAGATACCTTTTTTTTTTTTAGAGAGAGAGGAGGTGAGGCAATTGGGGTTAAGTGACTTGCCCAAGGTCACACAGCTATTAAGTGTCAAATGTCTGAGGCCAAATTTGAACTCAGGTCCTCCTGACTCCAGGGCTAATGTTCTATTCACTGTACCACCTAGCTCCCTCCTTTTTTTTTCAGCTTGAGATGCCTATGGGACATCCAGTTGGATATATTTAGCAAGTAACTGGCTATACAGACTGGCACTCAGGAGAGAGTAGGGCTGGATATATAGATCTGAATCATTTATGTTGCTGTTTAGTTATTCGGTTCTCTCTGTCTCTGCATGACCCCAATGGGGATTTTCTTGGCAAAAATACTGGAATGATTTGCCATTTCTTTCTCCAGCTCATTTGTACAGATGAGGAAACTGAGGCACAAAGGATAAAGTGACTTGTCCAGGGTCAGAGACCTAGTAAGGGTCTTGGACTTGAACTCGTGTTTTTGAGCACTTTATCCACTGAGTCGTGTGTACAGCAATGATAAGAATGCACAGTGGCTGAAATCACTAAGAAAAATCAATGAGGCCTCTCAGAATGTCCAAAACAGACCCCAGCATCTTCCCCTGCCCCTGATCTTTGCCTCTTCCAAATTTTCCAAAGTTCAAAGCCACCACCATCTTCCCAGTCACCCAGGCTTGCAAGCTGGGCACCATCTTCAAATCTTAAGTCATCCTTACCCCACATGTCTACTCCACTGCCAAGCAGTGTCCTTTTTACCTTTACAGCATCTCTCATGGTGTCCCTTTCTCATCTCACACAACCAGCACTCTTGTTCAGGTTCTTACTACTTCCATCTTGGACTGTGGCAATAATCTAAGTGGTCCCCCAGCCTCAAGGATCTCCACACTCCAGTCTAATGTCTGCTCAGCTGCAAAAATATCCTCCTAAAGTAGGTCATGGCATCCTGATACTCTGTAATAAACTTCAGTGGCTCTCCAGCACTTCAGGATCAAATATGACACCCTCTGTTTGGCATTTAAAGCCAACAGGACCCCTTCCAACCTTTCCAGAACTTTTACACTTCACGCCCCTCCATGGACTCTATGATGCAGCTTCACAGGGCTAAATGCCCTTCCTCCCCCAGGACCTTCTATATATGTTTGCATTGACTATCCCCCACACTAAGAATACTGCCTTTCACTTTGTTCAGGATTGCATTGCTGTCAGCCAATGAACACAAGCCACTTCCTTTTCAACCTTAATGAGTTTCACACCTGGATCACAGTATTTATTCCTCTCCAGCCTAAACTCTAATTTCATCCTTGGTGACTTTTCACCATTACCTGAACTATTTTACCCCAAAGATCTGAAATTTTTCTCCTAGACCACAATCTTCTGAACAGCTACTCTGTCCAAATTCCTTGCTTAGCCTAAACAGCTTTTTGTTTTGACAATTTATTAAAGCACATGTAACATGTAACTTATTAAAGTAACATGTACCCCAAACTCTACTAAGTTCTGGGGATATAAAGACAGACAAAAACATGCCCACAAGGAGCTCACATTCTAATGGGGAAGACAACATGCAAACAGATACAAATGCAAGCAGATAGGAGTGAATAAAGCACAGATAAGAGGACACAGAAGAGGGAAGGCCTCCTGCACAAGGCAGCTAAGTTTTGGAGAAAGGCCAATGAGCAGAGTTTCTAGGCATGTGGGGACAACCACTGAAAAGGAAGGGAATCAGGAGAATGAGTGTTAAGGGTGAGCAAGAAACTAGGAGGCTTGGGGTGGCCAGGTAGCACAGCGAGTAAGAGCACCAGCTCCCGTGTCTGGATGACCTGGGGATCAAATACAGGCTCAGACACTTAGCACCCAACCAGAAACACCTGGCCTTGTATGTAACCTTGAGCAAGTTACTTAATCCCAATTGCTTAGGGGCAGCCAGGTGGCTCAGTAAGTAAGAGCACTGGCCCCAGTGTCGGGATGACCTAGGGATCAAATCCGGGCTCAGATACTTAGCACCATACCCAGAAATAACTGGCCCTGTAACCTTGAGCAAGTTACTTAACCCCAAAGTTAAAAAAAAAGTTTTTTTGCTTTAAAAAAAAAACTAGGAGGCTAATGTCACTAGATAGTAGAGTATTTGGAGGGGGTAAAGTGTGAGAAGACTGGAAAGGCAGGAAGGGGCTGGGCCTTGAATGCCAAACAGAGGACATTTTATCCAGGAAGTAACAGGAAACCAGGCAGCTAGGTGGTAAAGTAGATAGAGCCCAGACTCTTCTTCGTGAGTTCAAATCCAGCCTTAGCTATTTACTAGCTGCGTGACCCCTGAGCAAGTCACTTAACTCTGTTTGCCTCAGTTTCCTTATCTGCAAAAACAAGCAGAAGAAGGAAATGGCAAACCAATCCAAAATTTTTGCCAAGAAAACCCTGATTCAACAACAACAAACAGGAAACCACTGGAGTTTGAGTTAAAGGGAGCTGTGCTTTAGGAAAATCTGGCAGCCGAGTGGAGGAAGCAGGCAGACCCACTGGTAGGCTATTGTAATAGTCTACACACAATGTGATGAGAACCTGCAGCAGGAGGGTAGCTGTGTGATCGGAGAGAAGGGAATGCTTAGGTGAGACCCTGGAAAGGTAGAAATGACAACACTTGGCAACCTAATGGATATGTGGGCTGAATGTGAGGGAGAAGTCAAGTATGACAATTAGCTTGTGAGCCTGGGTGAATGGAAGGAGAGAGAATGGACTCTATTTTGGATATATTGAATTTGAGATGCCTATGGATGTCCAAAAAGCAGTCGGTGATATGAGACTGGAACTCAGGAGAGAGATCATAGGTCTTGGAATTGTTTGCATAGGGGTGATAACTGAACCCATGGGAACCAATGAGATCACCAAGTATTAGGAGGACAAGAGATTCTGGGGGGCACCCATGGTCATCAGACCTGAATTTCCTCAGTGTTCTTTATTCTCCAAGTCACCCTTGCTTATTCTGGTCTCACTTTCTCCCCTTTACATTACTGACCCTATAGTTAGACAATTCAATCAGATTGTGTCCTTCTGTCTTGAATCACTTGATGTATTCTGTTATCACTGTATGTACCCTGACAATTCTTAACAGATACACTCCTACAATCTGTCTTTTCTGGTTCCATGTATGCCTCTGCCACTAAACATTGCCAGATAAAGTCACTAAATTGAGCAGATTGGGTCCACTAGAAACTCATGGTATCTAATCTCACCTGGGCCCACAAGGCTAGAGAGTAACCCTTTTATTCTATTTTAATCAACTCCATCTCACTCTTTCTTTAGACTTTAAAATGTTCTTCTCTCTCTTCAGATCAACTCCTATTCCTCTCTTCTCAGCAGAAGATTTTCACTTTCTACCTGATGGAAAAGGGTGAGGTCTTTCAAAGTGACTTCCCTCATGTTCCCTTCCCTTAACATCTTAAAAACGTTGAACACCTTTTATCCATCTTTTCTCTCCTCTAATCTCCTAGGATGAGAAAGCCTTTCTCCTATCCAAAACTTAACCTTTCAACTTGTGTCCTTCATGTCTTCCTCTTTTCTTTGACAGATTCATCTGAGATTTCTCCCAATCTTTAGGTACCTTTCCCACTGCTTATAAATATGTTCATGCCTCAGCATTATGAAAATACAAAAACAAACCTGCTGTTGGTCCCCCAACATCAATTAAAGCTATTACCTTTATTTCCCCTCCCTTTCCTCTTCCTTAAATCTACACTCATTAATCCATGTCCTCTCTATGCCCTCCTCAATCCTTTGCCATCAGTACCACTGTACTGAATCTGCTCTTTCCAAGTTTCCAAATGACCTCAACCACTAAATTTGATGGGCTTCTTCCCTTAGTTCTCATACCCTTTGACTTTTTCTGCAACATTGGATGCCCCTGACCAATCTCTTCTATTGCTGTAGTTATTTTTTTGTCTTGGCTCCTAGCCACCTGCTCATTCTTGACTTATCTTGACAACATCTTGGTTTTCACTGGCTTAATATCCTCCTCCTAAGCATGTGTCCCCCAGGGTTTTGGTCTCCCTTTTCTACTCCTTTAAACTCTCTTAGGGATCTCATGTGGTTCCATGGGTTCAATTGTCATCTTTGTGCAGATGAATCTAAATTCATATATTCACTTCAATTCCCCTCCCACCCCCCTTGAACTTTATTCTCACAGCTTACTGGAAATTTCTAGCTGGATGATCCAGCAACTCAGACTCACTTGGTCCAAAACTGAACTCGTCTTCTTGCCCCATAAACTTGTCCCTAGGGGCCTTCCCAACTTCTCTATTTTTATGGAGGGCAGCAGCATCCTTACAAGGTACCTGCAATTTAACTATTGGCATTACCTTTCATTCTTGCCAATCTCATATCCACACATCTCTCACATCAATTCTCTATTCTATGCTTAACACAGACACCAATGCAGTTTGGGTTTCAATCAACTAGGTATCTGTCCTTTATTCTTTATCCATCATTTTCTTGGTTAAAAACAAAATCCCTGGGGGTGGAGCCAAGATGGCATTCCTGCTTTTACTTACTTGAACTCCCACTCCAACAACCTCCAATACCTGTAAAAAATGACTAAACATTTTAGAGCTACAGAACCCACAAAGTGACAGAGAGAGACAAATCTCCCGCTGAAGGCAGCCCAGCAGGCCAGCAGGAAGGGTCCATCGCACTGGGCTGGGAGCACAGCCCAGTCCAGCATAAGCCACGCCGGCCCAGACTCAGGGATGAGACCAGCCCAAGGAGACTTCAGAAGAGTGAATCACCGCCAGCTGTGGCGATTTCTAGACTTCTCAAACCATAAATGCCAAAGGGAAAGTAAAAGGTCAGTAGGAAACTGTTGGAACTGGGTGAAAGAAGAGCATGGTCTGGCCCCTGCCCCCAGGGCGGTAGGGGTGGTGGTGGGGTGCACGCTGCCGCTCCTGCCACATGGCTGCCTCCAGAGCTCCTGAAATGTAGTGGGGCCAAATGACCATTCAGAGGGTGATTGCTCTTGCTTTGGCCTGCTTGGATCTGGGTCACAGTCTTGGGTGGCAGTCCTGGGGTGAGGAACACTAGTGCACCAGAGCTTGTGGTGGCTGTAGAGAGGGTGCCCTCCACATAGCACTGACAACAGCTCTCACAACAACTATGAAAACCCCAGTGATTTGGGACATATCTCTCTTCACTTTGGAAGCAGAGTTCTACCATGGCAAAGAGCTCAAAAGTCAAGTAATTGGCTAGCAAGATGAGCAAGCAGAGGAAGCACAATCAGACCATAGAATCTTTTCTGGGGGACAAAAAGCATCAGAACATGGAACCAGGGGTAGCTAGGTGGCGCAGTGAATAGAGCACCAGCCCTAGAGTCAGGAGGACCTGAGTTCAAATCCGGTCTCAGACACTTAACACACACACACAAAAACTAACTGTGTGAACTTGGGCAAGTCACTTAACCCCAAGTGCCCTCCAAAAGAGCAAAAACAAACAAACAAACAAACAAAAAAACCCCAAAAAACAAAACAAAAAACATGGAACCAGAAGAAGACAACAAAACCAAAACTCCTGCATCAAAAGCTTCCAAAAAAAAATTAATCACAGGCTCAAGAAGGATTTGGAAAAATCAAGTAAGAGAAGTGGAGAAAAAATTGGAAAGAGAAATGAGAATGATGCAAGAAAATCATGAAGTGAGTCAACAGCCTGACTGAAGAAAATAACACCGTAAAAAATAGCCTAACTCAAATGGCAAAAGAAGCCCAAAAACCCAATGAGGAGAATGCCTCAAAAAGTCAAATTGCCCAGATGGAAAAGGAATTTCAAAAACTCACTGAAGAAATAATTTCTTCAAAATTAGATTGGAGCAAATGGAAGCTAATGACTTTATGAGAAATCAAGTTACTATTAAACAGATCCAAAAAAATGAAAAAATAGAAGGCAATGTGAAATATCTCATTGGAAAAACCATTAACCTGGAAAATAGATTCAGGAGAGATAATTTAAAAATTATTGGACTACCTGAAAGCCATAATCAAAAAAAGAACCTAGAAATCATCCTTCAAGAAATTATCAAGGAAAATTGCCCTGATATTCTAGAACCAGAGGGCAAAATAGAAATTGAAAGAATTCACCAATCGGCTCTTGAAAAAGATCCCCAAAACAAAACTCCTAGGAATATTATAGCCAAATTCCAGAGTTCCCAGGTCAAGAAGAAAATATTACAAGCAGTCAGGAAAGAAACAATTTGAGGATTGTGGAAACACAATCAGGATAACACAAGATCTAGCAGCTTCTACATTAAGGGATCAAAGGGCTTGGAATATGATATTCCAGAGGTCAAAGAAGCTAGGATTAAAACCAAGAATTACCTACCCAGCAAAACTGAGTTAAATGCTTCAGGGGAAAATATGGTCATTCAATGGAATAGGGAACTTTCAAGCATTCTTGATTGAAAGACCAGAGTTGAAAAGAAAATGTGACTTTCAAATACAAGAAGCAAGAGAAGCATAAGAAGGTAAACTGGAAAAAGAAATCATAAGGAACTTATTAAAGTTGAACTATTTACATTCCTACATGGAAAACCAATAAAAGACAGTAATTGTAACTCATGAGACTTTCCTTAGAATGAGGATAGTTGAAGGGAATATATAAATGTATTTATGTGTGTACATGTATACATAGAGGGCACAGACTCAGTTGAATATGAAGGGAGGATATCTAAAAAATCAAATTAAGAGGTGAGAGAGGAATATATTGGGAGGAGAAAGGGATAGAATAAGCTAAACTACCTCATAAAAGAGGCAAAAGAAAACTGTTACAATGGAGGGGAAGAGCAGGAAGGTGAAAGAGAATGGGTCAACCTTACTCTCATTAAATTTGGCTTAAGGAGGAAATAACACACACATTCAACTGGGTATCTTACCCTACGGGAAAGTAGGGCAGAAGGGGATAAGAGGGGGGATGATAGAAAGGAGGGCAGATTGGGGGAGAGGGTAATTAGAAGCAAACACTTTTGAAAAGGGACAGGGTCAAAGTAGAAAATAGAATAAGTGGGGGGTAGGATAGGATGGAGGGAAATATAGTTAGTCTTTCAAAATATAAGTACTATGTAAACGTTTTGCATAACTATACATGTACAACCTATATTGAATTGCTTGTCTTCCCAGTGGGGGTGGGTGAGGAGTGAAGAAGGGAAAGAATCTGGAAATCAAAGTTTTAAAAACAAATGTTAAAAAAATATTTTTTTACATGCAACTGGGAAATAAGATATACAGGCACTGGGGTATAGAAATCCATCTTGTCCTACTAGAAAGTTAGTGGGGTGATGGGGGAAGATATAAGAGAGAACAGATTGGGGGAAAGGGTATTCAGTGAGCCCGCTATCTTGGGATGGGGGGTAAGGGAAAGACGTGGAGAAAATTTGTAACTCAAAATCTTGTAGAAATGAATATTGAAAACTAAAAATAAATAAATATATTGAAATTGGAAACAAAAAATCCCCATTGCTTTATAAATATCAGGTGCTTATAAAATGTTGAATTTAAATTATAATGGATGATTTGCCTATGGCCAAACTTACTAGAAGCAGAGCTTGGATCTGAACCTTGGTCTTTTAGACTCCACCAAACCATTATGTACAGGCTCTAGGCTAGG
The DNA here is from genome assembly GCF_028583685.1 of Petaurus breviceps papuanus. Lineage (NCBI taxonomy): Eukaryota > Metazoa > Chordata > Mammalia > Diprotodontia > Petauridae > Petaurus > Petaurus breviceps. The sequence continues at coordinate 8,579,220 of NW_027187352.1, forward strand.
GCTTAAAGCAAAAGCTAAATTTACTAACACAATATGCTAGGTCCGTCAAGTTATTTAAAATTTTTTTTATTATGACAACTTAACATGTCATATTTATATGTAATAAATGACAGAAAGTATTATAACAAAAGCATTATGAAAGAAAAAGTTACACAAGTAGGCCAGCGGCTATAAAATGGCTTTGGGCCTAGTTTACACACCAAGAGAGTTCTGACCAGACTGTAGTGAGACAACATTGAACATTTCATTAACAAAAATATTGGCACCAGCCTTAACATATTCTGTTTTTCATTTACAAGGTATATAGTATTTAAAGTTGTGCATTGCAATTTTAACACATTAGCTGTTCATAAATTGCAGTTTAACTCCTTAAACACCGAGGCCACCAGGACTTCTTCCCACATTATTTTTATGCACAAAATTTACATGCTTGTGATAGCATAGTTGTGGAAAAAAAATTAAAAGTGTCACTGATTTTCTGTGCAATGAATCACGCTTCCAGTTTTTAAAATATATTCTCCCACTACCACATTAATATAGATAGGAGAAACCGTCGTCCTAGGTTCTCCTTTCAGACTTTTAGCAACGATCATGATTCCATCAAGAAATATAAGTTCAACCTTCTGGCAAGGCTAAGTTGCCTATGACCGTATCTGCTGAGCTTTTTAACATTTAACACTCGTCTGTCAAGAAAAGACAAACAGAGGCATTCCCTAAATCTGAGAACCTAATCCACAAATTTTATATTTTCTTAGAAACAGAAACAAAAAAACCAACAAAACAGACCCAAAGTAAAGGAGTAAATAAAGTGTTTCACATAAGCATATCTTGAATTGCAAGGCATGTTCTGGCACCTCTGATCTGATAAGTTCTGAATGCCAGATACTATTACTTAAAACAACAAATACACACAGAACCCCCAAAACCCTATCTGCTAGTAAGTAATCTATATTATTTATGCCAAGGCAGGAGACTCAAGATCACCAGGACTGCACTGATAAATACACTGAAGAGCTTGTCCTATCTGAAAACAGCTGTAAACAAAAGCTGCACAATGGTTGGCTTGATTAGATGTTTATTATGACACTCATGAAGATGAATTTGTCCTAACAGCACCATTGTGCTACATAGCAGACACTGGCATTTAAACAAAGAAGTGTTTTGGTTTTTTTTTAATAAACTATGGATATGTACTGTTTAAAAGAATGATTCCAAAACCCATTTTTATTGAAGGAGAGAATTAGAAAAGATTTGCTTTTCTTACCCTATTTTAAAAGCACATGAATTAGCATCCATGAAAAGCAGTAGTCTAAGTTGTAAGTCATAAGCAATTATATGCCTTCCACGTGTTCCAAAATAACAGTACTGTACCCTGTCCTTGATAGATGCAAAAGTCACTGGTGGGTTCTTCTGAAAGGAAAAGTCCGAAATTGCAAATGGCTATTGGAGAGGAGAAAAAACACCAGGCCAGCTGTGATATTTCCTTGGAAAAACCAGATAGTTAGAGAATATGCTCTAGCTCTTCTAATCAGGGTCATTCTAAACCCGTGGATCCCGATCACTCATTTATATGAACAGACATTACAGTTTTGTCTGAGTTTTTGGGAAATGCCTTCGGGGATTTGGGGATGGTGCTTGTGTTACTTTCCCTGGTTTTGTAGCTCCTTTGTGTGGCAGAATTGATCTGTAACTGCAAAATCCAGTTCTCAGGAAAGAGGATGAAAAACACCATGGCACAAATTGTTAAGCAGTTTTAGTTTTAATTACAGCATAGACCCATGGATATTCTATCACAAACACAATTGTAAAAATCTACAATCTACTTTTGGGTGTTATTTCCCCACCTCCCACCCCCTTAAAAGCTGTACACAATTATAAAAAAGGTCACTCTAAGCAAAATAAACTTTTTTTTTTTTTTGCAACGTACAAAATAAGTTAAACGATTTCTGAAGCTCTTGAGCATTGACTTAAATTTCCAAACAATGGTTTTCTGGATGGCTGTATTTCTAACATGCAGCTACTTGTTCTACCACCAGAACTTAATAAATACAGATTTTAAAACACATTTTACAATAAAATTAAAATTTCTTAATAAACTGAGGAAAGTTAAGAGGAAGTATGAAACTGGAGCTGACAATTCCATTCTTAACTCACATCATCCAGTGGCAAAAGGAGTAAGACCTCAGCATATTTTCCAAACTGTGTTAAGAAATATGAATTTGAAGTTTCTATTCTACTGAAATTTCTGTTCAACATCTTATTTTTAAAGTTCTTATCTCCACAGTCTAAATAGCTTATTCAGAAATCATAAATAATTTTTACCCACCCAAAAATCTGGTAATATGGAGGATTATATATTCCATACAATTTAGAATATTTCTGTGCGTTAAATTATAATCATTGCAAATGTGCCAGGACTGCTTTTGTAGTGCTTAGCATTGTCACTATTTTCAAGAAACTGCACAAAAATGAAATGGTAAATTAAGACAATCAAACCTATGTGAAAATGGCTTAAAAATTTTAACTGTATATTTAGAAAAAATATCTGCTGAAGGTAATCTATACAATGCTTAACTCATAGCAATGGGGACGGTGGAGAGGTGTAAAAGAAAAAAAGGCATTACAATGTAGAATCTAAGTCATCTATACAAAGCTCACTACGAAAAATTTCTGGCCTGTAGTGACTGATGGCAGACCTATTAGGTCCCAAGGACTTGTTCTTTCTCTATTAAAAAAAAATGACAGCACCTAGCAAACTATTGGCACTTAATAAATGTGAAGTGATAATGCTAACAATAACTTAAGGCAGAGTGGAAGGAAAGATTCTTAAAATAATTACAGAATATAGTCTATACATTGTTGACCACATTTAAAACTTCTGGGTAAAACTTCTGGTTGACTACATTTAAAACTTGTTTCCAGGATTACCATAACAAAGCAAATCTACAAAACTCACCCTCCACTTTCAAACCTAGTTGACCTTTAACACTGGGAATGGTTGCTGCCGAAGAGAAGATGGATTCTGTTATGATAAATGATGATTTTTAGCTTAGAGAAGCTCAGGCACAAAGCTAGTAAACCAGACAAATCATGCAACTTTGGCAATCACAGCCTACTAGAGAACAGCATTACTTTCTGAAGATGTCAGATAAAGGGGAAGAACATTACTATTATCTTCTGGTCCCATGGCAATGCCAAAACCCTCTATTTTAAACATTGTTTTCTACAAAAAAAAATCTTTCAGATACATTTTCCTCATATATGTATGTGTCAAATTAAACAAATACAAGGTGCTCAAAGAATGCATTCTTTTTCATCATTTTTCTTTATGTAGGAGTACTTCTCTAAAGTATAGATTTTTAACGTTGAGAGATTGTTCAAACAAAACAAGACTTCAAGTTTGAATAAATTAACACAGGGACATGGAAATGTCAGAGACACTCCTGAGAGTGGAGCTAATTCTATTATGTTTTTACACTTTAAACTTAACTTCATTTTCCTCTTCATAGTGAAGCCTAAGTAAACTGAAAACTCATGGGAAGAATGTCCCTATTTCTAACAAAATCTCTTACATGTGCAACACAGGCTTTAAAAAACTTCTCATGATGAAAACAATACCACTAATTCCACTTATACAGACTTGCTTTTCCTTCCATCAACCGAGACTGGTGACCAATCATGTTCCTAATGTTATTAAACAAAACGGGTTGAGTTGTGACAACTAAGAACTAATCAACAAGAGAAATTATTTTGCAATTATTTCATTTGAAAACTTTGAGGAGTTTCTAGTGGTTTTAAAAATATTTGAAAATCTTTTGAATATTTACATATCCTAAACTAAACCACTCTTATTTCCTTATCAAGATTGCAATCTTAGCTAGGTCACACCATGTGGAAAGCACAAAGTTCATCCAAAGGATCTCCATTTGGTCATTAATTGTATTTCTTCCTTTGGATTTGCAGTAATATGCAAGAAACAGTAAATATTACACTGAGCATTATTCCATCAGCAGAAAACCTCCAAAGCCACGCTGCAATTTAACTACAAGTTCTATTCTTTTTCATGATGAAGTTGATTTCATTTTAAAGTATTTAGTAAAAAGGGAGATATTTTTGTAAAATGAATACACTAGAACCTCTAATAGAGTTGTTATAGAATAGAATTGGATATAAGGAGAGTTTAGTTTGGCTCTTATCCAAGGGATTTTACAGTATGAAAGCAGCTTTGTTATATGGCAGCCATGAAATGCTCAATGTTACTTTGGGGGTCTGGGGTAGTCCTGAATTATTTTCTTTTATTTTTGTGAAAGCATTTGAGCTTTTCTCATTATTTTCACATATCAATGAAAAGATATATTGAGAATTCACATTATGGTAAACTAACTTACTTCTTTTGTGGTGATCAAGAAACTCAAGCTTGAATGTGCCTAACAAGGGGCAGTCCTAGGTCTGCTATAGTTTTCAGCAGAGCTAATCAGCTATATGCTCTACAAACTCATGACGATCTAGAGAGCAACATTGTAGGTATCAGTGGCTCTAATATACAGATAGGTAGATGGACCTTGGCTAATGAGTTCTACCAGGAATAATTTTGTCACTTAGCATACAGACATGGATCTGAAGATCTTAAATACCACCTGATCAAAGTGGCCTAACTACAACTTGCAAGAAGCTGGCACCAGAATAAGTAACTATCTGCCAAACTATTACAAAAATTCACAATTTTCTGCAATGGAGAAGTACAAAGAACCTTCTGAATTTTTGTACATCAGGTATATAATGAAAACATATTAATCCTTTAACAGTCACATTTTCTGTCTATGTGCCTGAAGTGCAAGTGGTAGAAGTTGGGGTTGGTGGGTTTCTGGAGAACAAGGAGAAGGTATATTACCAAAGGGAAGTTGCCTGTTGTGGTTACCATTGCTCAGGTGCAAAACAAAACTGGTACTGGCAGGCACCCTCTCTCTCTGCCGGCTTGCTTTAATGAAGTTAAAATGTTAAACCTTTGTAATGTACTCTAAATAACAGACAAGGAACTTGAATTAAACACTGCACGAATTATAAAGGCATTTTGTGGCCTGTTGATGTAAGTCATTTCTTCCCCTTAAAATGGGGCATTCTCTTCAAAATAAAAAGTCACAACTTTCTTAACACAGCATACTATTGGTGCATCCTAATTTTAGGCTGCCTTTGATTATTTTATTTCATTTTATTTTTAAAAGACGAAATATACATCACTAGAACCCAACAAAAATATTAATGGACAGGTGAACTACAGAACTAAAATGAAATAGAATAAAACAGTAAAGAACCAACATCAGTCAAAAAAAAAAAACAGCTATAAATTTTCAAGGCCAAAAGTTAAGTATGCAGATTAATGGGGAGAGACACAAAGGGAAGGCAGGCAAAGTCTTCTAGAGAGGTATTTATATGTAGTTCTAGTGCCAGCTTTAAAAAAAAAATTTAAAAGAAGTGCTTAATTATGGATTGGCTAGCACACAAAAAGTTTAATTTGGAGAGGAGATAGGATTGTGACTCCTTGGTGCCATTAGCTTAAGGTAACATGCATCCATTGCCAGCAATGGACGGAAAAGTGGGGAGAAATCTAAATCCTTCTGCAAAAAAAGGACTGACCAAAAGTGACCATCTCTGGTTTCAAAAGGACACATGGAAGGTTCATCATAAAGGCTATGCTTTGTCCAAATGTTTGGACTCCTACCTGAAAATTCACAGGATGATACAGTGGCTGAATAAAATGAGGACCATGGTTGGGGTCAACCAGGTACTCAATTTTCCACTTCAATTCCCCACCTCTCTGCTTAAAATGACAGGCTTCACTTTGCCTTGAGAATGTCAAGGCATGTCTAAGTGGATGTTATGCCCATAAACTTAGGAGATACACTGGTTGCTTTCCTTCTTCTTTAGGTTGGTCACATGAGTAGTATAAATTTGAATAAAGTTCTAATGGCCAAAGGCAAAAACGACATTTAAAACCTGCTAATATATCCAGGCAGATAATGCTAAAACATGCGCACATGCATACACGGTCTCTCTCTCTCTCTTACACACAGACACACACACAGAGACACATACACTCAAACTAAAAACCTCCCAAAGGAACTGCTTGGTTTGTAGACTTCAATTTGAAGTAGATACTAAGGGGAAGAATAGATTGGTTAGGAGTCACCTGAAAACCCACTCCCATCATCAAATGTGCTAAAATCCTATTGTCAGCTCGACGTCTCTTGATGTATGGCATATGCAGATATCTATATCTATATAGATATATATATCTTAAAATGACCCTTTAAATGTTTATACATTAAGTGGTCAGTTGTTAAAATAATACTTATGCTATCTGTAATGGTTACACTATCTCTTTTGTCATATTGACCAAATATGTACAATCATCACACTGATATTTTCCATCAAGACATGGTACAGTAGGGATGATCTGATCAAATATTCATAAAGCCATTTTACAAAATTTGCTGTTAGCACAATTTGGCCGTCCAAGCTTCATTATATATGCTTCATGGTACAAATGCTTTTCAGATGATTATTAAAAAAAAAAAAAAACTCCATTGTAACAGATACTTAAATTAGAGCTCTTACTAATGGTATTTTCTTGGTCTCTTTTTCATTAAGTGTGGTTATCTCCAGTATTAAACAAGTTGATTTCATGAAGGTTGCTACTAAATGAGCTATGGTATGATGTTATCTACAATTCACAAAATGTGATAATACAGACATGTACTTTTAAACTGTCTGTTAAGTGTAATCTGTTATGAATGTTTAAATATAATATATGTGTGTATATATATATTTATATATATATATATTTAATATGAAAACAGTAAAGCACAAGTGCTTTCTCCCACCCCCAAATTCCATTTTGGGCCCTGACAGATTTGGAATGCATTCTTATCCATCCTTTATCACAAAGTCAGGAGAACTCAGGAACTATAAAGTCAAAAATATACAAATCTTTTGTTGTTGTTAGAATATGGGTTTGTGTGTGCATTTGTGTTTTTTCCAAGAATGAAATTACCAAGGACCATCAACTTAGGGGAAAAAAGACAAAAATAACATCAAAGGGAATTTATAGCTATTATTTATCTTCAAAGTTCAAAACTGGTCACTTCACAGAAAGACTGCAGGGACTGGTGAAATTTTTGCTTCTAAAAAGTGATCCTGTAGTGGAGAGTTTTCTAAGAAAAATAAAACAGCTTTTAGTAACTGGCCCGCTGGTGTGAGAGCTACCGTGGAATAAATTAGCACAAAAATGGGAAAAAAGTCTTATAACTGTTCACTGTTACAGACATAATCAACAAGGTCAGTCACTCTTAAAAGTTCATCCTCTTCTTCTTCTGGTGCTCCTGCCTCCTGCCCACCACCTGTCCCATTGGGTGCTAGGCTGGCATTGACTGTACTGTCCTTGGAAGCTTGAGGTTTTTCAGATGGTTTGCCAATTAAGTTTTCAATAGCCTTGCCAGGGCTCTGTCCATTGGCAGAAGGCAAGTCCACTAAGCTATAGTCCAACGGGCTTTCTACTTTCCCAACGTTTTCAAAGTCCTCTTCCTCATCACTGTCTATCCTATAGGGCTTCCTGGCATGATCGTGTTGCCCATGGGATGCTGAGTGCTTGCTGGCTACTGCCCGCTGCTCCACATGACCATCAGCATTCTCACCATTCTCCTCTTCATCTGTCTCAATCCGATGCAGTCTTTTCCGGGCAGGTCGGCCATTCTCCTCCTCCTCCTCTGCTTCTGAACAGTCATTTGCATTTCGACCTCGCTTCCGAACCGACCGTTGAGATTCTTTAGCTGGCTCATCATCATCATCAGAATTCTTGGACATGTAGCTCTCTGGAACAAGTAGCAGACTTAAAGCCATTAGCAAATCTGATGGCAAACAGATTCTTTAAAATTGATCCCCACCCCTTTGCCGCAGCATCATTCAATTAAAAAATACAAGTATTCATTAGGCCCCTAAGATGTGAAAATCCCCATCCTAGGCATTGGGAAGGCATACAAAGTTTTAAACATGCTCTCTGCCCCTAAGAAGCTTATAATATGGTAAACAAGAAATGACACTTAGTCCCGTATCCTTCAATTGTCTTTACAGAGAATATAATATACCGTCTTTGTGACAATTCGCAAGAATTGTTAGGAATTATTCCAATGTTTTTTGTTCCCCCTCCCCACACTAAGTCTGATGACTCAGAAATCTTGTACTTTGACTCCAATCTGGAAGAAGTTTGTATGTGATTTCTTTCATAACCAACTGGTTTTGTTCAATAAACTGATTGCAAACTAAGAAGGTCCTTTCTCTTCCCCTTTCACCTCTAGTCCTCAGAGTAAGGGAAAGTGTTGTGTATACAGTTATTACATTGTAAGCTCCTCAGGAGCAAGGAATAGGTTTCCTTTGAATCCCCTGTAGTGCCCAGCATAGTGCTTTACAGAGTAGGCACTTGATAAATGTTTCTATGGATTTTGAATAAATATATATGCATAACTCAGATTCTGATGGCTGGGAAACAGGGCAGAATTATACACCAAATTCAAGGCTACTACATGTTCATATATGGAAAGAACATTTAACTCATCATGGAAACCTTAATTATATATCTTTAAATCCTCATAGAGAATATACATTACACTGTGCCAAAATCAGTGCTTTTAACCACTTAAGGAATGAACAGTTTACTAAATGTGGTGAAATGTCAACACTAGGAAACAACATAAAAAAACCAGGGAATTATGTTCTATTGACTTTTTCTTAATTTTATAACCAATTCAGCAAATGCTCAATTAATGATGTTAATGGAGGGAAGAAATAGTGCAGACAAAACATTTTAATTCACCAATGCTTAAATGCTGAGCATGTGCAAGGCATGATGGATAATATGAAATTAGTTTGTTTTTAGAATGTAGATATACACACTCCTCAAAAGACTTCAACTATTCTGTCCAAAATACCTCATACTTAATTTTCTCATAAATTGTTCTGTTAGCAGACCAGGATCCAAAAGTGCAGTGGTTGGGAAGGGGGGAGGGATAAAAGTAGTTTGGGAGAAGGGAAAATGGAAGGATAAAAACAGTACAATGGATTTCAAATAATTGGAAATTTACAGCCTGAGAAAAAGACTGAGCTAAGTAGCATTCTAAGTAAGTTCCTAAAAGTTGTCAACAGACTGTTTCAGACTTCTTAAATATAATCACCTCATATTTTCATCACTTTATGATTCTGTTATTTTACACCTGGAAGGAATATTTAAAGTTATCTAGCCCTATACTGTATCCTACTGGCTACCCATTAAAAAAAAAAAACATACAAGTATCATCATAAAAATGTTTAGCTCAAAGAAAAAAAGACTTTGGGAAGATATGATCTTTCTTGCTTTGAATCCTGCCTTCCCTCTGAAATCCCTACACCAGCTCACAGCACCCAGAACCCACGTGGGCTGCCAGAGAGCTCACAGGGCTTGGATGAGATGGAACTAAGAATTCTGTTCCTTCTGTTGAGACCACTATGCCTTACCATTTGGAGTACAACTAAAGTCCTTCTGCCCTTTCCTCTATACCATGCAGAACTCTAACACTGTAATCTGACTCACTGACACTGCCAAAGGACCTCTGGGCTTTGCCATCAGCCCCACAACTTGGCCCTTAGGATTTCTGGGCCTTTCCAGGCACCCTTTAGCTGAACTCTCCTCACCCAGTAAGACTGTGAGGTCTTTGAGAGACTATTTCACATTTTCTATTTGTATCCCGAGCACTTAGCACAGGATTTGGCACATAATAAGCATCCAATAAATGCTTTTTTATACATGAATAATGCTTGAGAATCTCTAAACTCTAATCTCTAAGAACTCTAGAGAAGGATCCCATTTTATTCACCATGGGTGTGAAAAAGTTGTAATGTTTAAAAAGTTTTAAAAAGATAATTTAATTTGTAATAGAAACTATATGATTTAATCAAGAAACAAAAACTATGTAGTTTTTTGTATATACCTTATTTACTTTAAGCATCTATAATTTTATCAGTGTGAGCACTTCTTCCAGCAAAGCAGATTATCAGCACATCTATGAGTTGGTAAATAGCACTTAAGAGTTGTTGTGGCCAAAAGAATTCATCACAGTGTGGCCAGCCTGGTGAGGAGCCTCTCTGATGTTTTCCAGGTTTCTCAGAGAAAGAGTCTATAACACCAGGGCTATACTCACAACCTTTCCAGAACTGTAGGACCTAGAATAGACTCTGGACTCTGCTTACATAGCTTTTGAGATGACATGGTAGAAAACCCCAAAACAATCACATCACATATGTATGATAAAAGTGTAATTAATAATGAGTAAAACTAAGAAACTCAATTTTATGAAAAATTCTTATAGTATATCTTATCATAAGCTTCATGTCTTATTTGGGGCCAATACCCCGCCTCCAACAATGTTTCAATAAACTGATATCCTATTCCTTACCTTCACTATCTGAGCTGGAAAGCCTGCGTTTGTGAACTCGTCTTATTTCTTTCCCATATCTGAAGCTCTTCTGGGAACCATCACTTTCTGAGTCTTCCTTATAGTTAACTTGTCTTTTCTGGTTCCTTCTTGACCTTCTTCGTCTGGTTTCCAGGTAATCTTCACTGTAATCACTATAATCACTCTCTGTTTAAAAGGATATCAAATAAAACAACAACAAAAAGAGAATCCTCTTAGTTTTTATTAAAATTAGAATTTTGTACATTAGAAACTATAATTTTCATTGTTACATAAACTGAATGCCACTAAAGAGTCATTTGTCTTTAGATATACAGTCAAACATCAATAATTTGCACATTTATTATTTTCCTTAATTAATGTATATCATTCAACAAATACCTATAAAATGAAACAACAGGTTCCCTTACTAACTTACGGCAAGAATTAGAACTTTTAAGTATTTACTTGGAGAGTATCTGGGGCCAGAATGCTGCCAGATAAAGAATAAGTCCAGGGCACGGCCAAAAATGGTGCAGCGGAGGCAGCAGCCCAGATGAACTCTCCCAATATTCCCCTCCAAACAACTTCACAATAACATCAAAACAAATTCTGGAGTGGCATAGCCAACAGTAAGTCACAGTGAGAAATTTTTCCAACTGAGACAACTTAAGGGATAGACAGGAGAGGTCTGTAGGTAGGTGCCAAGCAAGGTAGGGACCAGCCCAGAACCCATCTGTTTCAACACCATCAACAGGCCATGGAGGAATCTTCTGGGGTTTTCAGCCCAGAGATGGTAAGGGCACACTAGACAACTGGTCAGAAAGAAATTACAGGAGATTCTGAACTGAAGCTGGTACTGTTTGGAAACTATTGCCTACCCTCAGTTCTGGGTCATAGTTCCTAGGTAGAGAGAAGAGTTTGTGGTCAGTCACAAGGGAACAGAAATCCTGTTCACAGTTCCAGGGCCACTGGGTAAAGACCAGAGTATAGACCAGGCCAGCAGTGATGCCATCTCTCCCCCAGATAACATCACTTTGGAAACACAAAAAACTTGCAGTCCTCTCAAACTAGCTCTTGAAAAGAGCAGCATGAAAAAGCCTGAAGCTTGGGACAGTGCCTCAACACCCATCCCCAAAGTGAGCAGAGCCCAACTTTAAGGGTTGAGTGGAAAAGAAAATACTGGGAAATGAAATAAGTAATGTAAGAAAATTATGAAAAGAGGATTAACAGTTTGGTAGAAGAGGAACAAAAAAAAAATAACACCTCAAAAAGCAGAATTGGCCAAATGGAAAAAGAAGTACAAAAGTTCAGTAAAGAAAAGAATTCCTTAAAAATCAGAATTAGACAAGTGGAAGCTAATGACTTCACCAGATTTTGAGAAACAATAAAACAAAGTCAAATGAATGAAAAAACAGAAGAAAATGCAAACATCTGGAAAACAACTGGAAAAACAACTGACCTGGAAAAAAAGGTTGAGGAGATATATATAAAAAAAAAAAGAGCCTAGACATCATATTTGAAGAAACTATAAAGGAATAAAGGAAAACTACCTTGATATTTTAGAGTCAGAAGGGAAAATAGAAATTAGAATTCACTGATAACCTCCTGAAAGAGTTCCCAAAATGAAAATTACCAGAATTAAAGGCAAATTTAAAAATTCCCAGGTCAAGGAGAAAGTGTTATAAGCAACCAGAAAGAAACCATATCATGGAGCCATTAGCAATTTCCATGTTAAAGGAGCAGAGGGCTTGGAATATGATATTCCACAATGCAGAGCAGCTAGGACTACAATCAAGAATAACCTACCCAGCAAAACTAAGTATAATACTGCAGGGGGAAAAAACGTATACTTAATGAAATAGAGGACTTCCAAGCATTCCTGATGAAAAGACCAGAGCTGAATAGAAAATGTAACATTCAAACACACAGCTCAAGAGAAGCATCAAAAGGTAAATATGGAAAGAGAGAACATAAATTTGAATCAGTTTCCTATATGTCTTAGTTACAAGGTTGTAAAGATCAAATGAGATGTCTGTAAAGTACTTGGTAAACCTTAAAGGGCTAAATATTTTTGATAGACAGGTAGGGATTGGACTAGTGATATCATTCGTAGAGGGATGAGAAAACTCTCTCTACACCAAAACAAAGCAGTTCTTTATCTGCAAGTTAGTCTTTAAGAGATGCCTTGAGCACTGAGAGCTTAGAGGACTTGCCAAGGATCACATATGAAGTCAGAAAAAGCAGGTATATGCCAGGTCATCCTGGCAGGCTCCCCATCTGCCATGCAACACTGTTTCTTGTATACTTTATTATGGGGAATTATTATTAATAAAAAGGCTTTAGCACACCTTAGCTTGGTTTGAAGGTAGAAAACTTGGGTTCTAATCCCAGCTCAAATTAACTACCTATCTTATTCTAGGCAATTTGGTTTCCTTATCAGCAAAATAGAAGAGGTCTGGAAAATCACTAAAGACAAACCAGAATATTTTGATTATATAAAATTAACATTTCACACATATAAAAGCAATGTGATTAGAATAAGAAAAAGTCATTCTCAGAATTCTACCAAATTTTTAAAGAAAAATTTCTACTCATGCTCCACAAATTATTCTCAAAAAGTGATAACGCACCCTACAAGAATTCTTTTATAAGCCCTCCTCCCTAAAGCAGAGGAAGATGAAACATGAAAGGAAAACTATAGATAAATATCATTAACGAATACTGACTCAAAATTTTTGAACAAAATCCTGTCAAATACATTACAGTGATTTATCTAAGAAATCAGAAATCATTAATTGTGAGCAAGGAGGATTTATGCCAGGGATGCAAAGGAAGTCAATCAATGTAAGCAATCATATTAAAGACCATGCCACCCCAAACCACATGATCATCATGCAGAAAAAACCCTTAACAAAGCAGAGCACTCTTTTATTGCTAAAAACCCTACAAGTAGAGGCACACAGGGACTGTTTATTGATATCACAAAAAAAGGTATGTATCTAAAACCAAATGTAGCTAGATGGTGCACTGGATAGATTACTGGGCCCAGAGTCAGGAAGACCTGAGCTCAAATATCGCCTCAGAATCTTACTAGCTGTGTAATAACCGTTTGCCTCAGTTTCCTCATCTGTAAAATGAGCTGGAGAAGGAAATGGCAAATCACACTAGTATCTTTGCCAAGAAAAGTCCAAACAGGGTAACAAAGAGTCAGACATGACTGAAAAACAACAACAACAAACCAAACTCAAGTACCATATGCAATGGGAAATACAGATACACGAGGCTCTTCTCCAACAAACATGGGATTGAAGTAAGGATGCCTCTACTCTCAGTGCCATTACTTGCTACAGTTCTGGAAATGCTAGCAATATCAAAAAGATAAGAGAAAGGAATCAAATGCATAAAGACAGGTGAAAGAGGAGATAAAACTATCCCTATTTGCTGACTATCTGTCAGGATGCTTGGAAAATATCAGGGAATGAGTAGACATACTGAGGCAATTAATAGCTTCAAAAATCAATAGCATTTTTATATAATAATAATAACAATAACAACAAAATCCAAGATGCTAAAATAGAAAATCCTCTTCCAAATCATTACAAAATACATAAAATATGGGGGGGGGGGAGAAGAACCAATCTGTTAAGCCACACAAAACACTTGTCTAGATTCAGTTATGAAGTACTTCTTAAAGCAGTGAAGAGCAACGTAAAACAGGTGGAGGAGTATCCAGTGCTTATGGCTAAGCTGGGCCAATATAATAAAGATGATAATGCTACCAAAATCCAGGCTCTTTCCACTAGGACCATGGAATCTAAGGTTACAAAGGGATCTCAGAGACTGTCTAGCCCAAATTTGGATTTATTTTTTTTAATTGTACTGATGCTTTTTATACTACAGTAATTTCTTTTTCTTTTTTTCTTTTTTTTTGGAGGGGTGAAGGAAGGGAATTGGGGTTAAATGACTTGCCCAAGGTCACAGGGATAGTTAGTATGCCAAGTGTATGAGGCTCAATTTGAACTCAGGGCTCTATTCACTGTGCCACCTACCACCCCTACAGTAATTTCTTAATGTAATCAGAAACCCCCTAGGTAACAGATAATTAAGTAAAACTGACTGAAGAGTAACCATATATGGCAGCACATTAAATACTTATTTGTATATTTAATAATGTGGAAATGTTTATAGTAGCTAGTTTTTAGTTGCCTTTTTTTGTTTAAAATAGAGGAAGAGCAGGGAAGGAGATAGGAGAGAAAATGTCTTTTTTTAATTAAAAAAAGTAAAAATTAAATTAGTTACTAAGAATCTGAAAGCATATGGCCAATAAAAATGTTGATATGATTTAGTCTTACAGAGGCACCTCAACCTCCACAAGACCTCTCTACACCTCAGCAGATGGTTTCATGAATTGCTGTGGTTGAAAAAAAAATTATCACTTGATGTCCAATATACTGATAAGCCTCTCCAATCTTAGGAATGACATAGTATGTTTCTAGGCTTGCCAAAGAAGTTTTTAACCTTGGTAGGAACTTTCAGAGTTCCAGCACAGTCTTTGTGAACTAAAGATCACTTTTATGATGAGGCATTCAACATTTGTTGCTTTGGGGGTTTTGTTTTTTTGGGAGGGGTTTCTGGGTGAAGAATGGTTCATAGAATAGGCTCTTTTCTTTTCATCATGTCATGATGTATGTATATAGATCAACAATGTCACATTACATCCTGTATCAGGTGTATAATAAATCTCAAGTTGGCACTATTACTTTTAGGAAAGTATGAGCAAGCTAAGACAACGTATTGATTGAGAAGCTAATAGCACTAGGTAAGTCTCTGAAGAAGCATTTTAAAATAGACAAATATTTTGTACCCTTTGCTTTGAAGTATCAATGAGAAAATCTAATTTCTCCCTTCTCTGAGCTCTAGGAACACTAATGGTTCTGCACTACTCATTTCTGCAAGTGCTTTCTAATAACTTACGTTTCTATACTGTTTTAAGATTCACAAAAAAACTATTAACCAAAAGCCAACAAGATTATTGTATGTTAAGGTCTGCAAAGTACATAAACCATCTCAACTGGACCTCACAACAACCTTAGGAGGTTAAGAATTACTGCCTCCTTTAACAGAAAGAAACTGAGGGGGCAGAGCCAAATGGTGGCGCAGAAGCAGGAACTTGCTTGAGCTACCACCTCTAATACCTGTAAAAAATAACTCTAAACAAATTTTAGAGATACAGAATCCACAAAATGACAGAGTTGAACAAATCTCCTGCTGAAGGCAGCCTGGAAGGCCAACAGGAAGGGTCTATTGCACCAGGCTGGGAGTACAGCACAGTGCTGCATGGGCTGTGCCAGCATAGATTAGCAGCACTAACCAACCAGAGCAGACCTTAGAGGACTGAATCACTGGCAGCTGTGGCGGTTTCCAGACTTCTCAACCCATAAATGCCAAAAACAAAGTAAAAGTCAGTGGGGAAACTCTGTTGGACCTAGGTGAGAGAAGAGTGCAATCCGGCCCTTGCTCCTGGGGTGGTGGAGGTGGCTGTGGCTGCTTCCAGAGCTCCAGGCCCACAGATGGTGGGGGGACCATGCGACTGACAGAAGGCAATTGAAACAATCTTTGTTGGTGCTGAGGCAGGATTCTCTTGCTTAGCCCTGTTTGGATCTGGGTCGCAGTTGTGAAAAGTAGCAAAGGGTTAAGTTTCCAAAGGATTGCAATGTTGCTGAAATGAGGCAACTTATAAAAGTAAGGTGGGCAGACCAGACAGTAGCTTTGGGAGACAGAAGCCTTAGAAAAAAGTTGGATTCCCAGTTGCCATAGAACTCCTAGATAATACTAAAAGTAAAAATAAATTAAAATAAAACAAGTTGGCATCAGCAGGTGGATTTGACCAATTAGAAAGCAGACAACAGCCTTGGGACACTCAGGCCCAGATAAGGCCACATCTAGGTTAAACCAGTGGGGGGTGTCAGTATTCTGAGGTTATTATTGCACTTGCTTTAATGAACCTTATGTATTACGTATATTATCTAACAGAATTAGAGCCTCATTAGTAATAATTTATGATAATGGGGAGGTGTACCCAGAAGAGAATGAACCAATCAATCCTCTGAAGAGAGGGTCTGCCCCAAACTAATGCATAAAACTTGCTTGGCTTTTGTATCTGGCACTCCTCCTTCTACAAGGAGGAGGACAGAATCCACTTCTGGCCAGAAGTGTTCAAGTACTCTGGATTTCTCCTTAAAAAATTTCTTTTGATATCAGATTTTTGGCATCAATTGTGTTTTTGTGTTTCCAAGTTGGCATTTCCAACACGGTGTTGGGTAGCGGTCCTGGGGTGAGGAGCACTGGCGTGGCAGAGCTTATGGCTACTGTGGAGAGGGTGTCCTCACAGTTCTGAGGCAGGTGCCTAGAAGCTCTGACAACAGCTGTGCAAAACCCCCCAAATTTGGTACACAGCACTCTCCACCCTGGAAGCAGAGTCCTACCATGGCAAAGAGCTCAAAAGTTAAGCAATTGGCTGGCAAGATAAGCAAACAGAGGAAGAGAAATCAGACTACAGAATCTTTTTTGGGGGGACAAAGAAGATCAAAACATAGAACCAGAAGAAGACAACAAGGTCAAAACCCCTGCATCAAAAGCCTCCAAGAAAAATATGAACTGGTTGTAGGCCATGGAGAGCTCAAGAAGCATTTTAAAAATCGAGTAAGAGAAATAGAGGAAAAACTGGGAAGAGAAATGAGAATGATGCAAGAAAAATTATGAAAAACGAGTCAACAGTTTGCTAAAGGAAACCCAACAAAATACTGAAGAAAAAAATGACACCTTAAAAAATTAACTAACTCAAATGGCAAAAGAGGTCCAAAAAGCCAATGAGAAGAATGCCTTAAAAAGTCGAATTGGCCAGATGAAAAAAGAAGCTCAAAAGCTCACTAAAGAAAATAATTCCTTCAAAATTAGATTGGAGCAAATGGAAGCTAATGACTTTATGAGAAATTAAGATATTATAAAACAGATTCAAAAGAATGAAAAGATGGAAGGGAATATGAAATATCTCGTTGGAAAAACCACTGACCTAGAAAATAGATCCAGGAGAGATAATTTAAAAATTATTGGACTGGGACGGCCAGGTAGCGCAGTGAGTAAGACCACCGGCTCCAGTGACGGGATAACTTGGGGATCTAATCCAGGCTCAGACACTTAGCGCCCACCCAGAAACACCTGGCTGTGTAACTTTGAGCAAGTTACTTAACCCCCGATTGCTTTAAAAAAAAAAATTATTGCACTACCTGAAAGCCATGATCAAAAAAAGAGCCTAGACATCACCTTTCAAGAAATTATCAAGGAAAACTGCCCTGATATTCTAGAATCAGAGGTAAAATAGAAACTGAAAGAATTCACCAATTGCCTCTTGAAAAAGATCCCCAAATCAAAACTCCTAGGAATATTATAGCCAAATTCCAGAGTTCCCAGGTCAAGAAGAAAATATTATAAGCAGTCAGGAAAGAAACAATTTGAGGATTGTGGAAACACAATCAGGATAACACAAGATCTAGCAGCTTCTACATTAAGGGAGCAAAGGGCTTGGAAAATGATATTCCAGAGGTCAAAGGAGCTAGGATTAAAACCAAGAAATCACCTACCCAGCAAAACTGAGTTGAATGCTTCAGGGGAAAATATGGTCATTCAATGAAATAGGGGACTTTAAAGCATTCTTGATGAAAAGGCCAGAGTTGAACAGAAAATGTGACTTTCAAATACAAGAAGCAAGAGAAGCATAAGAAGGTAAACAGGAAAAAGAAATCATGAGGAACTTATTAAAGTTGAACTATTTGCATTCCTAGATGGAAAGACGATATCTGCAACTTATGAGATTTTTCTCAGCATTAGGATAGTTGAAGGGAATATGTGTGTGTGTGTGTATGTATGTATGGGTTGGGTCTCTGTGTGTGTGTGTGTGTGTGTGTGTGTGTGTGTATATGTATGTATGGGTTGGGTCTGTGTGTGTGTGTATGTGTGTGTGTGTGTGTGTTAGAGTCTGGGCACAGGGTGAGTTGAATATAAAGGGATGATATCTAAAAAATTAAAAGGTGAGAGAGGAATATATTAGGAATAGAAAGGGAGAGATAGAATAGGGTAAATTATGTCACATAAAAGAGGCAAAAGAAAGCTGTTACAATGGAGGGGAAGAGCAGGGAGATGAAAGGGAATGACTCAACCTTATTCTCACAGAATCTTTGCTTAAGCAGGGAATAACATACACAGTCAATTGGGTATCTCATCCTACAGGAAAGTAGGGGGGAAAGGGATAAGCAGGGGGGAATGACAGAAGGGAGGGCAGATTGGGGGAGAGGGTAGTCAGAAGCAAACTCTTTTGAAAAGGTACAGGATCAAAGGAGAAAAGAGAATAAATGGGGGGTGGGATAGGATAGAGGGAAATATAATTAGTCTTTCACAATATGACTACCATGGAAATATTTTGCATAAGTACCCCTCTACCCCAGAGGTAGAGGGGGCCCTGTCCCAAGCTTCAGGCTTTTCATACTACTGTTTTCAGACCTAGTTAGGGAAGTGGGGAGTACAGGGGGGTAAAGGTAGGGGTCTTTAAATTTTCTTCCAAGGTAGTATGATCTAAGGAGAGGTGTAATCACTGGTCTCCTGGTCTATGTTCTGGTCTGGGAGCAAATGAAAACACTCTTTTCCACCCTGGAACTGTGACCGGGGTCCCTGCTCCTGCTGGTCCTCCTCCTGGTCCTGATAATTCAATCTGGACCACATATGGGCAGTGTAACAGGGTCCTGCACCAAGTGCCAGAAAAAGGTTCCCCTCTGATCAGTTGTCCAGCTCCCTACCCGCTTACTGTCTGTGGGCTGAGAGCTCAGAAAGTTGCCTCCACTGCTGACTTGCTGCGATGCTTGGCCTGTACTGCACTCCACTCTTACCCTGGTAAGACAGACCTTTCCTGCCAACCTTCCAAACTGTCTTGAGCCAGAAAACCCTTTTATTGGTTCTGTTGCTCCAAAATTCATTTTTTGGCATTACTTAGAAAGTTGTGTGAAAGGGAATATGGGAAAGCTCAGGCAAGTCCTTGCCTTTACTTCACCATCTTGGCTCTGCCCCCATGAAGTCTTTTCTTATCCCAACTATTAGTGGCTTTACCTGATAACAATCTTGCATTTAACTACTCTGCCATAGGTGACTAGGATGCACAGTGGGTAAAATCAGTGGACCTGGAGTCAGGAACACCTGAGTTCAAATTCTCACACTCAGTATGTGACCCTGGCAAGTCACTTAAGATCACTGCCTCAGTTTCCTCAACTATAAAATGGTCATATTAATAGCACCTACCTTATAAGGTTATTCTAAGAATCAAATAAGGTAATATATGTATGGTGCTTTTTTCAAACCTTAAGGCAATAAATGAATACCAACTATTATTATTTGAAATTATTCTCTAATTTTATATATACATGTGCACTCATGAAGAGTTGGACATTACTGAAAAATTACTAATCAACAAGTGAAACTCTGTGTGTGTGTGAATGCGAGATCTATGGGGGTAGTAACTATTTCATTCTTTACCCTTGTATCACCAGTGCCTAATAGCACATATTATGTACTTAGGAAATGTTTATCAATTAATTGATAGTAGAGTCCTTTTCATATGGAATAAGTATGGTAAACAGACTTCTTCCTGTCTATGATTCCGATAAGAGTCCAGATGTTACAAATGTTTTTGTTTTGCTTTTTTTGCTTTTTGGAGGGCAACTGGGGTTAAGTAATTTGCCCAAGGTTACAAAGCTAGTTTTTTTTTGTGTGGGTGTTAAATGTCTGAGGCTGGAACCAAACTCGGGTCCTCCTGACCCTGGGGCCAGCACTTTACTCACTGCACCACCTAGCCGCCCCTGATGTTACAAATGTTAAGAGAATGAATATCCTCAAATGAGAAATTTTCCTTCAAATACTGATAAGATGCAGTTTGTACATGGAAATATCTACTACTGACCTGGTTCAACAATCACAACTCTTTATTGCACACTATCAGCCCAGAAGTATATCGAATAAACACCCCCTCAGGTAAATTCTTAGGCTCTTACTAGTGATTTTTTTTTTTTTAAGCAATCGGGGTTAAGTAACTTTCTCAAGGTTACATGGCCAGTTATTTCTGGGTGTGGTGCTAAGTATCTGAGCCCGGATTTGATCCCCAGGTCATCCTGACACCGGAGCCAGTGCTCTTACTCACTGTGCTACCTGGCCACCCCCTCACTAGTGATTTTCAATTCAATTCAATTGACATTTATTATGTACCTCCTAGGTGTAAGGTATTGTGCCAGGAGACATGGATGTATGTGTCTCTTTGAGTGCACATCTTTTCCCATAAATTAGATTGTAAACTCTCTGAGGCACAGGGAACATTTTACTTATTTTTGCAGCCCAAAGAGCTTGGGGCATGGTAGATGGTTGGTTAATGCTGGCAGAATATAACTGAATTAAAAATATAGAAGCTAAAGAGAAAAAAATTCCTGCAACAAAAGAAATCTCATACTATATCTGAACATTTCAGAATTGTCTTTTCTTATTGCAGGCATTTTTAAAATTACAAAGTCAAAACATATTGGTGTGGTACAAAATGCTGATAAGAGTCATTCCTACCAGATGCTCTACTATTCTCCTCAGAGTCTTCTTCTTCATCATCATCAGAGTATTTTTTTTTCACTATCTTTCTTCTCAAACGCCTGCTCTGCCTCATTGGCTTGGAGTGGTGTCGCCGGGGTCTTCGGGCACAGAATTCTGTATCACTGTCATCATTTGAGGGCTGTTCTTCTTCACTCTCATCTGGGTTTTCCTCTGACACAACAAACTCATCCTGAGATCTGTCCAAGAGACAAAAATTATACACAATAAAGAATGGACTACGAATGTTTGCTGAGAAAACCTAAGACTTGGAAGACCTAGTTTCAATTCCTAGTCCTTGTACTAATTTATTATGCCATCTTTAGCACTGTGAAGGACTCTAACATAAACTAGCTATCATGTGCCTAAATTTTCTCCTAAAAGCAGTAAATTATGTAAAATGGAAATAACGTAATCAAGCTATCTCCCCATCAAGATCTATATAAAGTGCTTTGAAATTATAAACATACTAGACAGATACAAAATTGCAATTGTCAGATTTTAAATACCTGGGAGGCATATATTGTTTTATTTTTATTTGTTAGTCAATTTAATGCAAAACGCCCTCCAAAACAAACAAAAAACATGGCAAAAAAATCCCAAACCCATTTACTGAATATATCTCCATGTCAAATTTGAAAAAGGACAGATCATTCACCTGAGAAAATTCACAACCTAACAGGAAAAAAAAGATATTTACACAAATAAGCATATTAATATTTAGAATGTTACAAATGAAGAGGAGAGATTCAAAAGGTCCAAGGGATTTGAGGAAGGAGAAAAAAAACACTTCTAGCACAAGCACACAAGCCTTACAAATAATGGATGCTCAAGAAATAGTTGGTTAATTGCTAAATACCTTTAAGTGGCACACTAGTATCTAGGCTGGTTAATTAAAGTGGGATTAAATTTAAAAACTAAAGCAGTTAATTCAAGACTGATTTTTGTAGATCTGCAATGTACAAAAAACAAAGAGCTTTAGTTCTTTGATAGTTCAAATTCTTTCTCTCTATTCAGCATCAGTAAGAAGTGTCCTACAAGGCCTTTGAGCATCTCTGGCTGGGTCAGAGCTGGCCTGTACCAGTGGCTCTCTTTCTCTCCACTTCCAGCTTACCCATCACTGATCTTGAATTCATCCTCGCTCTCCTCTTCATCCAGATTGCTGTCACTATCAAGATCATTCAGCCGCCGCCGTTTCTTCCGTCGGGCAGCAGCTGCCCGCTGTGGTCGCTTACTTTCTTTCCTTTCTTCTTCCAAAATTGTTGAGATGTCTTTCCCTCGGTGACCTGTAATGGTAGAAATATCTTTTCCTCTGCCAATTCCTATATCAAAGAAAGGAGGAAAAAAATGAAGAAATGGAGCATTCACAGTTTATCTTTTATGTAAAAAATACCTCACCCTTCCTTTGCAACCTTTCATTTCCCCCACCCCCCCATTTCAACCAATAAGCAGCTTTCTCACTACTTTAGCCTATTGATCCAGGCCTAGTATTTACACTGTAACAAGACAACAAAGACAATGTCAAAGAATGGCTGTAGGTAGCTGCCTCTGGATATGCAGAACAAATCTTCTGTTTAAAGAGGCGGCTTGGCTACCCTGCAATTGGAATGACTAATAACAGTGCTTTCATGTTTGTGAAGCTTTAAAGAGATGATCACAATTCAGGTTTACAACAACCCAATGAGATAGGTACTACAGGTAATAATACCCCTATTTCACAAATGAGGAAACTGAAGCACAGAGAAGTTAAAAGACTTGGCAGTGGTCACAAAGATAATGATCATCAGAGGCAAGATCTGCAACCAGATTAGTTCTCAGTTTACTAGGCAATACTATCCCCAAAAATGAAAAACAACAAAAACTCAGCTGGTAAATTCACAATACTGCTAATAAATTTGAGTCTAAGTTTTGTCCAAAAAATGGTAGACTCCTTTGGCAAGGCCATGTCCACCTCTGCTGCCCTTCAGTTAATCTATTTGGTAGACAAGTCTTTTGAAAACTTTCCTATGAATGAACTTGGTGTCATACTCCAGCTAGACAAAACAAGCTGATATCATCTTTAGTTCATAAGTCTGGTTATCTGACAGAGGTAAAAAAAAAAAACAACCCACCAACAAACAATCATTTATAGTCAATAAAAGCGACCCTGTCCTTCACAAGGTCATGAAGAGGGGAGAGGAATTCATCAAATACAGTGAGACAAAGACCTGGTAGTAAAAAGAAAAGCACTTATATTCATATGAACAGGAAATGTTCTCATCAATGGACTCTACTCTCTTTCTCTAAAGAAAGTGGACAATAAAAACCAACAGCAGGAACACTCCAATGCCTGCAAACTGGTTCAGTTACTTGCATCTACTTGGGGAAGACAAGTTATTGTTGCATAATTTGGGTTGGAATGCTCATACCACCATCCACTATAAAGACGTTAACATTGCTTTTTGGATGTGATTTCTGTACCATGTGGGTTGTTTTGTCTCTCTGAATCTACACATTGTATATTCATGGGATAATGGGTATCTCTTAGAAACAGTTGTACTGATCTTTGTCTGTCTCTGAGAGAAAAACAGAAGCTGTCCTAAGAAGATCAGATTACGAGTGGCAACTGTGTTAACTGTCTCTTAATTCATTAGGTATGATTACCCTTATAGTAACTACTCTACAGTTCTTTACTGTAACAAAACTTAAAGAGATCCTGATTATGAGAGCCTTGATTATTAAATCAAGGTGAAAAACAGATTGTCTACAAGTTACCAACAAGCTTTTCTGAAAACAAATATTCAAAATCAACACGCCACATGTGAAAAGTTTCCTTTGGTTTTCCACTTGGGGAAAAAAGTAAACACTTAATATTCGTAATGAAAATATAGAATTTAGAACCAGCCATAGAACAAAAACTCCCTCATAATAAGTAAAGCTTTTTTTTATGCTTTTAACAATAATCAGGAGTGTTTAATTTGAAAATAGCATTGCACTTATATGCCCTGGTAACAGTTACTATATAATATTTAAACCTGTTGTCCTTTTCCAGGGCATGTGGAGTGTATTTTCGACAGAGATGAAAATAACAGACATACCCCCTCCATCAGCTTCTTTGATATCATCTTCAATTGCTTCATCAATTGCCTCATCAAATTCATCAAATCTAAAACAATAACATAATGTTTACATTAAAACCTGGATATAATTTCTATAAATAACTAGAATTTTATGGTCTGAAATTATGTTTCAAAACTGTCCCATTTTATTGATGTAAAAACCTAACCCCAGTATAGTTCAGTAACTTGCCCAACATTATATATCTGGCTAATGGTAAATAAGAGAGGAAAAACCTAGGCTGCCCAACTCACACTTGTGCGCTCCTCCCCTTCATTTTACTGTGCACGCTCTTTGATATACTCTTCCCTTACCTACAGCTGGGTGTATGCATAAAGAGCTTCATGTATGGCAGAAACAAAAGAAAAGAACTTGAGAAAGAAAAAGTTAGTGGGAAATGAAGACCCATAAATATGCTCTTTCAAAGAAACAATGACAGTATCTTTGTATTTAGTAAATGTCTTCATAAGTAAAAGTTAACACAAGTTATGATGTGGATACCACCTTTACTTTATTAATATAAACATCTTGCTGATCATTTAAATTTTACCTTGCTTGTTCTTGAGTATTATATACAAAAAGATCATTGCTTCACTTATATTAACTCATATTTTTAAAGTGCTGAAATTTTATAAAATAATTTCTTTATAAGTCTATGAGGTCACAGGGCAAATTTTATCCCTATGTTACAGATAAGGAAATTGAACCTCACAGATGAAGAGACATAACTGGAGTTGGGGGGTACTGTGATACAAGTGATGAGAAAGGTATGAATAGGAGAGATTGTGGACATGAACTCGAAAAGCTTTAGCAACTGACTGGAAATTATTGGGAAGGTGCATCAAGAAACTGTGAACCCAGGTCACTGAGAAGATAGGAGAGGCTGGAGGATAGGTCTGATTAGGGGGAAAAAACGGTTTTTATTTGGGCCATGTTAAGTTTGAGATGCCTACTATGCACATTCCTAAATTGACATATGCAGTAGCACAGTGATAATGTAGGTCAGGACAGTTCAGGAGACAGATAAATGTTGGATGGTATAGTAGATAAGGCACTGCTTTAGGAGTCCAGAAGACCTGAGTTCAAAATGTTGTATCAGAGAGAATTTAGAAATGAAAAACAATTTTTAGTTAAAAAAAATCCTGCCTCAGATAGATAATTACTAGTCTGACCCTGAGCAAGTTGCTTAACCTCTATTTTAGTTTTCTCATCTATAAAATAAAGATAATAACAGCATTTACCTCTCAGGGTTGTTATGACAGTAAAATGAATCAATATATGTAAAGTGCTTTGCCAACTTTAAAGCGCTATGTAAAATTTAGCTATTTTATAAATAAACATGTATTGTGTGTGTGTGTGTGTGTGTGTGTGTGTATCTGGGAGTCATTTACATAGAAATGATATTCTAATCTATGAAAGCAGATGAAATCACTATGGGAAAGAAAACAACGAAAAAGGAGAAGGTTCAGGATGGAACCCTGCAGCATAACCATAATTATGAGACAAGATACGTTACAGCAAACAAGATTGAAAGGGGTATGAGCAAAAGGGGGCAGTGAATAGAAAAGATCCTTTCTAGGAGTCTGTCAATAAAAGGGATAAAAGACCATAGGATGGTACCTTGACAAGATGACAGGATCACATAAGGCAAGTGTGGTACAGTACAAAAAGTACTGCACTTTACAACAGAAGAACTAAATTTTGATGATTGCATCTTAAAACCTGTGAGACCTAGGGAAAAGCCCTTCACCTTGATAAGCATCAGTTTTCTGATCTCTAAAATGGGAGGTTTGGATTTCATTATTACTAAAGTTTCTTCAAGAAATCTATGAAACAATAAAGAAAATATAGGATAGACCAAAACATTTTTGTAGGTAATAGGAAAGGACCTAGAAGACAGAGTGGCACTGAATATAGAGAAAGGAAATAATATGAAGAAGAGATTAGACAGGATAGGATAGAGGGCACAATCACAGGAGCTGCTATTAGCAAAGAGAGATGAGGGTAAAAGGGGAAAAGATAAGGGAAAAGGAAGAAGGAACTGAGGTCTGAAATAGGAGAAATGAGGGTGCTTACAAAGTATGGCCTTCATTTTCTCAGTAAGATAGGAGGTGAAGACATCTGAAGAGCAGGGAAGGAAGTGAGTATTAAGAAGTATGACAAAATTTAAAATATCTACTTCTGAGTGTGATTGCAAATAAAAAAATAAAAAGAATTTCTCCAAATGAATTTTGTTATTATTGTATCTGCTCTATAAGCTGTCCTTTTTACTATACTGATTTGGTAGAACATTAAAACTGTAATTTAATTTTAATGATATTGTCATTTTTATCATGTTGGTAAAACAGTCATAGTCATAAACATTAAATATCAGTCCAGCTAATTATCTTATGCATTTTGTAATTAACTTTGAATAAGATCATCCTATTATTTGTTCTAGAATTATGCTATTTTATAGAATTTTTTTATCAGATTATTTTCAGCAACTTTGCTTAAGTTACTGTCTCGACTCCGTTCTTTGCTGATTCCCTACAATTTTATAAGGAATCAGAAAATATAAACAGCTTTCTCTCTTCTTTGCCTTTATCAAATAGTAATAGGTAAAGTGGGCACCTTTGCTTTATCCCTGTATTTGCTGGGAAAACTTCAGGAATAGAGATTCTTAACCTAGGCCCAGAGATCCCCAGTGGACTCAGAGATTTCAGGAGGTTATGAAGTAGGATGGGAAAAAATCTTTGTTTTCACTAGCCTCTAAATGAAATTTAGCATTTCCCTTAACATTTAAAACCATTATTCTAAGGAGTTAAAAGACTTCACCATAGTGCCAAGAGTCCATGACACAAAAAAATATTAAGAATCCCTATTCTATAGTGTCACCATTGCATATGATATAACTCATTAATGACTTCAATCTCAATTTGTAGATATATATTCAGTTCATCAGTGCTTTCTTTTTCTATTTTGCTAATGTATATTTTTAGGGATATAATTTTTCCTCTGAGGACTGAATGACAACACTATCAAAGTTAATTTACAGACTTAGATCATCAATACTCAATTTCCAAAGGGAAATCCTACAGAGCTAAATAAAATGTTACAAAATTCATTTGGAGGAACAAAAGATCTAGGATATCAAGGGAAATAATGAAAAAAAAAATGTAGGAATGAAGGAAGAATAGCAATCCCAAGACTTCAAATTACATTATAAAGCAACAGTCATTGAAAAGCATTTACCTCTTGGTTAAAACCAGAAAAATCTAACAATGAAACAAACTAGACAAGGAAGAAATGGAATAACAATCTACTGTTCAATAAAACCTAAAAGTATAAATTATTAATTTTTTTTGCTTTTTGGAGGGCAACTGGGGTTAAGTGACTTGCCCAAGGTTACATGGCTAGTTTTTGTTTTAAGCATCTTGAGGCTAGATTTGAACTCAGGTCCTCCTGACTCCAGGGCCAGTGCTCTATTCACTGCGCCACCTAGCCGCCCCCAAAATAGAAATTATTAAAAGAATTCATTTATATTTGTCAAGATTGCTGGGAAAATTATTAAGTAGTCTGACAAAAATTAGGTTCAGGTGAACATATAAGGATATTTAATAATAAATTCAAAATGGATACATGACCCGAATATTCCAGCTCATACCATTAAAAAAAAAAAAACATTTTTCACAGCTATGGGTAGGATACGAATTTTTAACCAAACAAGGAATGGAGATCATTGCAAAGAATAAGATTGATAATTTTGATTATCTGAAATTGAAAAGTTTTTGTGCACATGAAAAATTAATGCACATAGGATAAGAAGGGAAGCCATTGCCTGGGGAAAAAAATCTGTGTACCAAATTTCTTGGATAAGGGTTTGGTATTTTAAACAAAGAGAAATATACAAAAACAAAAGTCATTCCCCAACAGAGAAATGATATAAAGGACATAAACAAACAGTTCTCAGAAGACCTGCAGACAAAAAACCTTATGAAAGAATGCATTAATAAAAGAAACACAAAGCAAGGAACCCTGGGTTTTTACCTGGCACCTAGCAAAATGGCAAAGATGATAAAAGTTAATTAGGTCTACAGGGGTCAGTGTGGGAGGGGTATAAAAGGAAAGGAATATGACTGCATTTTTGGAGGAGCCATAAATTAGCAGAACCATTTAGAAGGTAATTTGGAATTATGTGAAAAAAGTGACTAAAATGTACATACTCTTTGACCCAGGGGCTCCAGGGTTAAGCATATACCTCAAGGAGGGTGCTGACAAAAAGAAAGGTTCACTATACACCAAAATATTTTTAACAACCCTTTCTCTTTCTCTGGTAGTAAAGAAAAATGTCCACTGATTGTGATGCATAAATGTAATGGAATATTACTTTCCATTGCCTGAACTGATGCAAAGTGAAAAGTCAAAGGGAGAGTCAGAAAAATATAAATAAGGATTACAACATGTAAACGGGAAGAATAACAACTATAAAAGAATTGAAAATGTTAAAAAATTACAAAGAATAAGGTTGGCCCTAAAGTAGAAAAATGAGAAGACAACTCCTTTGCAATGGTGGCAGGGTCCATGTACATGCAACATTGCATATAATTCATTTCACTTCCTTATTTTTTTCTCTTCTACCTCCATTTCTTTTGCATAAAAATATTCTTTGTTACAAGAAATGCTTCTCAGTGGAGAGGGGTGTAGGGGGAAATTAAAAGAATTTTTGTGCAGCTGTGAGGGTCCAGTAGAGATAAGAAAATACAAACTGGTATTGCCCCCAGTACAGAAGCATAATTTCCATTAGGAGCATTCAGCAAACTGAGAGATAAAAGAAAGCTGACAGTGGCTGGAGGCAAGGGTAATGTGCAGTTGAACTGGTTAACTATAAAGGGAGTTAAGTAAGAAGAGAATGAGGGTCATGGACTGGGCTAATGGAGGGATGAAAGAAACTTAAACTGCGATGAAGAAACAATCTATCAATAAGCATTTATTAAGTGTCTATTATATTTCAGGTACTATAGTAGGCACCTGCGATTCAAAAAAAACACCAAAATAATTTTTACTCAAAAGTTTACTATCTAGCAGAGGAGATAATAACTAATATTTCTATAGCACCTATATACAATGTGTGAAGCGCTTTACAATTATTATCTCATTTGCTCTTTCCAACAACCCTCAGAGGCAAGGGCTGTTACTATCCCCATTTTACAGACAAGGTAATTGAGGTAAAAAAAGGCTAAGTTGACTTAACCAGGGTCACAAAGATAGTCTGAGACCAGATTTGAACATGGGTCTTCTAGATTCCAGGCCTAGAGCTCTATCCACTGCACTACTGAGGTGCCCAAATAATCAATACATACAGAAGTATATACAGAATAAATAGATAAAAAATAAATACAAAGTATTTTAGGGAGGAAGGGAAATTGAGAGTTCAAGAGCAAATTCACAGAAATGCTACTTAAGCTGTGTCTTGAAGGGACTCTCAAGTTAGAGGTAAGGAGGACATTTCTTCTCCCCTTTCTTTGAATCTCCATCACGTAAGCGTATGGCATATGTAGGCACTTAATAATGTGTACTGACCATCTAACTGGCATGGGGCACAGTCAGTGTAAAAGGACATAAATGGGAGATGGCATGTAGGCCAATTTGGCTGGGCTGTTAGCTATCAGGAAGGGAAGAAATGTAAAAAATAGGTTTCGGAAGTGTCAGACATAAGGAGAGAGATCATAAGACATTATGAACAATGAGAAGAATTTCACAGTTCAAAAGCAGGGAGGCAGCAAACACATGAAACACTGAGTCCTAAAGAATTCCTCTTCTTGAAGGTGCTATGGTAAGACAGGCTGTGGGAGGTGACTGTACTAGTCAGCTAACAGGATGTATACATTTTTGCTTGGTGTGAGTGAAGGGGGTAAACAGGGAGGAAAACTACTAGGCATGAAATTCCTAAATAAAGTAGGGGAACTAATCTTGATTCATGGAGATGACAACCACAATAAGGATTTGGACTGGGTGATAAAAGTGAATGGGATGAACATAAAGGAGAGTTTGCTGAGCAATGCAGATGTGGCATCAAGGTATAAGCAGTGTGCTAGGAGTGTCCCCAGGTAAAGACTGAGTTTACACATGGCCACAGTTCCTTAGCTGAAGATCAAGATGGCTGAGGATGACACAGACTGAGAGAGGTCAAATATGCATCTGGCATGAAAGCCTTTGTTCCTTTCTTTCAGGCATTAGGCATTGGATCTGAGACCCTGGTGAGGACAGCACCAAACCTGAAGGCCAGCTGCTTTAGCAAGAATTCTATTCTTTGTATCTCTGGACCTCCTAAAGCAGTGGCAGTTTCTAGTAGAATCATAAGCGAATTTGTGAAAATAAATAACAGAATCAAATTTTTCTCTTAAAATATTTCCATAAAATCAACATAGATTCCTCACTAAGAAATCTAGGTTACACACACAGTTAAGTTTGTATGTATGGGTTTTGTCATGTTATGCCAAAAGGCACAGTGAATGAAGGATTGGCAGTTTAGGATCTTTCACTGTATCACACTCCTCCATGGCATGACATGAGGACATCTGAAGAAAAATAGGGGGGATCTGAAAAAGAAATACTTTGGGGATATGTCAGCTGTCTTCATGGGACAATGTCATGGGCCTTATTCTGCGTGGCCTTGATGGGCAGCAGTTGCAGAGAGACAAATTTAGACTTGATGTTAATAAAAACTTACTAACAATTAGAAATGTATCAAATGGAATGGAATGCCTCAAGAAAACCAGGTTTTTCCTCATCAGAGGTCTTCAAACAGAATGTGGGGAATCTCTTTTCGGGTATCTATCCTCTCTCTTTTTTCTCTTTGATATTTAGGCCCTGTAGTGGTATTACTGGGTCCTTTAAAGGTCTCACATAGTTTAGAAACTTTGGGGGCATAGTCCCAAATTGCTTTCCAGAATGGCCCTATCATATTCAGGTATATGTTGTATTAAATGGTCTTTTAATGCTGAAATTCTGTGATTCTCATTCACTCATTCATCACTGATCAGGGATGAAGTCTGTGAAATAAATTCAAGGAAATATACTATTGAATGCTCTACAAAAACAGTCAGTTGTTAGCCTTATAGGTCTTAATTGCAAAGAAAAATGGTGCCTTTTGCAAGATAAACAGCATGTAAATCTTTTAGGGTTTTAAAGTTGCATGTGTTAAGTGAAAAGAATAAGAAATTTGAGATCAGCAAAATAAAGACTTTTATCTGGGTGTTGCCACTATCAGGATGATTGACCTAGAACAAGTCACTTAATCTCCCAGAGCCTCAACTCCCTTATTGTGTTTTGTTTTGTTTTTTTTGTAAAATGAGGGAACTGGAGTAAGCAACTTACAAGTTCCTTCCAACTCTAACATTCTAATATGCTACAGATGGCTAATAATAGATTTAATACACTTCTGATCACTACAAGGAGGAAGCACAGTGAGCTGATTCAGTAATAAAAAAGTCTCTTAGACAAAGGTCCTACCTATAACTTATACATTTCCTTGTTCTTGTTGACCGCCTTTCAAGAAAGTGTGTTTTAGATTTTTTGGAATCTTTCTTCTTTTCTTCATGATCATCAGCTAATTCTGGTTCCTGTTTTAATAACAAAATATTGATTAGGTAGATAGTGCTCATGATCAAATAGAAATTTTACTTATAGTCTTAACAGAGTTGTAACATCTCAAAAAGATAAAATAAATGTGAGATCTGTATACATATTACTTCTTACTTCAAATATACCATGGATTTATGTTTTCATCCTCTTACAGATGCATACTGAAATTCCCTTCTAGGCCTTAGGAGATAAATTTTTCATTGAGTTGCTTTGACTAAAAAAATTCACCACTTAGGCAACCAACTCTACAATAATTAGCTTTTATTTAACTTAACAGGTCAGGTTAGTACTTGGTTGAAAAACACATAGTCCATCGCTGTGCCATCCCTGAGGCCTTTGTTGCTTAGTAAGATTTCTCAGAGATTTGTGATCTGTTGGTTTAGCCTCTGAGAAACCAATTCTGCCTTTAGGCCAAACTTCTGTTAAAAGTGTAAGCACCAATAACACAGATGAGATAGAAAACCAATGGCCAAGTGAGACAGATTTGCTTATTTCAAGCCATTATACATCTGTGAGCTCATCATTTCTTGTATGTATATTTGTTTGACAGGTAGAGAAGAACTAGAAATGTACTGCAATAAAATGTGCAAAGACCATGTTCTTTCCATCACACCAAGTTTCAAAAATTTACAGATATAAGCAACTAATCAAACTAAATTCTGCAGCACCTTGCATTTACTAGAGAAAAGTAAGAATCTTTAACAAGTGATCTTGTACTATGTCTTATCTAAAATTCATCACCTGTGAAGCATAAAAGGGAAATAATTAACTAGGGAAAAAAATCTTTGTAGTAAGTTTCTCTAAAAAAGGTCTCATTTCTAAGATATAGAAGGCATTGATTCAAAAATTTTAAGAATAAGAGCCATTCCCCAACTGACAAATGGTCTAAGGATATGAATGGAAGTTTCCTAAGTAAGAAATCCAAGTTATCTGTTGTTGTTGTGGAATTGCTTCAGTTATATCTGACTCTTTGTAACCCCCATTTGGGGTTTTCTTGGCATACTGAAGTGGTTTGCAATTTCCTTTTCTAGCTCATTTTACAGATGAGGAAACTTAGGCAAAAGGAGTTAAGTGACCTGCCCAGGGTCACACAGCTAGTAAGTGTCAGAGGCTGGATTTGAATTCATAAAGATGAGTCATCCTAATTCCAAGTCCAGTGCTCTATGTACTGTGCATCTAACTGAGCAAGTTATCTATACCCACAGGAAAAAGTGCCCCAAATCAAAGAGAAAAAGCACAAACGTTGGCAGTGCTATGGGAAAATAGGCACACTGATGTAATAATCATAAAAGCTAGCATTTATATAATGATCTCAGGTTTGTAAACCACTTTACTCATAGGCTAACTCATTTACCTTGTTGGAGCTGTGAATTGGTCTGGTCAGTCTGGAAAGTAATATGGAACTATGCCCCCAAGGTTACTCAACTGTGCCCACTACCAGACCTTTATGTCAAAAAGAAAAAGGAGGGCAAAGCCCTTTATGCACAAAAATACTTATAGTCACTCTTTTTGTAGTATCAAAGAACTAGAAACTGAGAAAGATTTCTATCAACTGAGGAATGGCTGAACAAATTACATTACACAAATGTAACAGAATATAATTGTTGTAAAAAAGAACGGTTTTAGAAAAACCTAGGAAAAATTTTATGAACTGATACAGAGTGAAATGAGAACCATAAAAATTTATACTATCAATAGTGTAAGAATGAACAACTCAAAAAAACTTAAGAACTCTGATCAATGCAACAAATAACTGTATTTCCAAAGAACTGTTAATGAAGAATAGCTCATGATAGAGAGGAATGAGAAACATCCATGACACATTTTTGAACATGGTCAATATGGGAATTTGTTTTGTTCGACTACTTGTTATTACAATTTCCTTTTTCTTTCTTCTCTTTTTTCTAGTAGGGTTAGGGATGAGAGGAAGGAAAAAATGCTTAATAATTGAAAAATAAAACTCATCAATCTAGTCAAGCCTAGAATTATCAGCTTTTTTCAACTTTACCAGGCCAGGCTAATACTTAAACAGACACACAGTCTATCACTAAGCCTTCTTCCTTAGTTAATAGTCAAGTGCTATACACATAGCAGGTACTTGTTAAATTTAATTTATATCTACCTTTGATAAGTTGTATGACCTTGGCCATATCATTCAAATTCTCTGAGTGTCAATTTCCTGATCTGTAAAATAGGACAAAAATCTTGTACCTATCTACCTCACAAAGACTTTTATAAGTAAAGTACTTGGTCAGTTATATCATGTAGGTTATGTATTCTACTGGTACCTTGAAATTTCAGGAGAACTTGAAGAAGACCACCAAAAGGCTAGTGCCTGTGTATGCATATGTATATACACATATGCATGCACACACATATATGTATACATGTGTACATGGACTTGTCTCTCCCCTTAGAACGCAAACTCCTTGAGAGGAGACTGCTTCATCCTTTGTACTTGTCTCCCTGGAGCTTTGAACAATAGGCACTTAATGCTTGTTGACTGATAGCACAGCCAGGATTATCTTTCTTATGTGGAGATCTAGTCCTTTCTTTTTCTCAATATTATTTAATTCTTCTTTGTCTACTGAATAAAGAACACATTTTTGCCTCCATCTATCTTCCCAGCCTTATGCTATTTTCTTGCAAATTTGGGAAACTTCTTCAAGCAGACCTATTTTGTTTCTAGAACCTAGTGCTCTTTCCTGCCTGTAACAGAGAGGGTTCCCACCATTCCCTCAGTCTGGAATGTTTCCTCTCCTATTTGCTGAATTCCAACCCAATTTTGAAAGTCCAATTCAATGCTCCTTTTGTGACACCTTCACTGAGTGACAGAGTTGTTTGTGATGCTCCCCCCACGATCTATGATATCATTTTGTCATCTCTGCAATGCACCTATTAAGTATTGTGATCACCCTATAAGACTGTAAACTACTGTAGCACAAGGATTATAACTTACCTAAACTCTGCATCAACTCCAGTGCTCAGTACACTGCCCTACATGTCACAGTCATTTAGTAAGTCAATAAGCATTTGTTAGGTGCCTATTATGTGCCAGGCATTGAGCTAAATACTGAGGATACACACAAAGGCAAAAAGATGTTCCTGCCCTCAAGAAACTCATAACATGCCAGTAACTATGTACAAAGGAGCTGTATACTGTACATAAATTAGAAATAGGCAACAGATTAGCTTTTAAGTCTTTCTATATGAAGATGGGATTTTAGCTAGGATTTAAAGGAAGTCAAGGAAGCCAGGCAGAGATGATGAAAGAAAGAAATACAGACATACAACTGAAGTAAGCAAATGAACACAAGGCAAATAATGTTAATTGTTTTTCCCAAGTTAACCTTATTTAGAATCCTTATTATAATCTAATTTTCTGGGAAAGAACTTAATTTGGTAAAGAAACAACTAAGTGGGGCAGCTAGGTGGCACAGTGAATAGAGCACCGGCCCTGGAGTCAGGAGGACCTGAGTTCAAATCTGCTCTCAGACACTTGACACAAAACTAGCCGTGTGACCTTGGGCAAGTCACATAACCCAAACTGCCCTACCTTCCACCCTCCAAAAAGAAAAAAAAAAAGAACCAACTAAGTAAAAAAGCTTAAAATGCAACACACTACTGATGATTAAACATTATCAGCTTTACATAGTGTTTTGGCATGTAAAGTTCTCTTATTTTTAAATTTCAGTAATGACTTTTAAGGGCTGAAATTTTGGTTCTAAAAAAATACCTTTTTACATTGTTAAAAAAAAATAATAAACTTTCATGCTACATTCCAGGTAGTTTGATTTGCTGGAAATTATCAATATTTTTACTTTATATTAGAAGCATATCACCTTACCTGTGGAGGGATGATGTTTTCAATACTGATACCCACATATACCAATCGCTCTTTCCTTAAACGAAAAAGAGAAAGCAAAACAAAAAATTACCTTAAGAAAGCTTTGTAAATATTATCTGAGTTGTACAAAGAACTACCAATACAAAAAACTACTAATTTTATACTAAAGACTAAAATTAAATTTATAAATGACACACTGTCTTTATATATACTAACTGAACAAGATTACGATTTGATTTGGGGGGGGGTGGGGGGGTGTCATTCAAAACATGGTACTGATCTCAGGTCTTCCTGACTATAAAGATGGCTCTCTAGGCACTATATTTGGCTGCTTCACTTAAAGAAGGAAGACATTTCCCCAGGGTCAATCCTTGGTCCTATTGTCTTACATCCTAATTTATTTGCATTTTCAACTATCATATCATATTGAATTATTAGCATCAGGAAGGATTTTAGAGTTCATTAGCCCAATTAGTTCATTTTATAAATTAGGAATAAAGTCCCAGAGAGGATTACATCTTAGTAAGACTAAGACTTTTTTGGACACCCTACAGAACTAGCCCAAGTTAACACAGAGTTAAACACCAGCTCTGAGACAAGTCTCAACATTTTCCAACTCCCAGTCTCTAGGGCTTATTCAATCATACCATATTACCTTCTTATTTCCTGTGCCCTTAAGTTGTGAAGATATAAGGCTAATGAAAATGAGAAAACAGAGTTGCTGAAACTCTAAATTTATTTGTAAGGAACCTCAACAGTCACCAAGTCCAACCCTTATCTGAAGTATTAAGTGCAGTTCTCCTACTTTTGCCCTCTGAATTCATAGAGAATAAAAGGGTTACATCTTTTCCTACACACATCAATTTTACAACTGTCCAGACAACTGGTCATCCAGTCTCTATCTGAAAAGGCACTGTAGTATAATAAAAGAATATTAAAACATCTAGAAGCAGCTAGGTGACACATGCAATGCCTAGAGTCAGGAAGAACTGACTTTCTAACCAGCTTCAGATACTAACCAGTTTTGTAACTCTGGAAAATTTGCTTAACTTCTGTAAGGCTCAGTTTCCATAAGTGTAAAATGGAGATAATAACAGCACCTACTTCCCAGGGTTGTTGTAAGGATCAAATGAAATAATATCTATAAAGCATGTAGCACACTGTCTGTCACATGGTCAGCACTTTATTACTGATGATGATTACTAAATGTGAAGTCAGAAAACTTAAGTTCAAATCCTGGTTTTGCTATAGGACCTGTATGAATTTAGATTAGTCACTTAACAAATCAGGCCTTAGTTTTCTAATGTGTAAATGAGGGAGAGTTTGCTGTTCCTTCCCTCTATAAATCTTATGACTTCGAATGACATAGACTCATTACTTTATGAAGCTGCTCATTCCATTTTTTGCACCAACCTAATCTTTAGAAATCTCTTCCTTCTACTGAAGTCAAGCTTGCTGCTTTATAATTTACGGTGTTACCTCTTCAGAAATCTTATGTACTCTGCTTCCCCCTGCTGGCAAAGCCTACTTATCTAAACTAAGGTCAGTAATATAAAATTTTCACACCTCCTCAGTGATGCAAGCTGACTCTAAAGATGCAACAAGCATCTATCTGCACATCCATTTTCCAAGGCATAAGTAAATATTCAATGTATAGGATCAGCTTTATTACTGCAGAAAGACAGTGTAAGCTACACTGAAAAAATGGCTCATACAACAGAAACTTTCCCTAAAGTTGTATGCTAATGAGTGATTCTTCTCTGGGTTCAATGAAAGATTATAAGAGAAACAACAGTATAACTACATAGGAGTAAATAAACTCTTAAGATACCAAGGTGAAAGACAGGGGGCTCAACAATAAACCCACAGGCTACAATGTGTGTGCATTTTGTTTCCCTGTAAAAGAAAATCGCTTCAGGGCGGCTAGGTGGTGCAGTGAATAGAGCACTGGCCCTGGAGTCAGGAGGACCTGAGTTCAGATCCAGCCTCAGACACTTAACACAAAACTAGCTGGGCAAGCAACTTAATAACACCAATTGTCCTACCTTCCCCCCTCCAAAAAGCCAAAAGAAAAATCTTTAAAAAAAAAAAAAAGCAGCTTCACTTTGGGAAGATGTGGTCTGAATATAAATTGCTCTTTCTCCTTACATCTGACTTACATAAAGCATAAATATGGCCTATGATTACTTTTTAGTCAAATATGCCAACAAAAGTAGCATTTAAAAAGTTATGATAAAAATTAACAAAACACTATTATTTGAATTGAAATAAATGTTTAAAAATTGATGTTCTATTACATATAATTAAAGAAAAAATAATTTTGCGTGATACTTCAATTTGTTAAAGGGTCTTGGTATCCTATCCAATGATACACTCCTCAAATAATGCATGTCCATTCTCCATGAATTTTTATCCATGTTCTCCAATAAGTTTACATTTGACCATAAGTGCCAAGGGTTTTACTGGAGTTATATATTTTTTTGCTTTTTGGAGGGCAGTTAGAGTTAAGTGACTTGCCCAAGGTCACACGGCTAATTTTCGTGTTAAGTGTCTGAGGCCACATTTGAACTTAGGTCCTCCTGACTCCAGGGCTGGTGCTTTATTCACTGCGCCACCTAGCCGCCCTTATTGGAGTTATTTTGACATCATGAGGATTCCAACAGAGCAAGCAGGAAAACGTCACTCTCACCAAATAACCACTACATCACCTCATTTACATTACTTCTCATTTATAAATCTTATAATGTAAAAATTATAAAATTATAATGTATCACGACATGCTTAGGCCTCACATGCATGGATTTTCCTGTTGTATTTTGCATTATCTCTGGCTGAACTATGCTTGAATCCCATCTCAAACACTTACAAGCTGCAGCACAAAGCCTGTAGCACAGCAGTGGCTATGCTTAATGACTGATTATAAGGAGGGTAAGGAATGGTGGATAATGCCATAGAGACTAAAGGAATGGTGGTGCTGAAACCGTAGACCTGGGAGACTGGAGAAATGGAAGTGCCTTAAGAGTCTGTAAGGTGGAAGGCAGAAAAGAATGAGCTCTGTGTCCCCAGGACATCCAGTCTCAAATGCCTAATGGGCAAGTGGTGATACAGGACTAAAATGGGAGAAACTAGGACAGGAACAGAAACGACAGGTACAATCACTCTTAAGCAGCATGATGTGATGAGCCAGCAAATGAGTGGAAGTAAAAGGAGAACCAGAAGACAGGCTTGTCATCAAAAACCATAAAGTACAGTTACCCCTTCCCCATAGTAGGGGGTTACTGGTGCAGCTCCCTTGCTATCTGAAAAATTCATGTAAAACTTTCTGGCCCTCCCTCTGTACCAGACGAGAAATCTTAATTATTATGGTATTAAAAGACCAAATACATTAATATTATACAATACTATACACATATTTTATGCACTTCTGAGTTGTCTTTTCTCTGTTGTCTGCCGACCTTCACGTGTCATCTGCGGCTTCCACAAAAGTCCCAAAAAATTCCCATTTAATTTCTTATACTGATTCACAATGTATTGAAATTGTGATGGGGAAAGTTGTGATGTAGAAGAGATAATTGTATATAGGAGGAGACTGTAATCAACAATGTCTCATACTGCACAAAGTTAAAGAAGAATGAGAACTAAGACCACTGGATTTGGCAATTAAGAGATCACTGGATTTGGCAGAGAGGAATTTCAGCTGGGTGACAAAGCAGAAAGCTAAAATGCAACTCTGTGCTTGATCCAGGAAAGTGCTTAATGCCAGTTTTATGCTGCATTTAATATTAATGATCAAAGGACTGCTGAACACAATTTTTGTTTTTGTTAGAAGAGAGACTTTAAGGTGTTTTTTTTTTCTCCTCTATTGAGTAAATACTGTTTTAGTCAACAGGTAGCATATTGGGATCTTGTATACTATGAAAGTCTGCCTAAACTCTTCTAATGCCTTCATAAAAGACACCGTTGATACTTGTGGATTATTCTCAAAACAGATATGTAGATAGGAAAACAGATATATTGATCAGTAAGATCAGTATTACTCTTAATTGTCCTTTTCTGGGGGTGGTGGTAATGGTAATGTCTGAGATGCTTTTTCTTGCAGACAGAAGCTCATATCTGTTCAGTTTCTATATCATTGATATCTTCCCCCTTTAGAATGCTGAAGAATCTATCCATCAATATCATCACAACTGTGTCATCTCTAGCACAGGCCCCTTTGGTTCAGCTTTCCCCATATTAGTTTTCTTCAATTACACTTCCACTAAAAGTGCATCTGGGACTGTGATATTAGAATTCAAATGCAGTAGCTCCATTGTCCTTGATAGTGAAGATATTTACACATCTTTCCCATTTTTGGTCTGTTTGTTGTCCTTCCATTCTTACCTTTCAATATCCTCAGGTGGATTTTGCTATCTTTAAATTGGTTCTTCCCTCCACTGTTTTATTAGGCTCATAATGCACCACTCGTTTTCTGTCTTAGACTTTATAAATGAGTTTATATTTTGAACCAGTGTTGTCCTTGGCTGCCATTCTGGGTCAAGTGATGGCTGGCTAGCAATGTTTTTAGGTTCTGTGGTCTTCTCATTTTGAAACCTGATTTCTACTGGTCAGTAGTATATTTAATTAGACCAGGTCAAAACTTTTTTCTCATTTTCATTTTTTCTTTTAGTTCTGTATCAATTTTGATCTCTGCCCTAACAAAAGATCTACAGCTGACTAAAAAATGACTCCCACATCAGTAATGATGGTAAAATACAATTCATTTCTGGTCACGCTCCTTACTGTGCAACATGTCCACTGCCTGCTGATTATTTTTTAAATGTTCATAACTGTATAGATATGAGCTTATATGTAAAAGTTTATAGGTCTCAAGGCTCTCTCATTCATAACTCTTTGACCAAACTTCCCAATATAGATTTTGCTGTCCTCACTTATACCCATCTTCACACTGAAGCTATGAAGCATCATATTATTTTATAATATTTTTTACATATATTACAATTATTTACATATATATATTAATTTAATTTGGAGAGGTTTATAACATTCTTTGCATAATTTCTCAACTTCTCCATGGCAATGGATAACTATTTGCATGCTGGTTTGACTGAAAATACTTTTCATGAATACTATATAAAAGGACAAAATACCCAATAAAGTTGTGTTTCTTGTTGCCTTTGGATGCATACTAAAACTCACTGTTTGTTCCTTTCTTTGCCTTTTCAAGAAGCTGTAGGTATCCTTCCATTTAGATTTAACTTCCTTTTGAATTCTGGTTTTGTTAAGCAATTCTCAAAATTGTAAAGATTATGTTCATCTGGTACAGGAGTTCTTACTTTGAAGTCTATGAACTGGGACTTTTAAATCTTTTCATACCTGTATTTCAATAAAATGGCTTTCTAGTCCTATGTACTTTATTGTATTTCTTTAAAAAGATAATTCTGCAAAGGGATACACAGGCCTTGCCAGACTGATTGCCAAAAGGCTTCATGACACTATGAAGGTTAAGAGTCCCTGCTCTTGTATTATGACTATACAACGATCATTGCACCTTATATTTAATGAATACAGTGACATTTATCAAAGACCTAAAGACTATGTAGCTCTTAGTATCCTCTGTCCTGTTTTCTAATGCTTTACTACCATCATTAAAGCACAAATAGAAGAAGTGGGGGCCATTTTCTATTTTCCTTTGTTTCATGGGTTGCCCTATCCAAAGAATTCCTCACCAAGTGATCAACCTATTGGTAATATGCTTTTCCGTACACATCTAGAAACCATTCATTGCCATAACTGGATCTGACACCTTTCCAGTCTGGCAAAAACATGCCAGAGCATATATTCCACAGATATAGTCATTGGACAACCTCTACGGTCAGTTCTATGCAATTGTGTGGCATCACAGTGAACTTTACATAATTTTTATTTGATTATAATTTTATTTTTCACAGAATCTCATTTTAGGTCCTCAATTTGGAGGACCTATATACCTACCTACACACACACACACACACACACACACACACACACACACACACACACACTCGTTCTCATGCTAGTAGGGTAACTCCTTCAAAACATTTAAATATAGGCAAGATTTACATTCTTCTTTACCCTCCACATTGTTGGAAATATCATGGACCCTCAAGAAACACTTGGCTAGTTAGTTGATTTGAAGCTCTGCAAGATAAATCAATGTGAACATCCCTATACAACACCTTTAGTACCTTCGTTCAGCACGTTCCTTCTTTTTCAAGGCAACATCCAAATCCTGCAATTGCTCCTCTAGCTTCTCACAGAGAAGTTTCTGTAAGGAAAAAGAGTTAAGATGTCGATTTTTTTTGGGGGGGGGGGGTAAATTTATTGGCATTTTTTTTGGGAGGGGCAGTTGGGGCTAAATGACTTGCCCAAGGTCACACGGCTAGTTTTTGTGTTAAGTGTCCTAGGCCACATTTGAACTCAGGTCCTCCTGACTTCAGGGCCGGCGTTCTATTCACTGCACCACCTAGCCGCCCCAATGTCAATTTTCTATATGAGGAAAACACTTCTGCTAAATAATCTGATATTTCTTAGTTAACTGACGTTAATGACAAAGGAGGGTTGCATGTTACATGAGACCAATGAAACACTGGGACAGGTAAACTAAAGGCTCAGAGCTCCACTGAACTCAACATAAGTTCTAATTCTCTGAAGTGAAGCACTCTTGAGGATAACAGGTAATGATCAGTTATGCAGGGATACATACTTCTTACATAGAGTGTTGGCAGGGATTCATGCTGGAGCAGTATCTGACCAACATGTATACAAAAAGAGATAAAGAAAAGAAAAACTAAGATACCAGAGGGAGATAAATGGATACTAAGTTAAAACAGAACTGATCCATACTGAACTGATAAAGATGTGCCTGGATGTGGCAACTTCACTGAGTAATACAAAATCTTTATTCATTTGTAAAACAAAGCCAGGATATAAAGTCTATTACACTTGGTGAGAGGTAGAATAATAGGGCCTCCACACAAAGTCCTATATCTCATCCCTTCAACATTGCAAAGGAATTCATCTGGAGAAACATCCAAGAAGTGACATTTTTATCTCTCCTAAAACAAAAAAAAATTCCTGTTTGCAAGCAGAGAGGCAAAAAACAAAAGGAGAATGAAACCAAAGATGAATGAAAGTAAAATATTCACTTGCATTAATTTAAAGCTGGAGCAAATGTGTAAGTCTGAGGCAAATACAAATCAAAATAAAGTGAAAATTAAGAGTTATATATAAATGAAGAGGAATGGGACAGGAAGAGTGAGAGGGTTGCTTCAGAAAAAAAAGCAGCATTTTAAGAGATGCTATTATATTTTTTGATAATTCATCAGTTTCTGTGAGTACAGAAATCTGTACAAGACACAAATAGTGTTTACAGATTACTCTGAGGATAAAAGATGCCATAGAGATGCCAGGTATTATTAATTTAAATCTAAAAACACTGATTATATATAGTGAGTACAAACAAAGGTCTCATACGTGTTGGCAAGGGGGACAAAACCACTCTCCATCAGGAATTATCATCAAGGGTGGTCGAAGGCAAGCTGTATGGTATCCACTGTCACATGAGTCACACAAAAGAATCTGGAAATAAAAAAAGATCAATGTCACCCTAATTCTATGGGAAAGATTAAATTACTCCATTTTTAGAAAAGATAAAATCATAGAGTTATAGCTTAGAGAGACCTCTGAGATCACCTATTTGAATTCCCTGTACTCCCAATTTTTTATATACAATGAAAATGAGACCGGGCCAGGGTTATAGATAGGACAAGGGCATCAATCGAAATAGCTTGGCTCTCAGGACAACTGCTTTTCATCACAGTATTCTTTCTCCATACTCTTCAAAGTCTTTCAGAATCTTTATTTTTCCTCAAATCTCAGGCTGGTTATGAAGCTCATATATACCTATATATGTATAGGTATATATATATATATATATATATATATATATATATATATATAGAGAGAGAGAGAGAGAGAGAGAGAGAGAGAGAGAGAGAGAGAGAGCTACAGTTTACAAAACACTTTCTCCCAATAATCTAAGCATAATTTATGTTTTAAAACGAGGAAAGATGTTCAGAGTGTTAATGTGACAGGAGAAGCCTCATGCAAATCCAAATCTTCAGACTCAATAGAAGCATACAGCTTGAGTGCCTATAGAAACTGAAGACAGGTATGCTTGGAGGCAGGAGATAAATGTGAATGAAAGGAAGATGATAAAGTCTACTTTAAATTTTTCCAAAAGGCCAGTCTCATTCCCTGAAAAAGAGGAGGAAAGTCTCTTCTTTGACCTCCTCCAAATCCCTTTCACAGCCTATGCTTCCAGGGTCCTGATTTATGAAAATGATTCATGTTCATAACAATAACAGCTCACATTTATATAGTGCCTTAAGTTTTCTACAATATGTCCTCCCTTTAGCCCTAGAAGCAGGAAAAGTATCATCTCCATTTTTCAGATGGGATATATCACATGGCCTTGGGGTGCTTTCCACTATAAACTACAATGTTTTTTTTGAGGCGTGCTGTTTGGCATTCCAACTGATGTGCATTATAGGCTGCATTACAGGAATATGGGCCTGGGACACTAAGTACTACTTACAACATTGTTTTTATAGGAAAATGTGTCCTAAGTTGTGACTGATTCAATTGGAAGGCAATGTAGTTTAGCTGAGAGCACTGACTAGAAAAGAGAAGACTGGATTTCTAGTCCTACCTCTGCCACTTACTAGTCCACTACTTCATTCAGTATGTGACCAAGAGATGCCTGATTTCCTGATTTTCATTTATTTATTTATTTATTTGTTTGTTTGTTTGTTTATTTATTTTGCCTTTTGGAGGGCAATTGGGGTTAAGTAAC
Organism: Petaurus breviceps papuanus; assembly: GCF_028583685.1. NCBI lineage: Eukaryota > Metazoa > Chordata > Mammalia > Diprotodontia > Petauridae > Petaurus > Petaurus breviceps. Next base: position 8,623,834 of record NW_027187352.1, read on the forward strand.
TTGCCCAAGATTATACGGCTAGTTTTTTTTGTGTTAAGTGTCTAAGGCCGGAACCAAACTCAGGTCCTCCTGACTCTGGTGCCATGCTTTACCACCTAGCCGCCCCTCCTGATATCTTTTTAAGGGGAAGTTAGAATTGTCAATGTAGGACAAACCAAGAAACTACTCACTGGAGGCAAGTAATGACTGATCCCCAATGAGCACTAAAGGTTCCGACTTCATTTATTTTGTAATTTGTTTATCCTGATGCAAAATTAAACTGAAGCTTCTCTATTGAGTATTCACCATGGAAACGACCTTCTAAATTTATGAACTGGTAAACTCAGTAGTAATTACTGGCCTCCTCAAATTTTCCTAGCAATACCTTTTGACTCTCATAGCAAACTTATTTATAAACATATCACATCTGAAATGGCTGGTAACCTCCTTTAGGAGGTATTTTCAGTGTATCGCAGTAGTTTCCTCACAGGAGGCACTAAATGTTTGCTGAATTAAATTAATTAAAGTCAGGTTACTTAAAAAAAAAATCTTCCTGAGCCCCAGTTTACTTATTTGTAAAACCTGAAGTTCAGAGTTTGATGTGATTTTTATCTAAGGATAATACCTACCTTGACATTAATAGATTGTGATGACATTACATAACATACATATGCAAAAGTGCTTTAAAGCACAATAACATGTTAGCTAAATGTAAAGCATACATAAACTTTTTGAGTAAAACATTCAATCTGTGGGTCCCCCATTTTACTGATTGTACATACAACAGATCAAATTTCATCACAAGGAATACCATCACAATGCAAATTTCATTTTAAAATTGTTAACATATTCAATTCTAATTATATTAGTAGTATCATGAATGTAACGACCAAATGAGATAACATACGTAAATACTTTCCCAAATCTCACTGGAATACAAGCTCCTTATGACTAGGGACTATTTCTTTTTCTGAGTTTATACTGCTGGCACCAGGTACAAAGGAAGTAAGGGATGCCAGCAGGGCCTCTAGCTCAACATAATTTCACAGATAAGGAAACTGTGGCCCATGGAAGTTCCCTGCCCTGCTCAAGATCACAGAATGTTTCAGAGATAGGATGAACCCAGGGCCTCTGATTCCAAATTCAGTACACCTTCTATTTTAACATACACACTGCTTCAACACATTATTAATAAAATTTCAGGATAACAAATCATTTACATATCTGTTTTAAGATTATTTTAAATTAGATTTAAAATATTTATTATTAACTCATAAGGGTGCTGTTTTGTAAATATTTCTCTGTTTTTGTCCCTGGTGTAGAGAGAAAAAAAGGGTGTGTCCAAAGTACTCTGTGCCAGGAGTAAATACTGAAGGATTTTATTCTTTACAGAGAACTCTAGTGCATACCCCTAGAATATGGTGAGCACTTAAAACTTACTAAATCAATGACCACCTGCCCAGTATAAGCAGTTCATGGATACTATTGTCAGGGCTGCAGTCACTCCCCTGCAGTAAGTTAAACACTTGTCAGAAGAATGCCAAGGATAAGGGTGCTGTAAGCTTTACCAATCCACTCATCATTGACCACAGAGATGTACAGATACTGGACAAAAGATGCTGGAGTCCATCTTCATATTAATTTCCCATTATATGCTTATCATGGCAGATTTATTACTATTTAGTACTATTACTGATGCTCCTACATAACTTAACTTTATATCACTGAAATAACGATTGCAAGGTGAACCTAGAAAAGCATCCAAAGTATCTACATTTGAGAGCATAAACGAAGAATCTTGTGGTTCTCTCATAGCACACTGCCTATACTGTGAACACGACACAAAATTCTATCCCAGAATGGCTTGCTTTCGAGTCACAGTCTCTTCACTGTTTGGTATTTACAGTCTTCACCAAGAATATTCATTCAAATGTCATGTAATAGATTGGCTAGGTAGTCCAATTTTCCCTTCACTTATTGCCTGAGTATTTTTCTTAATGTAGACATCTGGTTGCATCATTCTTTTGCTCAAAATCCTTACAGTATATAAATTCAAACTTCTCAGAGCAGTCTCCAAATTCTTTGACAAGCTAGTACCACCTTACCTTAACTAATCTTATCTCATCTTCTTACCATCCAGGTATTCTAAACTCTAGGCAAAACTGTATGACTCTCTATCCCCCAACAGGAAGGCTTCTTCACCAGATACTAAGAATTTGTCTCTTGTGGCACACAAATAAATCAAATGTTAGTTTCTAGTTCTCCTGACCTGGGCTATTCACTTTGAAAAAGTACACTCAACACCAAAAAAAAAAAATCATAAAAAGCTCCCACTATTCCTCTGAGCAATCTTGTATAATTTCACTATTTTATTCTGTCTATTTGGGCTGTTTATTTTAAGGCAACAAGAATGAGTATCCTCCTGTGATTCAATCAAGACTTCAAACATGGTTTACATACACCAGAAATGCTATTATTATTAAAGAACTTTTAGGATAGTGCATCATTTCAAGAAATTATTTATAATTCTATAAATATCCTTCTCATTCTCAGTCTTAACTTCAATATATGCTATGATGCAGCATAGTCTAGTAAAACAGACTGGCCTATTGGACTAACACTCCTTGGGTCTGTATTCTTCTTCTGGTCCTGTTACTTACTATCTACATGACTAGACAAATCACCTAACTGTCCTGAACCTCAGTTTCTGCAATTGTAAAATGAGGAAAACAGGATCATAGAAAATTTTTTTTTTTTGCTTTTTGGAGGGGGAAAATTAGGGCAATTGGGGTTAAGTGACTTGCCCAAGGTCACACAGCTAGTAAGTGTTAAGTGTCTAGGGATGAATTTGAACTCAGGTTCTCCTGACTCTAGGGCCAGTGCTCTATTCACTGCGCCACCTAGCTGCCCCAGGTTCATAGAATTTTTAGAGTCAAAGGAAATCTGAAAGATCATCTATTTAGTTGAATCACTTTACTGAACAAAAAAGAAAGCTGAGACCTAGAGAAGTTAGTAATTGCTATCCTGTTTCCCTCATAGGGTTGCTGTAAGGATTAGATGAGACAATGGCTCACGAGGCAATATTCTGTTTCTGTTCCCTTCAATGTTTTCTCACTTCAGTTAAGATAGGATGCAAAAGACATTCTTCTGTTATTGGTGCTGTTGTTTTTGGCAAGGCAGTTGGGGTTAAGTGACTTGCCCAGGGTCACACAAGTGTCTGAGGCCAGATTTGAACTCAGGTCCTCCTGACTCCAAGACCCACACTCTAATCCACTGTACCACCTAGCTGCCCCATAGATGCTGTTTAAAAATTCCTTTTATAACTCCTTAAACCACGTGGAACAAAGGGATAACAAAAGACAGCAAAGAAAGAAACATCTAATTCACATGCTACAACTAGGATGCTCAGTAACAGCTATTACAAGCCACGGATTTGAAAGGGATGGATTTATAACAGGGACATACTAGCTCAGGATGATTGGGAAGGCCACATTTCTTGCATGGTTCATCATCATCTGCTGGCACAACTTCCTCAGTTTCTTTTTCTTCCTCCTCTTCTGACTCTGCAGATGATTTTTCACTCTCAGATTCTTCACTTTCATCATTGCTAGAATATTTCCATCGACCACGTGTTCGAGAACCCGTCCACCGGACTTTGTTCTTAGATTTCATCTAGGATAAAATAAAAAGTGGTAGTATGTTTATCTTATAACACTAAGTATCGATCACTGACTCTCACAAACTGCTGTTATAAAAGTATTCTAATTAGAAAGTAAAGGGAATTTAAAAATCTAAACAAGCCAGAAGTAAATCCTAGAACTGCAGAGTTGTATGAGACTTCAGTAGTCATCTACTCCTCTACTGGAGGCATGAATGCCCTTCACAGTATACCGAAAAAAGGAATCATCTAACTTCTATTTGAACATTTCTTAGCACAGGAAACTTATTCTCAAGAAAGGAGACCCCGGGGCTATCAGCATTTTGCACATATTAGGTGCTTTACAAATGTTTATTTAATTGATGATTAGACAATTTTTCTTTAGTGTGAACTAAAATTTGTCTCAAAGTAATTTGTATTCTCTTTATTCTGACCTAGTTCTGCTTTCTGGAATCTACTCCCTCTTCCACAAGACTGCTATGCAAATATTTGAAGAAAGTGATTATGTTCCTCCTGAGTCTTTCTCTAGACAAATTACCTCCAATTCTTTTAACCAATCATCTTACAACAAAATTCATGATACTTAAAGATATTTAAAAGTTCTGCTTATTCATAGAACAGAAGTCAATTCAATGCACACATTCTATAAACCTTATATTACTATATATCACATTACATATTCTATATCACAGATATACTAGGATAGTGCAAAAGATTCTAACAGAAAGAAAACAACATTTTTGTTTTGTGAGTTACTTTTATGTTCCTTATGCAAATACAACTAAGGAAAGAAGACAATGAAAACATGTCTTTTTGCCACTTCTTAATAAATAGGATGAAGGTGTAAAAATGCAGAAAAGACTCTAAAATAAAAATCAATACTTCCAAGTAGGTTATCAAACTCTATTAATTATTTACTTATTTATGTTACACCAATTAGTATTTTAAATCACTGAAACACAAGCTGGGAGAAATCCTGGCTTCAAGAGTAAATTAAAATTATATTTTAAAATGAACCAAATCTTATATGACCTGAGACCTCGTATCATTCTGAGGATGCCTAAAAAAGACACTCAAGTTACCATGTTCATAGAACAAAAGAATTTAGAACAAGACACTTAGGTCTACTTGAATATCTTCATTTTCTAGAACTAGGTATCTGAATTTAAAAGTATCACCTATCAATCCAGTTCAAAGAACTGTAGACACACAAAGATTCAAATATTTCTAACTAAAAATGAATCTATTCCTAGAGTCAAAATAATGAGTATATAGTTTTACCTTGTTGACTTTAGAATTAGTATCCTTATCAGGTTTCCTTGAGTTCTCCTTTTTGTCCTGTTTTTGGATAGATGCTGAGTCTTCTCCTTTCTCTTCCTCCTCTCGTTTTTTATCAGCTTTTTGATCTCTTATCTCAGCCACTTTTGCAGTAGGTCTAGATATTCTTGGTGATCTTCTTAAAGTTCGAGCAGGAGTTACTTTCTCTTCCTCCTTTTGTGTCTCCTCCTTTACTTCTGTATCTAGAACCTTTGAAGAAGAGTCAGGTTTTTTCTTCCTGCTAGAGATCCTGATTGTTAACTTGATGCCTTCTTTCTGCCTTTCAGATGTTATTTCCTTATTTTCTGTTTCAGTGGTTTCTTCCTCAGGAACCAATTTATATTTAAATTTACTTTTTTGCATGGTGGATCCCTTTTTGGTCTCTGAAGAGTCTTCTATTTTAGAAGGTTGGCTACCATCTAATTTATCAACTCCAGCCTTACTAAGTTCTACTTCTTCCTTGAGGACCTCAGGGTCCATTTTCTCCAGGGCATGGCTATCTTCACTGGGCTTTGTATTTTTGGAATCTAACCCATCTTTTTCAGAGGCTGCTTTCTCCTCATAATCAGGAGAAGCAGAAGGCAGGGAGATCTCTGCCGCTTCTGGAGAGCTCAGTGTCTTCTCTGGATGTACAATGTTCTTTGTAATCTCTTCAGGTATGGGACTCAGTTTTGATGTGTCCTTCTCATGAATGGTCTTCTTGGACTTCTCTAACTTTTCTAGACATTCTAGGAGTGGAGGCCGTTTGTCCTTCTTATTTTTGGCTGAAGATTTCTCTTCAACTTTCTTGGCACAGGGTTCAGTGGTGGAAAAAGCTGTTTTCAAAGAAAGATCCTCTGCCATCTCGGAAGTGTCCTCAAGAGTTTTTTCAGTTTCGGGAGGACCAGGTTCTTCAAGTCCTTGCCCTCTCTGAGTAGGGCCCTCTCCCTCTTTCCCAGATTCATTTGTTTTAATGCTCTTATTTAGAGTCATCAAGGATTCTGCCCCATTGTCTACCACCAAGCCATTTTTCTCTTTGGATGGGTGACTACCCCCTTCCTTTATACTGTAGAGCTTGGTTTCTAATTGCTCTGTCTTATTCCTAGGAGTGTTTTTTTCACCACTAACTTCTCCATTGACTAGCTGTTTCCCCTCAGGACACAAAGCCATGATTGTGGGAATTCGTTTACAAATCTCCTCCTCAGGTTTCACCTCCTCTTTCAAGGCATCTTTTGTTGGAGTCACTGATTTACACAAAGGTCCCTTGACTGGGCTGTCAAAATCATCAGTCAATTTAATCTCCCGTTTTTTCAAGGGTATCTTTGCTTGCTGGTCATTTTTTAATTTTTCAGTTTCTTCAGTTGATTTCTCCATAATTTCTGGAGGAGGCTTAATGCCAATCTCTAATCGCTCAGGTTCGTGAATCGTCATTCTTTCTGTACTACTTTTAACATCTTTTGGTTCCACTTTGCATTCTTTTACCTCAACTTTAATAGGTTTAACATTCTCCTTGAAGGAATCACTCTCTTCTTTGGGGATCTTTTTCTCCTCATTCTCTAGTGAAGGTTTTTCTAGCTTTACTATGACTGGCGTTTTCACAAGTTCTTTTTCTTCTAGTTTCTCAATTTTCACAGGATTCTCTTCCAAGATAGTGGGTACAGACCGATTTTCTGATTCTTTTGCTGGTTCCTCCACTTTCACCTTCTCATCTTTCAATTTTAATTCCTCCTCTACAAAAACAGAAAACAGTTAATTACACAGAAGCTTTTATGGTTCTCACAAGTCTTAGCATACATTTCACTTTGAAGTTTTTCTTTTTCCCCTGAGAAAATCTTGGCTTTTCTGTCAAGGGAAATCAATGGCAAAATTTACTAAACAGAACGCTGAAACAGACCAGGTACATATCAGATAATAACTATATGTAAAGGTTAATATTTCTGTTTTAAACTTTGTATAATTTCAAGAATATTGCTATTTTAAACCACAACGGATGGGAAAAGACATAATGTGCACAACTCATTTACCATTTTCAAGTCTATTTGAGTTACAAGAATATAGCATAAAAGAATATTACAAAATAGCACCAAGAGAAATATTTTCAAACATTAATCTTCCTTAAGAAACTTATTATTGAACTGATTTTCATCATTATTATGCTTTCTATTTATTTCACAGGAGTCACAGGAACAAAAGGTAGGGTAAAACAATCTAACTGTTGACATTTTATGTTATAGGGGACTGTCAGTATTCACTGCTACTGTGTGAAGGACGTCTCCCATTTACAACACAGTGACAGTATGTGGAATACCACCAGAGCAGCAACCTACCTAGAAGAACACAGTGTTCAGGATTAGCCCCTTTTAAAAGTACAGAGAAGCATGTACTTAACTTTATTAAATGTGGTGGAAAAAATATAAATTCACGCTCCAATCTTGTTTGTAGAATTATAGATTTATAGATGTGAGAGATCATCTGACTCAATCCTCTCATATTTTACAAATGAGGCAGCTGAGGTCTAGAAATGTTAAGTAATTTGCCTGAGACCTGAAGTCACATGGGTGAAAAAGGGGCAGAGCTGGGAGAGAACTTGAGAGATACCTAATGCCAAATAAGACATAAGGCAGCCCCACTTCCACCCACCTCACCCCAGGAACTAACACAGTAGATAGCTTCAGAGAAACTATGTTATATATGATCAATTAGATGATATCATACCATAATGTTAGAGTGAAGTTTGGTAAGAATATATAATAACAATGTTTTTGTAAAATAACATTGGTTGGAATATACTTACACAAAGTAAAGGATGGCAGCCAAAGTTTGGGGTAGAAATAAAATTAGTATCTTGATGCAATCATAAAATCAGGGACTCAAGATTGTATCAAGAATAGAGCTGGCAGGGGGGGCTAGGTGGTGCAGTGAGTAAGAGTCAGGAAGACCTGGGATCCATTCCAGCCTCAGATACTTAACACCCACACACACACAAAAAAAAACTGGCTGTGTAACCTTGGGCAAGTTACTTAACCCCAATTGCTTTAAAAAAAAAAAAAAAGAATAGAGCTGGTAGGGCAACTAGGTGGTGCTGTGACTAGAGCACTGTCTCAAGCACTTGACACACTTACTAGCTATGTGAATTTGGGCAAGTCACTTAACCCCAATTGCCCTCCAAAAAGCAAAAAAAAAAAAATGTTTAAATTGCATATGTGAAGAGCATTAAAAGGGACTGAAGACTACAGTAAATGTACTGTAATGATGTATAACAAAGTTAGAAAATTAGACGGGGGGGGGGGGGGGGGTTGGCTAGGTGGCACAGTAAGTAAAGCGCCGGCCCTGGAGCTGGGAGGACCCAAGTTCGATTCTAGCCTCAGACACTTAACACCCACACAAAAATACTAGCTGTGTAACCTTGGGCAGGTTACTTAACCCCAATTGCCCTCCAAAAGGCAAAAAAAAAATTTAGACTGGGACCATGTCGTGGAGAACTTTAAAAGCTGAAAAGAGGAACTTATATTTGATTCTCAAGGATCGTACTGAATAAAAGGAGTATCATGGTCAGACCTACACTTTTGGATAAACGCTTGGGCAGTCACATAGAAGATGGATTAGAGATGAGAAAAGATTAGGGCAGGGTGAACATTTGGCGGCTACTCCAACTATCCAGGGAAGAGGTGAGAAAGAGCTTTAGTAGGCTGCTGGCCCTGTGAGAAATATGGAAATAGAAATGACAAGATTTGGCAAGTGACTGAATATGTGGAATTAAGGAGAATCTGAAGTCAAGGAAATTTCAAACAGGTGGTTTGGGATTCGTGAGAAGACAGTGAGTTCAATTTTGACCTGAAGAGTTTGAGATGCTTAGGGGAACATCAGGTTTTGAAAAAACTAATATGCAGTTGAAGATGCATGACTGCAGTTCAGGCTTATAAATACAGATCTGGAAGTCATCTGCAGAGACATAATAATTAAACCCAAGGGAGACAATAAAGTCCCTAAGTGAGAGTGTAAAGAAAGAATAGAAGCAAACCCAGGAAGGAACCTTGCAGTATACTCGGGGGACATTACATGGATTATGAATCAACAAAGGGCACTGAAAATAGTCCAACAGATAGAAGTGGCTAGAATACTGAATCTGGAAATCAGAAGATCTGAGTTCAGAACCTGCCTCAGGGATTTCCCTAGACAAATCACTTAATGGTTATTTGCCTTATTTTTCTCATCTTATAAAATCAGGATAATCATTCATCTATCTCCCAGGGCTATTGTAAGGATAAAATGAGCTAATATTTGCAAAGTTCTTTGCAAATCTTAAAGTGCTACATAAACTGGAAATAGAGGGGATGCCCATCAATTGGCAAATGACTGAACAAGTTGTGGTATATGATTGTGATGCAATATTATTGTGCTAAATGAAATGACAAGCAGGATGATTTCAGAAAAACCGGATAAGACTTAGCTAAACAGATGCAAAGTGAAGTGAGAAGAACCTGGAGAACGTTTCACAGTAACAGCAATATTGTACTATGAAGAACTGAACGACTTAGCTATTCTCGGTAATATCCAAGAGAATCCCCAAACACTCGTGACACATGCTATCCATCTCCAGAGAAAGAACTGATATTGATCGAATACAGAACCAAAGATGTTCTTTTTCCATTTTTTTCCTTTCATTCTTTTCCTATTGAGGGTTCTTGTATAAAATGACTAATAGGGAAATGTTTTACATGATTGCACATGTCTAACCTATATCAGATTGTTTGTCATCTCAGAGAGGGGGGAGGGAATGGAGGAAAGGAACTCAAATAACAACAAAAAAAGATTGTTAAAAATTATGTTAACATGTAATCGGGGAAAATATTTTTAAAGTGCTATATGTTTGTTATGATTATTGTTATCATCATCATCATCATTATTAAATAAAAGCCATGTCACAAAAGCTCAGAGATAAAATATCCAGTATGGAAAGGGTGGTCTGGTTAAGAGTTTCACATACTCCAGACAGGTTGAAATAGATGAAAACTGAGAAAAAGTCTTAAGATTTGGCAACTAAGAGATCATTGATAACTTTAGAAAGAGCAGCATATAGTATTTCATCCCATTCTTATACCACAATTGATTAAACCATTCCCCAATCAATGGATAGGTTTCCATTTCTTTGCTACTATGAAAGATACTATGACTACTTTGATGTGTAAATGGGGTTTCTATCTATCTTTTCTTTCTATATTGCTGCAATTAATAAAAATACAGTTGAAATTCTACCAATTTTGTTTTGCATCACTTCATAGATATATTTTCATATTTCCTTATATGTGTCATTTTTTTTTTTTGCTTTGTGGAGGGCAATTGGGGTTATGTAACTTGCCCAAGGTCACACAGATAGTTTGTGTGTGTGTGAGTGTGTTGTGTATGTGTGTGAAGTGTCTGAGGCTGGATCCAAGGCCGGTGCTCTACTCACTGCGTCACCTAGCCGCCCCTTATGTGTCATACTTATATTTTTCAAAGCATCATAAATATTCTATTATACTGATATATCATAATTTGTTCTGTCACTTTCTAATTGTTTGACAGGGATTAGTCTCCTCTTTTTAGCTAACACAAATAGAGTAGCTATGAATATTTTCACACAGAGAGGTAATTGTTTTTAAAGATGTTTTTACTATAAAGTTGAAACAATAAAATTTTACATAATGGTTGTGACTCACTGTATTTTGCCATATTGCTCTAAAAAATATTTGCACCTGTTTTCAGCCCCACCATGAATTTAGCATAGAGTAGTTACCAATAAATACTAGATTTGACCTTCAAAAAATTCTTGCATAGCATATTAATTTTGATTTCCTTCAAATTTCTGGTCATTTTCTTAAAGACTTCCTCAGGATGATCAATAATTTTCCTAAAATGTACAGTCCAGAACCGAAGACAATACTCAATGTGAGGCATGAGGACAAATGTTATAACACTGCTTCTAGCAATGTAGCCTTAAAATGCACTAGTTACTAGGCCACAACATCACATGCAAGTCCAGGCAAAGAAATCACACGGGGGTTTTAATTCCTCCCCCACAAAAACTGTTATCTGTTTAGTTTCCACCATTCTATATTTATGGGGATGACTTTGAGCCCAGATAAAATATACTTTCTATTTATCCTCAAGTAGTTTGACCAAATAGTAAGGGTAACATCCATGACTATATCACTCTAAGACTGACCTCTCTTATTCAGGCCAGTTTGTTGAAGTCTATTTGATTCCATACTTTTCCGACATCCAACATGTTTTAGCCCATTATTCTAGTCTCACGTCATTTCCATATCTAATGAACACACCAGGTACGATTACTGTCCAACAATAAAAAAGGTTAACAAAGCACATCCCAGTGTATTCCACAAAGGACCTCACCCTTGGAGGATGCTACTCTTGGTCTGGTTATTCAACCAGCTCTGAGGACACCTCAGGCCAGCAGCTTTTTCCCATCTTGCTAAGAAGAATAGCAAGAAAGTGTAAAATGTTGAGCATTTCTACAAAGTATCAATTTTGTACCCCTATTTTTCTAAAAAGGAAATGAAGTTAGTCTAATATCATTTGCTCTTCTGTGTTGTTTTTTTAAATGAAGCCATTTTCTTCCTTAAATGTTTAAAACTTACCACTTCAGTTTTTGCTTACATTTTTATGTTTGGTTTTGACATTATAGAGTTCAGGGATAGGGAACCTGGGACCTTGAGGCCACATGTGGCCTTCTAGGTCCTTGGGTGAGGCCTTTTGACTAAGTTCATATTTTACGGAACAAATTATTTCATTAAGGGGATTTGTTCTGTGAAGTTTGGATTCAGTCGAAGGGCTGCTCTTAGGACCTAGAGGGTCACATATGGCCTTGAGGCCACAGGTTCCCCAACCATGATATAAGTTATATATCTGTAATCATGTAATACATATTTTGCCATTAGTCATGTTGTGAAAGAATAAAACTGAAAAAAGGAAAAAAAGTACCCCCCAAAACAAGAAAATTGAACAAGTATGCTTCAATCTGTATTCAGACTCCATCTATTCTTTCTTTGGAGGTGTATAGTATTTTCCATAATGAGTCTTTTGTAATTATATTAGATCACTGGAATTCTACTTTTTAAGGAATTATTTTCTTCTCGAAAGGAGAAACTACTCTCAAACTACTCTTTGCATTTTGCAAGCTAAAGTCTATGCAAATAGACTACCAGAAGACTTAGGGAGAGAGGCATCTAACCAGAAAAGACGGGCCTGCAGCACACAGAAGGCTTATAGTGAAGAGACCAAGGAAAGCTATAGATACCAATAGCCCACAGCTGTGGGCTGGAGTCTTCAAAGTGGAAGCTTAGACCTGGGTCTAGCCAAGGATGAGTGAAACTTGATATTGTGGTACTCAGAAAAATGAGAGGAGAGAGAGAGAGAGAGAGGAGAATAATATAAGCATGCCCTGAATCAGACTGCCAAACATTTCTAATGTCCTTGGGAAACACAGCACTCTAATGAGAGACAAGATGATGATGAGAATAACTAGCACTTTTTAAAATTAAAAAATTATGAGATAAGTGAAACGAGAAAAGAAAAAGAAAGGATCAAGCAGCTCTTTGCTAGCATTGAGGGAGGATTCTCCTGTTTTGCCCATGTTTGGATCTGGGTCTCGGTCCTGGGGTGAGGAGAAGTGCTGACATGGTAGAGCTTGTACTGGTGGTGGAGAGGGAATCCTCCTCACAGTTCCAAGTGAGAGAAGACTGCTTGTGGTCACACACAGACCAGGAGAGAAGTAAACACATTTCCTTTCATCATACCACCTTGGAAAAACTAAAATTTACAGGTCCCTAGAAGTATTACTGAAAACAGCTGCATTGAAATCCCTGAAGCTTGGAACAGTACAATCTCCACACCAGAAGCAGAGTCCTCCCTTAAGAAAGAGGTAAAAAGTAAAGTAATTGGCTGGGAAAATAAGCAAACAGTGGAAAAAAACTCAGACTATAGAATCTTACTTTGGTGACAAAAAACATAAATTAACACTGCCCAAACCTAGCTGAACCAGAAAACAAAGTAAAAAAAGAAAAGTCATTTTCTGAAAGATTTCCCAAAATGAAAATCCCTAGGAATATCATAGCCAAAATCTAGAATGTCCAAGTTTAAAATGTGTGTGTGTGTCTATGTGACAGAAAACTTCCTAATGTTTCTCATGAGGAGATCCAAGCAGATACTTTAAAAAAGTATACACAGGAGTCAAGAGAAATATAAAATAAAGATGAATATATCTTTTAAAAGAGAGGAGTAAGAGACTAAACAAGGAAAAAATATCACAAGAAATGGTAGAGAAATACAGAGTTAAATCATAACTGTAAAGATGAAGATAACAAATGATAAACATTTATGATAAACTGTAGGGAGCCAAAGAGGCCTGCTTCAGGACTCAAATATTAAATCCTAATAGTGGACTTTAAAACAAGAATCTCTTTGAGACGCGACTTTTCCTCAAGTTAGCTCCTGAGTTCTTAGTTATGGGTTACACTTATAAGGATGTTACTTGAGTTCCAAGATCAATAGGCTATGCCCCAAGATTTTAGTTATTAAGAGCTAAAATATTTGATTCAGCACTCGGGTATCTTTGGGTGGCCAGCTCTAAACGTGATGTCTTTTGAGGATTGCAGCTTTGGCTTTGAAGTTTGCTCTCAATTGTATCTGTTTATGACTGCGACTGCATTAGCAGGTACCTGAAGCCTAGTACCCTAAGACTTTAGTCTCCTAGATAACAAATCCTTATCAAATTATCTATTCTGTGCTACTTCCAGGATATAACAGATTAAGGTAATAAGAAAACTCGAGTCCCCTTTCTTTGTCTCTTTTGCTCTATTAAAAACCTCGTACTAAGAATCAATAAAAGCAGTTCATTGTTCTTCTTTGAACTACCCACATGGCCTGGTCATTTTTATTCACATCTCTGAATCATGCTAAGTGCTGTACACTGAGCAGCCCACAGCAATAAATTCAATGATAAACAGAAAAGGCTGGCAGAATGTATAAGAAATCAGAATCCCCCCAAAAAGCTATTCACAAGAAACATGCTTGAAACAAAAAGATTTACATTGTATTAAAGTATTAAAAATTTGATTTAATTATTTAAAAGGGGTGAACATGGAAAATAAAATGCTTAAAGTTATCACAGAAAATGAATTTATGTATGTGTGTGTGTGCCAGATGGTATAACATCTAAATACCTAAAGGAAAATGTAACTTATTTGTTTATTTATTAAATTAATTGGTTAATAAGTTGATTTAAAAAACCATGGGAGTAAAAGTGAGGGATTTCAATGTATCACTCACTCTCAGACAAAAAAATCTAACCAAGATGTGCAATAAACTTAAGGACCTAAATAAATTTTAGAAAGTTAAAAACATTAGACCATTCACTGGTGACGACTGAATAGGAAAAAAAAAGGAATAACCATTTTTCAGCATGATCGTTATTTCAAAAACTGTGTACTAGGCAGGTGTGGGGAACTTGTGACCTTGAGGCCATATGTGGCTCTCTAGGTTCTCAAGTGCAGTCCTTTGAGTGAATCCAAATTTCACAGAACAAATCCCCTTAATAAAATGACTTGTTCTATAAAACTTGGGACTCAGTTAAAAGGCTGCACCCAAGGACCTAGAAGGTCACATGTGGCCTCAAGGCAGCAAGTTCACCATCCCTATACTAGGGCATAAAAACGTCATACATGCAAAAGAAATCAGCATTATTTACTGATAATAAAATAAAAAGGCCTATAAAGAATTTAAAATTTACTAAAGACTAACTTAATCCTAAAGAATCACTAGATAAAAGAACAAATCACAAGAACAATAGAAAATTTCATTAAAGTAAAAATGAGACACCATATCAAAACTTTTGGAATAGACTCAAAGTAGCAATGAATGAAAAATTTACCTCTCTAAACAATTTCGTCAACAAAGAGAAAGAACAGATCAATGAATTGGGTAAGAAATGAAACAGGAGAAAAAATCCCATGACCCCTAGAATTTTTAAAAACCAACTAACTATAACTATAGAAAATAGATATTTTGAAAATCAAAGACAAGATTAATAAAGATGATAAAAACCCATTAAATTGACAAATTAGAAAAGGTTGTTTCAAAGGGAAAAACAATGAAATAGGTAAAATATATAATAAAAAAGTCTAATTTTTTTTTTACCAGAGAGAGCGCTTTTAAAAAAAGAAATTTTCACAAAGAATAAAGGAATTTACTAGAAAAAGATTTATATGACAACAAAATTGACAAAAATAAATGGATATTGGGGCGGCCAGGTAGCACAACAAGTAAGAGCACTGGCCCCAGTGTCAGGATGACCTGGGGATCGAATCCAGGCTCAGATACTTAGCACCACACCCAGAAATAACTAGCCGTGTAACCTTGAGCAAGTTACTTAACCTCAATTGCTTAAAAAAAATAAATAAATGGATATCTTCAATTATAAGATTATCAAAACAAGAAAGAATTTAAATAACCCAGTATCAGAAAAAGAAATTAAACAAGTCATAAATGACTCCTAAAAGGAACTCTCCCCCACCTCCAGGATTACATGGATGTAACAAGTGAATTCTAATCAAAATTTGAAGAAAAATCTACTTTTATGTTTCTATGTCAGAAATACATATGGTTATAAAGTGTTCACATTATTTTAAAACTATTTCAACAGATTAAGAGTTGTTTGGGTGCCACAAAAAACAAATCTACCCAAGATACTGTGAATTACTGTTTTTCTCTAAAAATATCTGGCGGGAGATTAATAAAGCACTTTATATACACACCATGTTGTCTACATTTAATTCTTTCTATATACTGAGCAGAGTTCGAAGTGAATAAGATGCAGACTGAGTTCAATGCAAAGAAACACATCTAAACTGTGTTCTGAGATAAATAGTCAGGAAAGTTAGTAGACTCCAGATGATATACAAAGGAACTGGGGAATGTTTTAACCTGGAAAAGAAGACTTAGGCCAGGTAAAATGGTTATATTTAAGTATACGATACAAGGTTTTCATGTGGAGATGATCTGGATTTGTTCTGATTAAATCCAGGTTGAATACCAGAATGGAAGTTATGTGGACACTGATTTTGCATCTATGCAAGAAAAAATGTCTTAACACTTAGAGCAGTTCTAAATCAGATGGTCAAATTTCACTGCTTAAAATCAAAATGGAATTTTATTTTTTGCCTTTTTGGAGGGCAATTGGGGTTAAGTAACTTGCCCAAGGTTACACGGCTAGGTTTTTTTTTGTGTGTGTGGGTGTAAAGTATCTGAGGCCAGAACCAAACTCGGGTCCTCCTGACTCCAGGGCTGGCGCTTTAATCACTGCACCACCTAGCTGCCCTCAAAACGGAATTTTAAAGCATTTACTCTTTCAGTGGTAATTTCCCAAACATTCATAAATGTCACAGTTTAGACATGATGAATTATTGAGCATTTACACATTCAGATACCATTGCTACACACATAATTATCTATTCATTGAACATAACAGCTCACATTTTCTACAGTACTTTAAGGTTTACAAAGCATTTTTTTCACAACCACCTTGTGAAGTAAATTGAGGCTCTGAGAGGTTACTACATCTGCTTTCACACAGTTAACTGACTTGCCTTCTACTCCAAGCACCTCTGCCATTATTATCAGCTACTATGTAAAGTTTATATTTTGATAAGTGGCTAAATATTTTCTTATGGAACCCTTTTGGTATTATTTTATGGAGGTATATCACGATTTGTACATTTATGCTTTTTTTAAACAAAAGACCAGAAAATATTAGCTTGTTTAGACAAAGATGCCAAGTTCTGAAATTAAAATAGGATTCTGTTGTATTTTGGGAGCTGGGGAGATTATGTAGGTCAGAATGTGGGAGAGAAGAAAGGTTTAAAAAAAATGCAAAAAAACCTTGTTTAGTTGTTTCTCCATCTTTTTTAGTTTCTTCTTCCTCTAGGTTGGGGCTTTCTCGGGAGGAGGCATCCTGTTGGCTAGAGTTTTTCAAAAGTGCAGGATCTATTTGAGCTTTCAGGAGTTCCAGAGTCTCAGCCAGTTCATTTCTATTTCTAAATAAGGCAAAGAAATAAGACACCATGAAAACTCATTTTTCTGCTCACAAAAACTATCCTAATGATTTCTGTTTATAACAGTATAAACACTACCACTGACCCCTCAATAAGATAAGTATTCAAAAATGAATTCTTATTTCAATCAAATTCTTGCTTTCATCACTATGGCTACTTCTTTCACCAATACAAATTCTAACTCCTGTAACACTTAATTTTACCCTTGGTGTAAACAATATTCATAAGTTGATATTACTGAAAAATTAAATATCTGTTGATTCATTATCCATTGACAACTAGTGTTTCTGAGCTGGGCTAGACTGGCCAATACTAAATGCCAGAGCTGAAGGATAGGCCAAGAAGCTCACATCCAACTAGTATAGACTTCCCTATCATGGTGAACTGTCAGAATAGACTTCAGTAGAGGTAAAAAGAGTCTGATAATAAGTGCAATTACAACATGCCCTGCTTAAAGTAACCCTGTGACATGGGTAATGGAATTATTAGCTATATTATATATTTATTTATGTATTATTATATTATAGTAATATATTATGTGTTATATATTAACTATATTATTAATTACATAATGGAATTATTAAACTCATTCAGTAGAAGAAACAGAGGCCAAAAAGTTAAGGAATCTTCCTAGATTACAACTATCTAAATCAGTATTTCTTTTTTTCTTTTTTATTTTTCCAATTACATATACAGACAACTTTTGCATTCATTTAAAAAAAATTTGAGTTCTGAACTCTCTCCTCACTCCGAGACAGTAAGCAATTCAATACATATACAATCATGCAAAATATATCTCCATATTAGTCGTACTGTGAGAAAAATTGACAAAAAAATAAATAAGAAACATGAAAAAAATAAAGAGAAAAATAGTATACTTCAATCTGCATTCAGATGCCATCAGTTCTTTCTCAAGATGTGGACAGTATTTTTCACAATGAATCCTTTCAAACTGTTTTATATCAGTTTTGCAGTGAATAGCTACTGCAGTCCCAGTTGATCATCATACAACACTGAAGATATTGTGTACAATGTTCTCCTGGTTCTGCTCACTTCACTTTGTATCAGTTCATGTATGCCTTTTCAGGTTTTTCTGAAATCATCCTGTTCATCATTTGTTATAGTACAATAGTATTCCATTATAATCACATACCACAAGTTGTTCAGTCATTTCCCAAATGATGGGAATTTGGGAAGATCAACTTCCAATTCTTTGCCACCACAAAAAGAGCTACTATACTTTTATACAGATATGTCCCATCCTCTCCCCCTCTTTTAAATCTCTCTGGGATACAGACTTAGTATTGGTATTGTCGAATCAAATAGTATGCAGAGTTTTAGTTCTTTAGGCATAGTTCCAAATTGCTCTCCATAACTGCTCCTGATTAGTTTACAACTGTTATTTCTTTCTCAACATATACTTATTAAATTAAACCACTGACCCTAAGAACCTTGTCATCCTAAGAACCAGGGTGACAAAGGACTGACTTGGAAGAATGAATTTAGGACCCCCTTTGAAGAAAAATCTGTATCAAACTTATTGGCAAAGAGAACAGTGGTATTCTAGTTTTAGATTTTGTTTTGGAGAGAAAACAGTCAAAACAAAACTAATTCAGAGTTTGTAACAAGTAAAAAGTTAAAACAGGGTAATGGACTCTTAGTATGCAGCCAACATAAAATTTGCTTTTTAAGGTATATTTATGATGATTCATCTTCTCTACTCATTTAGAAAATCAGGAAATTCTAAAATAAATCCTATTATCAGAATTAGAATGCAGAGTCTGAAGTACCTGCATAGTGAAAAGATTTCAGCTTCTATTAACCCACTCCATGATCTACAAACCTAATTCACTTTTTTAAATAGTTAACTAAGTTTAAATTTATGAATCTAAATATCAACAAGGACTTGGTACTGGGTTTCTTAAATTATCAGATAATTTCAGGTATATCCACCAGTAAATATATATTTACTGAGTGCCTACTACGTGCCACGGACTGCGAAGTGTTGAGAATACAAAAAGAAGCAAAGACAAATCACAGCTTCAAAGAGCTCACAATCTAATAAACATGTTTAAATAACTACACACAAAAAAGCTATATGCAGGATAAATAGGAAATAATTAACATTGAGAAAGCAGTGGAATTAAAAGGGGTTGGGAGAGGCTCCCTATACAAAGCTGAGATTTTAGTTTGGACTTAAAGGAATTCAGGGAGATCAGTAGTCAGAGGAGAGAGGGTATTCCAGGCATGGGAAATGGCCAGAGAGAATGCCAGGAACCAAAAAATAGAGTACCTTGATCAAAGAACAACCAAGAAGCCTGTATAACTGGATCGGAGCACACACTGTGGAATGATGTATAAGAAGACTGAAAAAGTAGCATGTGGGGCGGCTAGGTGGCGCAGTGAGTAAAGCACTGGCCCCAGAGTCAGGAGGACCTGAGTTTGGTTCTGGCCTTAGACACTTAACATCCACACACAAAAAAACTAGCCTGTTTTGGGCAAGTTACTTTTAACCCCAATTGCCCTCCAAAAGGCAAAAAATAAAAAAGGAAAAGAAAAAGTAGCATGGCGCTAGGTTATAAAGGGCTTTGAAAGCCACCCAAAGATTTTGTATTTGATCATGGAGGCAATAGGAAACCACTGGAGTTCACTGAGCAGAGGGGTGACATAGCTGAACCTGTACTTTAGGAAAATCACTGTAGTGACTGAATAAAGAATGATGGATTGGAGTGAGGGAGTGAGGATGGACTTGAGGCAGGCAGACCCACCCAAAGGGTACTGCCCTAATCCAGGCATGAGAGCCTACATCAGAATGTCTGCAGTGTCAGAAGAGAGAAGGGGGCTTATTGGAGAGATGATGCAAAGGTGAAATAAAGAGGACTTTGGCAGCAGATTGGAGGTGAGGAAGGGAGAGACAGTGAAGAATTATAGAGGATACGTAGGAGCCTGAAGTATGGGGGCATGGTATTGCCCTCTATAGTAATTCAGAAAGTAGGAGGTGGGGGGAGGGGGTTTAGGGCAGGGGTGGGTAACCTACAGCCTCGAAGCCACATGTGGCCCTTTAGGTCCTCAAGTACAGCCCTACGACTGAATCCAAACTTCAAAAAACAAATCCCCTTAATAAAAGGATTTGTTCTATAAAACTTGGGACTCAGTCAAAAGGCCACATCCAAGGACCTAGAAGACCACATGTGGCCTTGAGGCTGCAGGTTCTGATGGGGTACCTGGGGTCTAGGTCAATTTGTGAAACCAATTTGTAAAACCAGTCTGTGCAGTTGTAACTGCAATTTGTATTGTAAAATTGTTATTTGTAAAATCCCTTTCCCAACCTTGGGCTCTGCCCCTTCCCCCTATCAGCACTAGGCCTAGGCAACACCTAGTGATCCTAGGTTGTTACTTAATCTCTTCATGTCTCCTCCGGCCCGGCCCAAATACTCCTTTGTCCTTGCCTCATGTCTCCTCAAGTCTGGCCCAAATCTCATCTAAACTATCTATGCACTAAAGTCACAAGTTCCTCTCTGTCAGCTCTAACCTTTATCTGTGCACTGAGGTCCCTTCCGTCTGGTCAGCCCTGACAATGGCAGCCCTACCCTTTAAAAGTAAAAGCATGTACCCCTCTCACTTGCAGGTCCCCTAAAGGACTCCTGCCTGCTTCTCATAGAAGCATAACAATAAACTTCTACAACTCTCACTCCAATTAAGCCTGAGACCTTGAATTCTTTCCAGATGCTATTGCAGGTTTTCTGGTCTTAGATAAGATCAGAGTTCCTGCTGAACCTAGAGGGAGCCATCCCTCATCAGTTCCCCACCACTGGTTTAGGGGGAAAGATGAGTCTAGTTTTGGATATATTGAGTTTAAAATGTCTAAAAAGGCAGCTGGAGATGCAAAATTGGAGGTCAGGAGAGAGGTTAGGGCAGGAAAGGTAGATCTGAGAATCATCAGCAAAGAGATGCTAATCAAATTCATAGGAGCAGATGAGATCACCAAGTAAAGTAGTATAGAGGGAGAAGAGAAGAAGAACCTGGACAGAGTCTTACAGTTAAAGGGCATGATCTACATGAGGAATCAGCAAAAGAGACTCAAAAGGAATGGTGTGATAGGTAGGAGAAAAATCAATAGAGAATGATGTCCCAAAAACCTAGTGAGAAGAGAGTAACAGGAGAAGAGGGTGATCAACAGTGTCAAAGGATGCAGAGATGTGGAACATGGACTTAAGAAAAGGCCTCTGGATTTAGCAACTAGGAGATCACTGATAACTGGAGAATGATGAATCTGAAGCTAGATTGTAAGGGCTTAACAAGTATGAGGAGAGGTAAGAAAGTGAAGATACCTATTTCAGACAGCCTTCTCAAGAAGTTTAGTCACAAAGGGCAGAAGAAATATATGACAATAGGTAAGGAGGGATGGGTCAAGTACAGGTTTTTTCAGGACATGGAAGATAACGTTACGTGTTTGTAGGCAGGGGCTAGTAGATATGGAGAAATTAAATATAAATGATAGAGTGAAAATGAAAAATGGGATATATAATATGTTAGAGAGAGAATGGAATAGGATCACTTGTGTGGGTAAAGGAGTTTGTCTTGGTAAAGAGTAAGGCCACTTCTTTGTGTGAGACAGAGAAGGAGGAAATAGTGACAGAAGGCATCTAGTGATAGGAGATGAGGAAGCAGGGAGAAGAGGGAATTCATGGAGAAAGTCCTTGATTTTTTTCTATAAAATATGAGGTAAAGTTCTCAGCTGAGAGTATGGGGATTAAGAGGAAGAGAATCATGGGAGGTTTAAGGAACGATGAAAAGATTTGGAAAAGTCACTGTGGAGAGTGGAATAGTGAGTTGATAAGGAAGTGTATAGGAGGATTCTCTAGCAGCAATTAGGGCACAAGGGATATTGGGTAACATAAATCTGCAGCAGATCCAATCAAAACAATTATGCTCAAGAGCATGTGTATAGAAGTGAATGCAGAAGACTGTGGACATTATCCTAGGCTGGGGTTTAGCAGAGCACAACTGGAGATAGGATGAGGGGCCTGAGAATCAAGAAAAGGATGGTGTAGAGTTGCACTGGTTCACCAAGATGTCAAGATGGGGAGAAGAAAAGAGAGAGTGAATAGTGCAGGGAAGAAGGCCTGGGAAAGAACTGAGGGGTCAAAGGACTGAAAGTCATGGTGTGGATGAAGAGCAGGGTTCAAATAAGGGGATTCTAGCATATAATACCTAATTTTGAATACTACAAAAAATTTCACTACAATTATAATAAAGTACT
Source organism: Petaurus breviceps papuanus (assembly GCF_028583685.1). NCBI lineage: Eukaryota > Metazoa > Chordata > Mammalia > Diprotodontia > Petauridae > Petaurus > Petaurus breviceps. Next base: position 8,646,137 of record NW_027187352.1, read on the forward strand.
GTGTCTGGCACAAAGTAAATATCTGACAAATGCTTGTTGATTAATAGAAGGATATATCAACAATTAAAATCAAAGCCCCAGACATCTAGAGCTATGTCCTTAACAATTCAATATCTTCTCTTTTTTTATGGGGGAAGAAAGGAGGGAAAATAGGGAGAGAAAGATGTTGACAAGTGTCAAAGATCCAAGGACCCCACCACACTCAACCTGAAAGCTGTTTGGAAATGAGTAAATTATTTTATTCTAAGCTGCTTAGAAATAGAAAGACTGCATTTCTGAATTTGTCATTAATCAGCAGGATAACCTTGGGGAAGTCACTTAATCTTTATGGCCTTTAATAATAAAAAGAATTTGCCTTTTTGTATGTCACATTTTATTAAATTACAATGGGAGTTTTTCACCTTTTTTTGGTGTCTTGGACCCCTTTTGGCAGAGTCTGGCAAAGCCTATAGACCCCTTCTCAGAATCATGTCTGTTACCTACATTCATGACTGAAGGAAAAGCTAGATTTCACTTCGAAGTTATTAGAAATAAAGATGTAATTTCCCCCCATCCAAATTCAAACCCCAGGTTAAGAATCCTTGATTTTCAAACACAAAGATAGCATGATGTTCAACCTAATATGAGGAATGAAAGATGGATATGGTAAAGTATCATAAAATTCCCCTTTGTTTTATGTTATGAATTGGGAACAGATTACTAACAACTCTTTGGGATCAAGTTGCTTACCTAAGTAGAATAAATTAATTCTACCAGGAGATAATATTACCATAGTCTGAAAGAAGCAGCTTTGAAAATAAGTATTTTGAGTTGAGTTAATTTATGTTACATCTGCTAAAAGGGAATAGCTAATGTACTCAGGCTCACCAAGAATCACTCCAAATAAAAAGATACATTCAAAATTTAGTTATATTTCTTTTTTTTAATTTTTAAAAATTATTCTGAATAACACAAACATTTCTTTATGCAAAGAACAGAAAAAAAGAACTGACTATATCTGACACGAATATTATACAGAGGTCAGCACTTTAAAATATACATTATATACAACAGTAGTTCCAATACTGCCTTGTCTGTCTGTATCCTTTTCTGAACCTTGAGTCAGGAGAAACTAAGTTCAAATCTGGCCTCAGACACTTAATACTTACTAGCTATGTGACCTTGGGCAAGTCACTTAACCCCAATTTCCCAGCCTTCCTCCCTTCAAAAAGCCAAAAAAACAAAAAACAAAAACAAAAAAACAACTTACCATATATTTTTGTAATGTTTCCTGGTCACTTTCCTTTCTTTTATTTTTTGTTTATCACTATATGTCTTGGTCCCTCTACAAATCTCCCTATACTCAAATATAAGTCCTTCCTTGTAATAAATATAGTTAAAGGAAAACAAATCCACACACTGGCCATCACTGAAAATAGGAGTATGTTTCATTTAGGGGCAGCTAGTGGCACAGTGAGTAAAGTGCCGAGCCTGGAGTCAGGAGAACCCAAGTTCGGTTCCGGACTCAGACACTTAACACCCACACAAAAAAACCAGCCGTGTACCTTGGGCAAGTTTACTTAACCCCAACTGCCCCCCAAAGGCAAAAATAAATAAATAAATAAATAAAATGTTCATTTTAAAAAGCTGTTGAATTTCAAAGGAAGAGTATGCAGAGAGGTAAATGTAAGTTAGAGGTATCTGCCTTTGTATAATCATTGAATTCTGAATAGCTGAGCTTCCAGTATGGAAAAGACAAACATAAGAAGAGATTCAGGATAAAGACTGAAATTTTTCTAAGCAAAAAAAAAGATAAAACAATTCTCCAACTCCTCCTTCCCCTTCACAAATGGCAAAACACAAGTTAGGATTTTTCAGATTCATATGTCAAGTTAAGAAATTGAACTTCTGTAAAATTTCAACAGATAGAAAGAATGATGCCAAAATGAAATGGTCATAATGAAACCTTCCATGACACTCCCATGGAGAAGTGATTCTTCTCTCTTCAAACCTCTTCTGTCACTGTTAGACCACTTTAATAACTAACTATATTTCAAATTGCCCTTACATTTTTTAGCTCCCCAGTAAGCTCCATGAGAACAGGGACTACATGTTTTATCTTGGTCTACATCAGAACCTAACAGTGGGATATGCTTATAGTAGTCATTTAATAGAAGTATGTTGAATTGAATTTAAGCAGGTAATTTTTTAAAACAACAAATGTGAATTATGTACACTGGAAGGAACAGTGCATGTAAGTGCACTAATTTGAATATTTTTTGTCTTTGAAACATGCAACATAATAAAATTTTAATATTTTTATTTCCCTAAGAATAATATTTTTTGGGAAAAAAGAACTGTGTACTGACAATAATTTTACTAGCAAAGAATTTATTTAAAACAACAAAAAACATACCTGACGATACATTTCCATGAAGACCCATCTTGATCATCTTGCTCTTCTATGTACATTCTGACATTATGATCTTGATCCAGCTGGTACCAATACATGAGACCATCTTTGTCACGGCCAATTGGCTGGAGGCGCATGGCATCAGCATCCTCCTCATTAATAATGTTCTTAAACTTCAGATTGTCATCAAACTGACATTCACAGAGGTACTAGAAAAAAAATTGAAACATGGATTTTAATCTCTCATCTCTGTTTTCCCACCATAGTAAGAAATAAATTAAATGCTCATCTCTTTTGAAGATGCTCCATTTCACTGTTTCTGTTTGGCTTACAGTAATTAAAAAGTAACAGTTCACATATAATCACTTAAGCTTTATCAAGCACTTTCCCCACAAGAACAATGGAAGAGTCGTAGTGTAACTGTGATCAGCCGCAGTTTACAGATAGGGAAGCAAAGATTCAAAGACTAGTCCACAGGCTAAGAAATGCCACAACTGGGCCAGATATAATCGAAATACTGAGATTCAAACATGATAGCTTATTTAAGTAGATAAAATGTGAGCAGAAATTCTGTATTCATTGTTACTTAAAATGGTAAGTTTAAGTAAGCTAATACCATATGTAACAGTCTCACAATTTCAAAAATTTCTGACTCATCAAAATCTCAAATAAAATTTAGGCAGAATACATGTATAGCAAAATCTGCTTCTAAATTATTAAATGACTTTTTTTTATACAGGTAAACTTTCAAAAGCTGTTCTTTAAAATCTAGCACATACTCAGTCTTTTAAAAAGATATTCATTAAGCAGATGTCTTCCATTCATTCTCTTAATGAAAATGATACTCATGTCTAATTTTTAAATGTTCATAAAAATAGCCATCACTTTTTGTTCCAAGTTTCAGCATATTGTTAGGGTCTATTTGGACCCTGAATCAGATTCCTTCTTCAAGTCTCCTGACAAATGTAGTTCATGCCCTGGTCACCCTGCTTTCTCCTTGTTATAGCCAACTATGGTCTTATGCCATAGCACTGTGAGATTTGGTAAATGGCCAGTTCAAGTTATTAGTAGGCAGAGAGCCCAAAAAGGTCAAGAAATATATCACCAGTCTCTTCCTGGTCTTGCTTGATGTCTGCTTCCAGAATTCTGCTACATAAGATTTCTAAAACAATTTCTGTCATTTCTTGTATTTGATTCTGGCCCCAAACTGGAATCTGATTTTACCATATCTTTTTATTTCCCTAAAAGGGAATCTAACAGATGATCGAATCAGTTTATTGCTGTGTGGGAACAAGGGAGTGACATGTATTACATATCTAACATGAGCTAGTCTCTGAAAAGTAGAACGTTTACTTACATAATTTAAGAATAAGTATGTAATCTTGGGGTCCTTTGATCATTCAACCTGTTTATAAATAGTTTCTAATTTCAGAAGCAGTAAACCCTTCCTTAACCAGTCTGTGGAAAGGGTTCTTCCTTCACTCTGCTGGTCATTTCACTCTTCAGTAGCCCTACATGGGAAGGAGGGCAGGGAGAGCAAGCGACACTCCAATTTGGATTTGGACTTACTAGTAATTTTATTTAAAATACAATGAGTCTACTCAATTAGGGAAGAACAATTATTTAAAATTACTATCTCAGTATCACAAGCAATATTAACAAAGTTCTGCTACACACATTAGCAATTCTTGAGGTTGAAGTTAATGGTTAAAATTAATTTGGAAATGCATTCCTATTCTTTCTATCACCATCCTTGTAAGCTTACATAATTAAAAAAGGCTAGATTTAGAAAGCAATAAAAAACCATCTAGGTTAAAAACAGTTTCTTCTGTTCCCCCCCAATAATAATAACATTGGTTTTCAGTTGGTTTCCAAATTCAACTATAAGGACTATAAAATGTTTTAAAACAAAGGCATTACAAGAAATAATAAATTTATTACCTTTAAAAGTCCCAATTTGCATTCGACACTCATTTCAAGATAGCCCTTCTTCTCCATCTCCCATGCCCAAGTGCTATTGAACTCTTGGCACATCTGTCAGATAAATGTAATATTTAAATGCCTAAGAGCAATGTTCATGATACCTATGTCAAATTTTGTTAACTGATAATGCACACTTTTTTCATTCAAGACTATTCAATAAATATTTATTAGGCAGCTAATATGTGACATTGATTACAAGGATTAAAATAAAAGTACTCTAGCTTACAAAGAATATACAACTCAAGACAATGAATTATAAAGATGATTATTTCCCCAGTTTCAAAAAGGCAATCTATGTCAGAAACAATTCACTGACGCTAGTATAGTGCATCCAATGTTTCCTTCATAATTGAATGACCATCAGCTGAGGAAAAATAATAGAAGGTAAACTTTTTTGCTAAAGATGTACTTTTTCATATAGACAAGTTAAGGTATTCCCTCCTAAAATTGTAACTTCTAACTTCTGCAAGACTTTTTAATTATGTGAAATCTTTCTCAATTTTAATTTTTAATGGGATCAGGTTCAAGTCTAGTATCTAAAATATGCTGGCTGTGACCCTAGGTAAATTAACTTCTGTGCCCCAAGAAACTCTTTAGACTCTAAGCCACAGAACAGTTGTCAATTTGTGGTCAAGGGACTTTCTTTGCAATGATAACACTATAGATTCAGATTAAAAAAGAAAAAACAAACTTTATTTTTCTAATAAAAATAAAAAGCACTCTCTGGTTAATTCCTATCTTTTTTATTTGTTGAAAATGTCATAAGATTGAGAAACTCTTTTGGAAGGATAGGGGTCTGGACCAGACTTGCAATTTCATTGGTGGGGACTTCTTTCCTTACACTGAGTAAAATCAACAACAATCTACTAGGTGCTGGGGATACAAAGATAAAGATGAAACAGATTCTGCTCTTGGTGGAGTTTATATATACGTCTCATGAACTCCAAAACCCCAACCTGGAGCCTGCCAGCCTGATCTCTCTGATCATATTGGTACATAGCTAAATACCACTGAAAGAAGTCACAGACCTGTGCTAAATGAGATGAATAAACCTTATGCTCTATGATCTTAAATGGGCCCTCACTTCTGCATGGTAATCTTCTTATTAATCCTTGAGTATCTCTACAGCATTCTCCCGCAACTGCTATTCTAAACCTTCTCTTCTTATACAAGCTGCTTTCAACCAAGGACCTACTAAGAAAGTAGAAGGCCATGCACATCAGACCTGAGTCCACTCTTGAGCTCTACATTTTAGAAAGTATTCTGGGGCGGACAGGTAGCACAGCGAGTAAGAGCACTAGCCCCAGTGTCAGGATGACCTAGGGATCGAAAGCAGGCTCAGACACTTAGCACCTACCCAGAAATAATTGTCCGTGTAACCTTGAGCAAGTTACTTAACCCCAATTGCTTAAAAAAAAAAAAAAGAAGAAAGTATGCTAATATAAAGAGGGTGTCCAAAAGGTAACTAGGACCACCTGAAGGAACTGCGGATATAAACCTGGAGAAAGCTTATGATCAATCAACAAGTATCTATTAGTCAGTGAGTCAATAAGCATTTATTAAAGGTCTGCCACGTGCCAGACACTGTGTTAAGAACTAGGGCTACACAACATTGTATGATGACCAATTTTGAGAGACTTAGCCCATCTCAGCAATGTAATGATCTGAGACAATTCCACAAGATTCATGATGGAAAATGTTATCCTCATCCAGAGAAAGAACTATGGAGTCTGAATGCAGATTGAAGCATACTATTTTCTCTTACTTTGTTTTTTCTTTTTCTTTTTTTTTCTCTTTTGTTCTTATTCTTCTTTCACAACATAACTAATATGATTGTATACGTATAGCCTATTGTCAGATTACATGCCACCTTGAGGAGGGGTGAAAAAATTAAGAACTCAAAATCCCATAAAAGTGAACGCTGAAAACTAAAAATAAATTAAAAAAGAAATTTTTATGTTATTAAAAAAAAAAAAAGACCTAGGGTTACAAAGAAGGGCAAAAAATAGCCCCTGGCCTCAAGGAGCTCACAACCTAATGGAGAAGACAACATGTGACATACAACTATGTTCAAATAAATATACAGGATTCTTGGGAAAGGATAATAAATTCAATTTTGAATATGTTGAGTTTAAGATGTCTACAATATATCTAGCTTGAGATATCTGGAAGGCAGTTGGAAATGTGAGACTAAAAGTCAGCAGAGGGAAGGCTGGATAAGTAGATTTGAGAACTAGCAGCACTGAGAAGATAGATAAAATCATAGGAGGTGATGAGATCACCAAGATAATCAGTAGAGAAAGAAGAGGGCCCAGGACAGAGCCTTAGTGGCCACCCATAGTCAATGGGCTCAACTAATACAGATCAACACTCCAACAAAGGAGACTGAAAAGAACAAATAGGAGGAAAACTAGGAGAAAGTGGTGTTCAGAAAACCTAGAGAGAAGAAAATGTCAAGAAGAGGTTGACTAACAGTGTCAAAGGATGTTAAGAGTTCGAAAAAATAAGTGCCCCCCCCCCAAAGTACACTGGATTTGAAAATTAAGAGATCATTGGTAACTTAGTGCACACAGTGACACAGCTATTATGTCAGGCACAAGGGATACAAAAACACTAAATCTGTGTACAAGGATCTTTTCCTGAACGAGGACAAGAGACTGTCCTAGACAAAGTGCCTGAGATTCAGGGTTTAAGCTAAGCCTTTAATGGTTACTGAGGGCTCAGGTCTTCTTTATTTTTTTTTTGCTCTTTCCAGGGGAATCCTTCAATAAAGCACAGATTTGTCGATGCTGATTTTCTCAATGTCCTAGGTAAACCTCTATAATGGAAGGCCATCAGGATATTGAACAAAGTAGATTTTCTTTTTCACTCTTCTGTTGGCAACAGCTTTAGCTTTACCCCAGACCTGGCTCAATAGTAACAGAGATATTTTCTCTCTCTTTCTGTTGTCTGTGTATGAGGCTCTGGACCTAGGTAGGTTGAACTTGGGAGGTTAATTAATCTATTATCTAAATTGGCCAATCCTCTAGACTGGCTTAAATTCTATTGTTCTTGATCATGAACGGGGCTGGTTGATTATTTAATGATAAATTCATTCTATTTCCAAAATCTGAATGTGTTCTAATTGGTTTCACCAATCTCATTCTAGGCATATACAGGAAAGTCTAGGAAATCTGGAGCCTACGTTTAAATCTTGGTGCTGCCTACAGAATTTTCTCCTTCCTCTTCTCTCTCCTGTCCCACTCTTCCCTTCTCACACTTTCTGTCAAAAAAAAAAAAGGAAAAAAATAAACTTTTTTTGGATGTCTTTTTGGTTTTACATTGAAGGACAATATTTAGCACAATGCTTAGCATTTAACAGGTGCTTTAAAAAATGCTTGACTTAACTTTTTACATAACCTAAACCTCAAAGTGAGAACCTGAAAAGATCTTAGTTTAAAAAGACCAAGGTTTCCCATTGCATCCTGGGCCATCTCCACTGTCCTGAACAACATGTGGCCCCTGGACCCAAATTGCTCTGGAGGAGAAAGTGAGGCTGGTGACCTTTCACAGCCTTCCCTCACTCAAATCCAATTCAATTGCCAGTCATGGCATCATCTTCCTGATATTATGGTCCTCTTTGAAAATGAAGGACAAACCACAATTTTCCCCTGTAGCCTCAACCTCTCACTTCCCTTCTGGAAAGCCATTCCATAACAAAGAGTCAGTCTTGTCTGTATGTCTGAATAAAGAATCCATTTTTTCAATTCTAGAGGTATGGGGAAGCCAGTGGGGTTAATTCAGCAAGGGAGTCACAGGTCAAAGTTGCAAAACTAAAGCTCTTTTCACTATAGACATTTTGACGCCAGCGTTAAGGTTTATGAGACTCCTAATGATCTCGATGAAGACAGTAGATAGAAAAATGGATTCAGACACGGACGAGATTAAGTCTAGTTTGGGACACTTGCTAAAATCAACCTCAGCTGACTAACCTAATAAGGAAAATAATATACGCATTAACTGTTTCATAGAGTTATTTTCAAGAACATTAATCATAAACTGTAAAGTATGACACAAATGCTATCTACTCAGATTTTCTTAAACTATAATTTAGATTGTATATTTCTCTACTGAGTTTCATGTACCACATATTTCTTAAGCATTTATGTGCAATGTAACAGACAAGAAGAGTGGAAAACAAGTTCTGCTTTTAATGGAGACTGGCTTAGTGACCATGGACTTTCCAGTAGCTCCAGTACTAGGTGTTTTCATCTTCTTAACCTTTCAACCCTCTCTAAAAAAGGAATTATGAGTAAGAGATAAAAATAGTTTCAACTGTCTCCATGGTGTAATACACCAAGAATTCCAAGCAGGTAACAATGTGACAAATCAAACTGCAGAGAAGGCTAATAATAATATAATAATAAAAGGCTAATAATCTCTAATCCATTCATTCAGCAACCCTTCCCTCACCTGTCACCATACTGCTAAAAACAAAAAGCCAGAAGCTTGTTCAGACTGGAATGGTAACACACTGTGATGAAAAAAAATCAGCAAGACAAATGAGGAACAAGAGGGAACTGAGGAAATGCACCAGTGTGTGTGGTACTCTACTAGGCCTTTAGGAAAAGGAACGGGCACCTAGATGGGGTCAATTTTGTCCCACAGAAGTCATCTGGGGCCAACAATACAAACTCCTTAGCAGGGGGAGAAGACTGACACAGTTTGGAAATTTAGCCCTGAAGGAAACTGCTATAAGAGGGGAAGGAGTCAGAAGTAAGCAATAGGAAAAATATTAGGAGCAAAGACTGAAATTACTAAAGATCTCAGGAGAAAGAAAAAGTTAAAGACTTCAAGCATAAGCATACAAATGAACCGGGAAGATACTAATAATAAAAGAGAATATGCCCTCTAGATCAGCTATAAGTCTAGATATCTATGAATAAATACTGCAAAAGACAGCAAAATGAATCAACACCAGATGAAGCAGAAGGCTCTGTGGATTCCCAAGAAAGCGTGGAACCACAGCAGGGTGCTAAATGGTTTAAAAAAGCAATAAGAATTGTGAAAGCAGGACAAATATCCTGCACAGCCAAAATTGGTAGAACAGAAAAACTTGAATCCAAAAGTGGCATTTGTTTCTCACCTAAGAAATAAAAGAGAAAACAAATGATTGGGAAGGCAAATACACAGAAATAAAGGAAAATCTGGAAAAAGGGAAAAGCAATAATTTTCAAGAAAACGTGATTTCTATGTAAGCAAAATATGTTGGTCTCAAAGACAGCATATATCAAGACAACTTAAGAATTATGTATCTCTCAGAAAAAAAAAAAGTAAAAAAACTTGAAGACCATAATGTAAGAAATAATATAAGAAAACTTTTATCTTCACCTCTCACCTGGATTACTACAATAGTCTCCTAATTGGTCTCTCTGTTCCCAGTACCTCCCCTCTCTGATCCAACCTCCATACAGCTGCCAAAGTGATAACATTAAAGTACAGATATGATCATGTCATTGCTTTCCTTAAGAAGCTCTAAGGGCTCCCTACTACTCCAAGATAAAATTCCTTTATTTGGTATTTAAAGCCCTTTGTAATCTGGCTACCATTTATCCTTCTAGACAAATTACATATAATCCCCCCTTATGTACTCTGCGAACTGGCCTACTTGCTGCTCCCCACACATGATATTTCATCACCTGCCAGTGTTTTTACATAGGCTGTTCCCCATGCCTAGAATGTAATCCTTTGTGCTATCCTCTCCCTCCACCTTTGCTTTTTAGAACCCTTGGCCCCCTCCTGATGGGTCAAAATTAACTCACTTCATTCAGGAGGCTTTTCTACATTAGCTTATATATGAACATGCTGAATTCCCAGTAGAATATCGACTCCTAGAGCATAGACTATCGCTTTCCATCCGTACCCACAGGGTCTAGAATAGTGCCTGACACAGAGAGCACTTAAATGACTTGCTTGACTGATCACAGGAACATCAGAGTAGAGGAAACAAAAGCCCCAAAGGTTCAAACCACTGCCTCAACTGTAAATTCATCAGGTTCATCCGGCAACTCTGATCAACTCCCCTACAGAAATATTAGGTAAAACATTTTTATGAAAATACTTTCTACACATAAACCATTATCTTATGAAAAGAATTACTATTTAATCAATCTATAAAGTTCTAAAAGGGAGGAAAAATAAAATAAAATCAGATGAAGCCAACTTAAATGGCTGCCTACATAGAAAAATCATTTTTAGAAAATATTGATTAGTATCTTAGAATCCTAAATTAGACCTCTAAAATTAAACGGTTGAAAGCATAGATATGAATGTATTTTTCCTTAAAATGATAAGCATCTACCTAAAACCATTCAGCAAGCATTATTTTGTAATGGGGATAAGCGAGTAGCCTTCCCAATAAGATTAGGAGTAGGGGCAGCTAGGTGGTGCAGTGAATAGAGCACCAGCCCTGGAATCAGAAGGACCTGAGTTCAAATTTGGCCTCAGTCACTTAGCACTTACTAGCCCTGTGACCTTGGGCAAGTAACTTAACCCCAACTGCCCTGCATTCCCTCCTCCAAAAAGAAAAAAAAAATTAGGAGTGAAACAAGGATGCTCCAAATCACCAATATTATTCAATATTGTATTTTAAATGCTAGCAATTATAATAAAAGAAAAAAATGAAGGAATCAGATTGGACAGTGAGGTAACAAAACAATATCTTTCTGAAGACAGTATGATGATAAACTTAGAAAATCCTAGAGATTCAAATAAAAAGTTAACTGAAACAACTATAATTTAAGCTAAGTAGAAAGAATATAAAATAAACCCACATAAATCATCAGCATTTTTATATACCACCAACAAAGCACTACAAGAAGAGACGGCAAGAGCAATTTTATTTAAAATAACCATAGACCATATAAAATACCTGGGAGTGTATCTGCCAAGACAAACTCAGGAACTATGTGATCATAATCCTAAAACTTTACACAAAAAAGGTCAGATTTAAATAATTGGAGATATATTGTTTATGGGCGGGCAGAGAAAAATACACTAAAAATAAAAATTCTACCTTAAACTAATCTACTTATTCAGTAGTCAGCCATCCCAATCAAATTACCAAAAAATTATTTTATTGAGCTAGAAAAAATAACAAAATTCTTTTGGAAGAATATCATAGGAATTAATGAAAAAAAAATGTAAAGGAAGGAGGCCTAGCAGTACCAGATTTTTAAACTGTATTATAAGTCAGTAATTATCAAAACTCTCTGGTACTGGCTAAGAAATAGAATGGTAGATCAGTGGAATAGAGTAATACACAGTAGTAAATAATTAGAGTAACCTTGTGTTTGATAAATGTAAAGATTTAGATAAGAATTCACTATTTGGTAAAAAATAGTTGGGAAAAATGAAAAGCAGTCTGGCAGAAACTAAGACATAGATGGATACCTTACACTATCTACCAAGATAAGGTCAAAATGGATACATGACCTAGACATAACAATTTTCATAAGAAAATTAGAAGACCATGGAATATATTACCTATCAGATTTATGGATAGGAATAAATCTTGTTTATTTATGAGTAAACAAGAGATAGAGAACATTCTGGGATATGAAATGGGTAATTTTTATTGCATTAAATTAAAAAGATTTTTTTTTGGGGGGGGGGGCCTAGGTGGCGCAGTGAATACAGCACCAGCCCTGGAGTCCCTGAGTTCAAATTTGGCCTTGGACACTTAAACACAAAAACTAGTTGTATGACCTCGGGCAAGTCACTTAACCCCAATTGCCCTACCTTCCCCCCTCCAAAAAAAAGAAAAGTTTTATACAAATAAAACCATTGTAGCCAAAACTAGAAGGAAAAAAATGCTCTAAATCATTATTGAATAGAGGAAAATAAATTAAAATTACTGATATCTCACACCTATCAGATTTACTAAAATGAAAAAAGGGGAAAATGACAAATGTTGGAAGAGATATGGAAAAATTGGAACACTGATATGCTATTGGTGGTACTGTGAATTGATCCAACCATTTTGGAGAGCAATTTGTAATTACGTCCAAGGTGATCAAGGAACTAAGCATCAAGGAACTAAGCATTCAAACCAGTTGCCAGCTACATTTCCCTAACACTTCCCATCTTTCCAAGCTTCCTTTGGTATGTTTTCATCCATTTTTGTATCACCAAGTAAGAAAGGCATTAAGAAGAAAAACTTGATAGGACAATGATTGCTTGAATGTAGAGACAAAGGAGAAAAAGGTGTCAGTCCACCCTAAAGCTCCTACCTTGCATGACTAGGAGAATGATAATAGAAGCAATGTCTGACCTCTTTTTAAACACCTCCAGTGATAGGGAACTTACTCTTGTAAGGAAAACTTCATGTTCTAAAATACTTATAGCAGCTCTCTTTGTGGTGGCAAGGAACTGAAATTGAGTGGATGTCCATCATTTGGGGAATGGTTGAATAAGTTGTGATATATGATCATGATAGAATAATTACAGTGCTATAAAAAAATGAGGAGTAGGCTGATTTTAGAAAACAACATGTGAAGACTTGTATGAAATAATAAAGAGTAAAATAAGCAGAACCAAGAGATTATACACAGTAACAGCAATATTGTCTGAAGAGTTAACTGAATAACTATTTTGAGTCATATGAATAGTCAAATCAACTACAAAGGACCTATGAAGGAAAATGCTATTCACCTCAAACACTGGTCTTCTCTAGAGTAAAACAGACGGAAAGGAGAGAGAAAGACAGCTCAAAACTTAAAATGTAACTTAAATATTTTTTTAAAATTATTTTCATTAAGATGGTACTTAACAACAATGAAAAATAACTCTCTGGCTTCATTTATTGCAATGCTTGCATATGACAAATACTAAATGGGACTAATTTTACATAAATTTCACAGTTCATATTCTATGGACAACACATAATACATACAGATATTATACACATATACACACACATGCATGTACATACACACAAAATGTACTGAGTTGAAAAGGAATCTCAATTATCTAGTCCAAATCGGTCATTTTATAGAAGAGGAAACTGAGTCCCAGAAAGAGTTCTTGCTTAGTTGTCAATTATAGCTAGAAAACGCAGATTTTCTGAGCCCCTAAAAAATCAAGTGCTCTATAACACAAATGAGTAATAACAATAATAAAGAATTGTCATTACTAAGAACAAAACAGCCTCACATTTAAACATTTCTGCACTTACAGAGTGCATTCTGCCCAATATCCAACGATGTGGGTAGCACATTTATATTATTCTTATTTTCCAGATGAAGAATGTGAGAATCTCTTTCCAGAGAGATTCTATGTCTTGATCTTAGTTATATAACACTAGTTATTGTTTTATAATAATTGTTTTGTGACATAAAAGAGGCAAGAGAAAGCAGTTATAATGGAGGGGAAGAGGAGGGAGGTGAAAGGGAATGAGTCAACCTTACTCTCATTGGATCTGGCTTAAGGAGGGAAAAATATACACACTCAATTGGGTAACTTACCCTACGGGAAAATAGGAGGGGACGGCAGATTGGGGGAGGAGATAGTCAAAAGCACACACTTTTGAAAAGGGGCAGGGTCAAAGGAGAAAACTGAATGAATGGGGGGCAGGACCGGATGGAGGGAAATAGTCTTTCACAATATGACTACTATGGAAATGTTTTGCATAACTACACATGTATAACCTATATTGAACTGCTTGTCTTCCCAGTGGGGGTGGGTGAAGAGGGAAGAAGGGAGAAAACCTGGAACTCAAAGTTTTAAAAACAAATATTAAAAAGTTTTTACATGCAACTGGGAAATAAGATATACAGGCAATGGGGTATAGAAATCCATCCTGCCCTACAAGAAAGTAAGGGAGCAGGGAGTAAGGGCAGGGGGAGTAGATAGGGGTGGACAGAGGACAGGGCAGACTGGGGGAGGGGGAAATCAGTATGCTTGTCATCTTGGGGTATGGGAAAGATGGGGAGAAAATTTGGAACCCCAAAACTTATGGAAATAAATGCTGAAAACGAAAAATAAATAAATTCTGGAAAAAAATTGCTCTGAGTTACTAAATCAAACCTTTATTAAAAAGTTCATCTAAAACTAGGTTCCTAAAACCTCAACATCCCTTTTCTTCATCATTAACAACTAATATGTCAGGCAGAATGGCAATTTTATAGGTACTAGAAGACATAATTAATCTGTCGTTTTAAATCTTTCTCATTATAATACGTTTCAGACACTCTTCAAAACCAGTAAGAAAATTTTATCTATTTATAAAACTGGATGGGATTCTCCTGGCACTAATTTTTTTTGTTTGTTTCTTTGATTTTAGTTTAAAACATGTATCAAGTATATTTTATACAGCTAGGAAAAGAAAATTTTTAAAGGACTTTAATGATTTCAAATATTATACTGTAATAGTATACACTAAGAACAGTATTGTGCAAATCAGCATCAAAAGAAGAAAGATCTCTATTCTTAAAAAGTTTAAGTTCAGGTGAAAGATGCCATGCACCTCCAGAGAAAGATGGAATTATGTACTGTATGGTTTCATAGGGGAGAGGAGAGGGGGAAAGAGAGGGAGGGAGGGAAGGAAGGAGGGGGAGAGGGAGGGGGGTAGGAGGGAAAGAGAGAGAGAACATGAGAGAGAGACAGAGAGAGAGAGAAATGTTGGCCTTCTCTCATATGCAGTTGGGAGTTAAGAATTTCACTTTTCCCAGGTGTGCTAATTCCAAAGGTCAAAAAGATGCTTACAAGAAATCAGTGAATGTTAACAATTAAGAAAAAGTAGCTAAAAGGTTAAAAATATCCTTAGGGGTCTGAACAACTACCTAACATCCTGGTCCTTCCAACCAGACATAAACTAGAACAAACAATTAAATATTCCCTGAAGGTAGAGATGTTGCAGTCAACTAAAAAAGGGGTGGGGGGGTTTACTTCCAAAGCTTCTGTAATCCTAGAGGGCAACTTTGGAAAAGATACTGGCTGAGGAGCCAATTCAAGGCCATCCTGGAAGGTCAAGAAAAATTTAAACTGGATCTTTAATTGAATTGCTCTAAATTAAGTCCCCTTCAGAACTTACTCTCTTGGACTCTGCGGCAACTTCATTCCCCCAACTACTGACCTACATATACCCTGGAATGCAGCTGACTTGAAGAAAGACTTAGGGGTCTTTGGGAGCTGACTTTTATGAAGACTAGGACAAATATATTATTTAACCTTTCAAGGTATTTTTAGTTACAAGAAACACCTATGGATTCGTCATTTTCTGGTATCCAAGGTTGTCATTCTATGGTCTCTACTATTTTCTAAGAGCACAGATCAACTCTGTCTAGCAAAAACTGAATATCCACTTACAGATATCACACAACAATTTTGCCTTCTATTCATATACTCTGTAATATGTATAATTATTTTATATGACATCAATAGCACTAGTCTTTAAAATTTTCATTTTGTGCAAAGTAAAATTATAAAGTTTAGATTGAGAAAGGCAGTATCTCATTAATAGATGATTTTAAAAATATTTACCTTGATCAAATATTTTTCCCATCTGTCTGCTGTTACAGATTTACCAATCTTCCTCATCAGTTTCAAATGAAGCTCCACCAATTCTTTTGGTACTTTAAAAGAGATAAGAAAATACACAAAAAAGTTAGCTTATATTAATTATTTCATATATAATTAAGATTTTAAAAAAGCATTTGGAAATATTTTCTTAAAAAGTACAGAAAATTTTAACAAAACATACCATGATTTAAATCCTGTAAGTTATATGAGATACAAAAAATAAGTGACCTCTTTGCCTATCCTATGTATTTTGAATAACTTGTAACAGCCTAGAGACAGCCCAGTCAAGGCCTCATTCTACCAGAAAGTTCAAGAAAGGCTTAATTAAGCTAAATAAGGAAACAGTTCTATAGTCTGTCTCACCAGAGAGTGAAGTGTTTAAAAAGAGGCCAAAGGACCACTTGTCAGGAATATTATAGAAGGAATTTGTGCTCTGGGGAATCACAGGAGAAGATAACCTTTGTAGTAAGCATCAAAAAACTGATTATATAGAAAAGCAATAAGAAAACCATAAAATATAACACAATTCCAGGGTAGTAGTATTATTCCTATCATCATTCTCCTAGTCATGCAAGGCAGGAGCTTTAGGGTGAACTGACTCCTTTTTCTCTTGTCTCCACATTCAAGCAATCATTGTATCAAGTTTTTCTTCTTAATGCCTTTCTTAACCTGTGATACAAATGTAAGACAGGCCCTGCCCACAAGTGGCTTACATTCTATGCAAAGATGAAAATATGCCAAAAGAAGCCTGAAAAGGTGGGGAGTGGTAGGGGGGAGTGGTAAAGGAAAGTGACTGGGAAGTGGTATGAAGGTTTGGTTCCTAGAAAGAAAAAATAAAAGATCACCTATCAGAGCCTGGCATCTTGAAGGCAGAATCCATTCCCACTGCAATAGACCTAGCTTAGGTTCTTATCTCTAAGACATAACTATTACAAAAGTATCCTAATTTAACTAATTTCCCTGCTTCCTCCAGTCTCTTCCCCTTCCAATTCATCCTGCAGATGGAGGCAGTTCAAAATCCATCAAATATTTGCTTTTATCATGTTATTCCTCTAACTCCCTGCTTGAAAATTTCAATTGCTTCTCAATGTCTATGAAATTGATAGAGTACATTTTCAACATCATCTTAATTCCTTTTTCTAATATCTCACATGTATTACTATCTGGGACTTGAATAGTCTGACCTTTCCTGCTCTCATATGTGAAATCTTCCTGTTTTTGTCAAGTAGATCTCTTCATCTTACCCCAAATACCCCTTTGCTCCTTTCTTCCATATCTACTTCCCTTATTATGCCCTGTCTCCTCTCTTCTGAAACCTGTCTTTCAGGGGCTAACTCAGCTTCCACATTCTCCATGAAAGTTTTTCTATAAATGCTATATAAAGTTCTATAAAACTCTATATAAAAACTATAAAGTTTCTCTATAAACTCTCTCTCTGAATATTAATAATGAATATTAATAACAGGTTTTTTTTTTCAGATTTACATAGTGGTTTATACAATCACATTTGTTCCTCACAATAATCTTGTAAAGTACATACTACCGTTACTGTTCCCATTTTACATCTTAGGAGCCTAATGATAAGACAGTTTAAGTGACTAGCTCATAGCCATATAACTGAATCTGAATTCAGGTTTTCCTAAGTCAAGCACTACTCCACACCGCTATACACTGAGTGCTTCCTCCTTTGAACAGCATTTACTGTCTGTGCCACTCAATTTGAATTACTTACTGTTTTACATTGTTAGAGCAATAGCAACATGGTATAGACAGCTGGCTTTGACAGCAGGAAGATCTGGGGTTCAGATCCTGCCTCTGACCTGTACTGGCTAAATGACTATGGGCAGAGCCTTCCAGTTTCCCAGTCAACTCTCTAAGATTCTAAGTTACAAATGAGTTGCTGATCTGAAGCTAAGAAGTGTATTTCCATTCTTATCAAACAAGTCAGGCTCTCAAAATAATATTATTTTCTTTTGTGTATGTAGCTTGTTTTCAAAGGAAACATAAAATTATCAGAAATCTTGACATCCTTAGATTTGAGGGAAGGCAATTTGGGGGAAAAAGTGAATTTTGACTTAATAGGTATTTTTATAAGCATGAAGTCATTTCATAAAGTTTAAAAATAAAATATATTTGAAATTGGTATGTCTATAAAGATATTATATTTGAGATTTTTAATGTAAAAAGTTTATTCAAAGTCATATAAATTCACTTTAACATTTCTGAATCTGATTTTCTTCATGTGCAAAACAAAGAGATTGTACTAAATTTCTAAGGTCACTGCCAACTCTAGATCCTATGATTCTAATGGTAATTTACTTTTAAATATTTTTAATTTTCGTTAAAAAAACTTTAGAAATCTAACATCTTCTTGCCAATGCATGAAGGGCAGACAAATGGCAGAGAAAAACACTAAATAAAAGAAACATGGGCAATATAGTACAACAGAAAATTGTGTTCTATACTTTGTATCCATGGTAGAGTCAAGAAGGTTCAGAAAACATTCATTTTGGAAATTGTTGCAGGCTAAAAAGCAAACAAAACCAAATGCAATGAATATAACTGCTGACTGAGGAGCCTTTGTATGTTTTATTTTTTGAGCTGCCATTCTCAGCACTATTTAGTATAAATATATTCTCAGCAATATTTAGTATAAATATTTCTGAATGTAGGTTTATGGTAAAGGTTAGAGAAGATGGAATTATAAATAGAAAGCAAGAAGCAATGAAGTTAAGGCTGTGTTACTGAAAAGTCTTGCCAATCACGTTGTTGAGGAAATGCATAGGTTTGTCAGAACTCCATACTGCATTTATGGGCAAACACCCAAAACGTTCTTACTGTTTCCCTGAAGAGTTATTTTCCTATGGCAAGTCTCAAGTGTGCTACAGGTTTTGTAATTCAATCAAATCAACAGATATGCTTTTCTTATCACCAAATGAATTTTTAATTTTAAGTAATATGAAAACTGATTTTTAGCGGATTCAATGCAATGCTCTAAGCTAGCCCATCAAGATCTTTTATAATTATTACTCTCAAGTATCAGTAAGTTGGGTATTCCTTCCAGTTTTGTGATAACTAGGTGGTCCAGTAGATGGTAAACTGAATCTGGAGTCAAAATAAAGTAAATTTTGGGACGGTTAGGTGGCACAGTAAGTAGAGCACCAGCCCTGGAGTCAGGAGGACTGAGTTCAAATCCAGTCTCAGACACTTAACTAGCCATGTGATCTTGGGCAAGTCACTTAACCCCAATTGCCCTGCCTTACCCCCCCTCCAAAAAGCAAAAACAAAACCAAAGTAAATTTAAATACAGCCCCAATTACTGATTCAGTGTGTAACCCTAGTTAAATCACAGCCTCTATCTGCTTCAGTCTCCTTATCTGCTAAATAGGGACAACAACAGCACCTACCTCACAGTGTTGTTAGTAAGGCTCAAATGAGGTAATATTGTGAAAGTGCTTTGCAAACCTTAAAGTGCTATAAAAATTCTAGCCTAGCTATTATTACTGTCTTCTGCAATTTTGATAAATATACCATCTATGGTTGACAAAGTTACTGACACAGGGAAAACTGCACACAAATCCATATATACTCCACTAGAACCTTCTTTCCAAATTGACTATTAATAACTATTTTAATCCACCTCACTATACTAGGTGCCTTCAACTGCTAGTCTAGTAGCTCTGTCTACAAAGGAAATATGGCTACATCTATTATTCATGATTCTGTGCTTTCTATAATCATCACTTCCTTTTCTAGATGTTCACTAACCACCCCTTTAATAACATACTGTAGTATTTTGCCAAGAATTTAAGTCAAGCTCACTGGCTTAACGGCCATCCCCTTCCTCTTTGTTTTTAACTGGCAACACAGCATAAGGCAGTGGAAAGAACACTGGACTGATAATTAAAAAAAAAAAAGTTCCATAGTTCCGTAGGCAGGTCAATTAGCCCAGGGCCTAAAAAATGAAGGCCAGGACTAAATGGTCTCTAAGCTCTCTTCTAGCTTTTATTCTCCAATCCTAAAGTATCCCTCCTACTCCCATGAAATTTCAAAGATGACAGTTGTTGGCTTCAATGATCAAATCTATAAATGCCATCAACAGTAAGGATTCCAGTAACTTAAATTCCAAGGGAACATAGATGTTCTCTTACTAACTCCTTACTACTTCTGGGTATTATTACCTCCCTGTTTACCATTTTTATTCTGTCCTTTCTAAACTGGAGATCATTCTCTTTTGTAGGGAAAACTGAAACAAAGACTTGAATAACTTTGTTTTCTCTCCCTGATGTATTGTACGGTGTAGCTAAAGCATACATCTCCCATCTTTCATCATTCTCCTTTTCCTCAATTAATTTTTTTTTTTTAAAGAAACTGGGTTAAGTAACTTGCTCAAGGTTACACAGCCAGTTATTTCTGGGTGTGGTGCTAAGTATCTGAGGCTGGATTCGATCCCCAGGTCATCCTGACACTGGGGCTGGTGCTCTTACTCGCTGAGCCACCTGGCAGCCCCTCAACATGATTTTTAAAACAACCTTTTTGTTGGCTTTGCTTTCATTCTGATAATATACAGGTGTGGGGAACCTGAGGCCTAAATGTTATCTTCTAAGTCCTTGGGTACAGCCTTTAGACTGACTCCAAATTTTATAGAACAAATCCTTTTATTCAGGGGAATTGTTCTGTCAAGTTTGGATTCAGTCAAAGGGCCATATCTGAGGGCCTAGGGGACCACATGTGGCCTCGAAGCCATGAGTTCCTCACCCCTGGTATATATCAATGTATTTCACATTTCTTTAATGAAAGGTGGAATGCATTTTCTGTCATCAGTTTACCAGGAACTCAGTTCAACTGCCATTTTCATATTGTTTCTGTTTATGCCATTCCATATCAATTCATAAAAGTCCTGACATTCCTTATAGAACCATGACATTTTTTTTTGGAGGGCAACTGGGGTTGAGTCTTGCCCAAGGTCACACGGCTAGTAAGTGTGTCAAGTGTCTGAGGCCACATTTGAACTCAGGTCCTCCTGACTCCAGGGCTGGTGCTCTATTCACTGCACCACCTAGCCACCCCAAACCATGACATTTTCATATTTTATATTTATGATCTTGCATTTATCCTCTATTATGAACCCTTGCTTTCATCTTCTGTACATGACTCTTGAAGATGAGTCAAGATTGAAGAGGAATAAGCAGTGCAGACTAAGTTAGTGATTAGAAATCTAAGGCGAAACCAAGGTAGATTCTCTTTCCAGCAAAAGATTAAAATTCAAAGTCACAGGCAAGTGACTATGACAAGAACTTTGTAAAAGAGGTGCTCTAGGGGACAGTGGACCCAGATCAAAAGAAAAAACCGGAAATGCAGTGTTGTAGCTCTGTTCTCAAAGAGGGCATTTAGGATTCAGCCTCCTGGCATAGTCATTCAACACAGGAGAAGGGATCTTCGAGCCGGCTCCAGGAGCAAAACAGGGCCATGGGAATTCTGCTGACCCCAGCAGCTGGCAGGACACAAGATAAAACCGGTCAGGACTATACAAGACCATATAAGTTTTATGAGAAGTCTACAGAGCTTAGCCTTAATACAAAGTTCCAATCTCAGAAGTAACGTTGGAAGAATGAGTAATCATGAATTTTAAAAATCCAAAATGGTTGATGAGTTCCCTATATGTCCACATCATTGTTGTTAGAGAACTCCCCTTTGTTCCTACTCACTGGAATTTCTTCTCTCCCAAGATTTCCATCTAATCAGGGTTTAATGTGAATGAATGTTAAGCATTTATTAAGTGCTTTCCATGCAGGCAATGCACTTTGGGGATACAGAGCAGAAGCTTGCATTCTAATATTGGAAGACAACACATTGAGAAGAGGTGACCAGGGAAGGGAGTTATGTACTGCAAAGGAGGAAGCTGGGGGATGGGAAATAGGGAAGACTTTTCTTTTCTCATCAGGTTATAATCTAGACTTCTCCATCAAGTCCCATAAAACTTTTCATCCTGGAAGATCACTTCAACCCTGGAATCCCACCTGATAAGTACCCTTGGCCTGCACCTGCAAGGCTTCTCTCTTGGATGTATGGCTCTTCCCCAAAACCTCCACTGGCCCACCATTTCTTCATTTCTCACCAGGCTGCAATACAGACTCTTCCATTATGCCCCAGCCCCAACCTTCCTTCTTCCTTGGTCCCAACCTTTTAAGTGCTTACTTCCCTTATTAAAATGTAAGCTCCTTGAGGGTAGGGACTGTTTTTCCTTTTGCTTACATTTGTATTCAGTGCTTGGCACAGTGCCTGGCACATAATAAGTGCTTATAAATGCTTGTTTACTGACAGATAGTAAGATGGCCTAGGTTGATGGCTGGACATCTGAAGCATGTCCTAATGCCTTGAATAAGTCAGTAGATAGCGTAGGCTAAGTGGGCTAGATGGCACTCAATTTAATGTGTGTGTGTGTGTGTGTGTGTGTGTGTGTGTGTGTGTGCGCGCGCACGCACAATACATTTGTATCAGTTTCCTAGATATACAGGATATTCAGGCTCTTATTAGAGATAATTTTGGTAAAGATGTTTTTCCCCTAGTCAACTGTTCTCTTCTTATTTTAAAAGTTGATTTTATTTATGTAAAATCTTTTTAATTTTGTGAAATCAAAATTACCTATTTAATGTTTTGGGCTTGCTATTCCATTTTTAGTTAAGAATCTGCTTTCTATCAACAGCTGTGAAAGGTAACTGATCTGGTTTTCTTTTATTTCTTTTGTAGTGTGATCTTATGATGTATAAAGATAGAACAGGTTGTTTTGGGAGGGTAGGGGTGGATATGAAATGACAGATTCTGCTGCTACTGAAGCTGTGAATTGGTCATGTCATTCAAGAAAGCAATTTGGAATTTTGCAAATTGACTAAGATACCACTTAAAGTATACAGCCCAGGAGGGTCAAAGAGAGAAAGAAAGCTATTATAAACAGTAAAATATTCATAATAGTACTCTTTTTTTAAGTAGCAAGGAGCTGGAAACAAGTACATAGAAGAAGGACTAAAAATTATGTTGAATGAACATAATAAAATATTACTGCACAATAAGAAAAGATGAACATGAAGAAAACAGAAGCATGAAAAAGGTATATGAACAGAAGCAAAATTAAGTAAGCAGTACCAAGAAAATACAGGACTACAATAATGTAAATGTAAAGAAGAACAATAAGATACAATCTGAACACTGTATTATAATAATGAATAAGCCTGACCCTGAAGAAGATATGAAAATGCATATCTCTCCCTTTATTTTTGCAAGGATGGAGGACTATAGTAATGGCACACTGCCTATAATGTTAAATTTGATTAATGTGTTAGTTTTGCTAAACTACTTTTCTGGGTTTTTTTTTTTTAATTCCCTTGTAAAAAGAGGTAGCTCTCCAAGCATGGAAAAGGAATATGTTGGGAAATAATGTTGATATAAAACAATTTCTAAATGCATCAAATCAGTTGTTTGTTTGTTTTTTTAAGTCATTAGCTGCTCTTAGACTTAAAAGATGCACATAAACTTTTCTCAAGATAGTGGAAATGATTGGAAACAAAACAGCTTGGCACTCTCAAAACTACTTTTAACAGGGGGCTCTCTTTGAAGAAATATTGTGTGATCTCACCAGATGAGATTCTGGGCAGCCAATGAGAGACCCCCGGCTTTGAAAACCCAGATGTTGATGCTTCCCTCTCTGGTAACTGTGATTTGGTATAGATATAATGCTTGGACAGTTTGGAAGCCTGTCTGCTTGATCTGTTTCACTGTCTTGATAATTCTGTCTGTATATTCTGAAGTTCGGGGTGCTGACTCTTTTTCCCCTGAACTAGGTAAACGATATATGTTTGATTGATTAAAGTAAGCTTGTTAACCCATTTTGAGTTGCTTTCCTTTAGCAAAGCAGATCTAAGAACCTGTGTTGGCAGCCACCCTGAAGACGCTGGGGTGCTTGCTGCTACAAATGGCCTAGAGGATGGGATCTGCAGAGTAAAAGGAAAGTATGGGGGCTGGGATAATTGTTTGTTTCCCAGTTGTAGTAGCTGTGATTCTGTGGAGCCATGGACCAGGAGATAAGAACGGCCTGCATGCTGACTTTGCTAAGCTGAGAGCAGGAATGGTGAGCTGCCTGCATCAGGACCTGGGCAGAAGCCAGGAGTGGCTGCAGCCTGAGGAAGGAGAAGGAACCCAGGAGTTCAGAATTCAGCCACAGGACAAGATAAGAACTGTGCAGCAAAGCAGGGGCACTGAATGTGTTTCCTTGCTGCATCCCACAGTTTGGGTCCCAGGGGGAGGATGGATTTGTGACACTGGTGGGTGGGGTGATGTGCCATGGAACCCCAAGGACCCCACCCTGTTGGTTTTGTTACCCAGCCTCTTCTCTGGACTTGGAAGCAGGGGCTGGAGAAGTGTGAGGGGAAGAACACCCCCCTCCAACCAAGGGAACTTTATTTGGACTCTTGTTTTGAATTGATGTGATAATTCAATGTACTTAGTGTTTCTTTAAGGCCCTGTGGCCACTTTGGTAACTTTAGTTATGTATCTAGAAAATGTGACCTAAGAGAAGGTTAGTGCTAATTCAAATGTAAATTGTCTATGCTATGGGCATGAAAGATCTTGGGGCCCAATGTAATGGAAATGCAAATTTAAAGATCTTCCCTGCCCCTAGGCTTAAGAGACTCTGAGAACCTTCCTTGATTTGAAAATATACTCTGCCCCCTAATAGGCTCAATGTGGCCACATGGAGCCTGTGACAGGAGGCTTGGTTTTTCAGGAATGCCCACACCTTGATGCTGTGTGACTGGGCATTGGGTCAAGAGGGTGGTTACATTCTGACTCAGGAGAAGGCTATATAATCCCTGATGTGAGGCTTTGCTTTGGGGCTCACTTTGAAGAAGTGTTGTGTGATTTGACCAGATGATACTCTGGGCAGTCGTTGAGAGACCCCTCACTTTGAAAACCCAGATGTTGATGCTTCCCTCTCTGGTAACTGTGTATGGTGTAATAGTAATGGAATTTAAAGATCCCCTGCATTGGCTTGGTTTTTGGATTGATTGTGTTAAAACCCAGAGCTTGTGAATCCCACTTGTGGGATGGACTTGTTGAAAAGAGAGTGCTGAAGTGGAAGGAGCTGGTGACAAATTTAGAGACACAAGAAAAGAAAGAGGCAGAAGAACTTTTTGGAAGCAGCATCTTGGAGGCAGAGAAAGACAGAGAGAATTGCTGAGGGCCAGTTTGAATTGCGCAGGACTTTTGAGAGCTGCCACGGACTGAGGAGACATGGCTGTTATGCTGGTACTTTCTCTGTCTGTTTTGATGTTGTTTTGCCAAATGATTTGTTCATTGGTGAAAGACAGTCCTGTTGTTGCAGAGTTCTTGAAACCTTGCTGTTGGTTCAGAGCTCCTGAGACTGTTCTGCAGACAGAGAGTGAATACTGTCCACTGGTGAAGGACAGTGCTGTTGTTGCAGAGGTCCTGGAACCTTGCTGAAATCTGGAGGGTAATGAGTACCCATCTTATGAGGTATGAGTAATGAGACCATCATCAGGTAATGAGACCATCCCATCTTAGACATGCACAACTGAAGATACTTCTAAAGCATAGTCTTAAAAGACTATCTAGGTTTTATCTAGACAATAAGAGAACCAGACCAAAGAAAGTTCCATGTTTCTTACAGAAGTACACAGAACCTAGCCCTGATATAAAGTCCTAAATGGAGAAGTAAGGCTGGAAAAATGAGTTAACAGAAGAAAATGACAAAAATATTATGGAGCTAGAGAAATTCAAGAGATAAATCCAGGAATTTACACTATCACAAAGCAAAGTCACAAATTACTAGAACTCCTGGAAATATGAAACAAGCATCAGAACCCTTGAAAATTTGACTGGATTAGAGGGAAATGACTCCATGAGATGAAGAAGAGAAAGCAAGGGTAAGAAACCATGATTAGGGACTAGGCAAGTAGAAGATAAGAGCAGCAGAATATTAGCAGGTTGTTATTAAATATAGTTAATTAGTACTATGAAATCTCCCTTTTCATTATTCTTTTCTTCTATGTAAAGAATGGGGAATAGGAGAAAAGAAGAAAGCAAACTATAGTATAATGGAAGGAAATGCCTAAATAATAACTGTAAAGGGGATGAACTCACCAATAAAATAAAGGTGGGAGCAGAATGGTTTAGAAAGCAGAATGTAACAATATACTGTTTGTAAGAAACAAAAAGATTTAAACAGATTAGAGAACTAGAGCAAAATATTTTACAATTCAGGTAAACTCAAAAAAGCAGGGGTAGCAATCATGATCTCTTAGACTACATAACACTAAAGACTGATTTGATAGAAGAGATTTCAAGGAAAACGTTGTTATGCTTGGTTTAAGGAAGCATAGACAATGAATTAATATCAATACTTAATATATGCATATCAAATAAGAATAGCTTCTCAATACTCTAAGGAAAAGTTAACAGGAATAAATTCCAGATTTATAAGAAAAAAAAAAATAAAATTATAATAGCTAGGGGATCTCAGTCCACCCCCACTCAATACTAGACAAAAAATAAACATTAAAGAGGTTTTACTCTTTCTAAATAGAATTTTAGAAATAAGATTTGATAGCTCTCTAGTAGTTGAAGAATAGAAAGAAAAAGTATACATATTCTCAGCTGTGCATAACACATTTACAAAAACTGACTTATGTACTAAGGCACATAAAACTCACAAATACAGAAAAGCAGAAATATTAAATCAACTTTTACTAAAAATAATGCAATAAAAATTATATTCAATAAAGGTCCATTAAAGAAAGGATTCATATTAAATGGGGACTAAATGTAGAAATCATATTATAAAAATATTAAAAAGAGAAGCAGCCAATATACTTCTCAGTTATAGGTAATATCTTTTACAGTTAAAAAGCACAACTAAAGGATAAAGGTAATTACAAAAGATAAAAAAAAGTCAATAAACATTTAAGTTTGATTTTATGAAATTGAAAAGCATCTGTACAAACAAAATTAATGTACTTAATATAAGAAAAGTAGTCAAAAGAAGAAAAATCTTTGTATCAAATTTCTCTTATAAGTGCTGGATAGTCATGATATAGAAATAATTAACAGATTTTTTAAAAAGTCATTTTCCCTTAAAGTGGTCTAAGGATATGAATAGTTCTCAAAAGAAACACAAACAGGGGCAGCTAGGTGGCGCAGTGAGTAGAGCACTGGCCCTGGAGTCAGGAGGACCTGAGTTCAAATCCAGCCTCACACACTTACTAGCTGTGTGATCTTGGGCAAGTCACTTAACCCCAATTGCCCTGCCCTCCCCTCTCCAAAAAAAGCAAAAAAAAAAAAAAAAGAAGAGAGAGAGAGAAGAAAAGAAACACAAACTTATTAACAACAACCAATGCAAACCAAAACAGTACTTTGGCAAAGGTGACAACAGCTAATGTTGAAGGTTTTGTGGAAAGATGGGCATACTGGTACATTGCTGATGCACCTGTGAACTATGCAAATAAAGTGGCTTTAAAATGTCCCTATCTTTTTACCTATAGGTTCCATTACTAGGTTTATATGCCAAGAAGGCTATTAACAAGAAATAAGTCCCTATATATACCAAAATATTTATAGCAGTACTTTTTGTGAATGCAAAGAACTGGAAACCAAAAAGATGTTCATCAACTGGGGAATAGCTAAACAAATTGTGGTTCATGAATGTAATGACACACTATTGTTAAATAAGAAATCATGAATATGACAAATATAAAAGCAAAGAAAGTTCTGCACGAACTGATGCACAGTGAAGCAGACACAAAAAAACAAAATATACAATGACAACAACAATGTAAATGTGCAGAACCTCACACAAAAATGTCTAAAGTACAGTCAATTCTGTTATAATTTGACATGTCTTTCTAACAAACACTATGCTAAGCGAAACTACAACAGAAACCATGGGAAAAATTAAAGTATGGACAGAAACCTCAAATACTTGGTCAATAACACACAAAAAAGTAAGAACTTAATAAAAAATAGCACAGTTCTATACAAGTTAAATGGCCAATTACTGCAAAACAGTGGCAGCATCTGTGACCTCCAGCTGCTGTACCCCAGTTTCCACTTCCTATGAACTGGAGCAATATGGGCAGATTATGATTCTTGAGCCTCAAGGGGCTTCAGCTATGGGGAAAAGGAGAGTGTGGATCAGCCTTCCTCCTCCCAGAAAATATACAATACACTAACACTTCACCCTGACACAGACCTGAAGTTTGCTTGTGAAAGTGGGTTGCAGAATGTGAATTACTGTGAAGTGGCACAGTTTTCTCATAGAACAAATCATGCAGAAGAAAATCCAAAGTCTGAGTTATGTGAAAAATGTTCCCTGATATATCAATCTCATTGAAACCAACTTACACTTTCAAAACATGCATTATAGCAGAAC
Organism: Petaurus breviceps papuanus; assembly: GCF_028583685.1. Lineage (NCBI taxonomy): Eukaryota > Metazoa > Chordata > Mammalia > Diprotodontia > Petauridae > Petaurus > Petaurus breviceps. The sequence continues at coordinate 8,674,510 of NW_027187352.1, forward strand.
TGACTGTAACTGTTGCAAAATGATAAAGAAGCATGGCACAAAAGAAGAGCAATGAAAGAAGATACTCATACCCCACACCTTTGCAGAAGGGAGGTCCTCAAGTTTCTGCAATACAAATATGGTCTTAATATCCAAATCAAAAAAGAAAAAATACAGACAAATATCCTTAATGGATATAGACATGAACATTTTGAATAAAATATTAGGGGGGAAGCTAGGTGGCACAGTGGAGAGAGTGGTGGGCATGGAGTCAGGAGGACTTGAATTCAAATCTGGTCTCAGACACTTATTAGCTGTGTGACCCAGGTGAAGTCACTTCACCCTGTTTGCCTCAGTTCCGCATCTGTAAAATGAGGTAGAACAGGAAATAGCAAACCACTCCAGTATCTTTGTGAAGAAAACCTCAAATAGGGGCATGAAGTGTCAGACAAACTGAAATGACTTAACAGCAAGAGTCTCTAGGAACATATCAAAAAGACTGTACACTATGATCAAATAGCATTCATACTAGAAATGCAAGGTTGGCTCAATTACTAGAATGTAAGCTCCTTATGAATATGGACTGTTTTTCTCTGTACTTTTATCCCCAGTGGGTAGGTCACAGGCTGGAGCAGTGTAGTTGTTTAATAAATGATTGCTAATATTAGCAAAATGACAAACATATAAAAACTATATGGCAAAAACAAATTATTAAATCAAAAGATGCATAAAAGGCCTTTGATAAAATATAATACCCAATTCTGAAGGAAAAAAAAACACTGAAAATCACAGAAATAATGGGATCTTTCCTTAATGTGATAAATAAAATCAATCTAAAACAAGAGTCAGAATTTTATGTAATAGAGAAAAATTAGAGGTCCTTCCTCTAAGACAAATGGTAAAGCGAGGATATCCATTATCATCACGATTTGAACAAGGTACACAATAAATCTACATATCATCAGCCTTTTTATTTATTATCAACAAAACTCAACTGGAAGATAAAGATATTCTATTCAAAATAACAACTAAATGTATAAAATATTTTTGAGTCCACCTACTAAGATATCCAAAGGAACTATATGAGTACAACTATAAAATAATCTTTATAGAAGAGAGAGCTAAATAAATGAAGAAAAAGTAACTGCTTGTAGTTGGGGGTCATGTCAATGTTGCTTAAATTAACTTTCTTACTCAGGTCCATACCAATAAAACTAGTTCTTGAGAACTACAAAAATAATAACAAAATTCAAATGGAAGAACAAAAAGTCAAGAATCTCTAAGTAAATAATTTAAAAGGGCAGAAGAGGACCTAGCAGCCAGATCTCAAACTGTACCATAAAGCAGTAGTCAACAAAACTACTTAGTAATAGCTAAAAAACAGAAAAGTGAATTGGTAGAAGCAATTAGGCACATAACATATAGAAGCAAATGAACATAGTAACAGTGTTTGAAAAACCCAAAGACCCCGACTATGGGGGTAAGGACTCACCATTTGACTAAAACTGCTGGGAAAACTGGAAAGCAGTCTGGCAGAAATTAGGTTTAGACCAACATCTCACACCATATACCACAATATGCTCCAAATGGATACATGACCTAGATATAAAAGCTCACATCATAAACAAATCAGAGGAGCAAGGAAGATAATACCTTTCAAAACTATGGATAGGTAAAGTCCATGACAAAACAAGAGATAGAGAGAACAATGACAAAAATCTCTATTACATAAAATTTAAAACTTTTTGGCACAAACAATATCAAAGAAACTAAAATAAGAAGGGAAATAGTTACCTAGAAAAAAACCAACAACTTTGTGGCAAGTATCTGACAAAGGACTAATATCCAAGATAATAAAGAACTGATTCAAATACCCAAAAAATGGCAGTCATTCCCCAATAAATAAATAAATGAACAAAATGTCAAAACAGAAGTTCTCTAAAGAAATCTATGCTATAAACAGATATATGAAAAATATTCCATATCATCAATTAAAGAAATCTGTATTAAAACAATTTTTAGGTTCTAACTCATACCTCAGATTAGAGACAAGGAAATTATAATTGTGAGGGGCTGTGGAAAAACAGAAACCCTAATGTAGAGCTGTGAATTATCAATCCAGCCATTATGCTAAGCAATTGTGCATACTCTCTGAAGAAGAAAGAGAATCATATGCAAAAATATTTAGTGCCTTTTGTTATAGCAAAGAACTGTTTGCTATAGGAAACAAAGGGGGTGCCCACCAAAAAGAAGAATGGCTGAATAAACTATAGCACAAGAATATAATATTATTTTTCTGGAAGAAATAACTAAAAAGATCATTGCCAAAATCCTAGGAAGATTTGTATGAAATGACAAAGAAAAAACTGAGCAGAACCAAGAGAACAGTTTACACAGTAAAAACACTGCAAAGTAAAATAACTTTGAAAGACTAAACTGTGATCAATGCAATAACCAACAACTCCAGAGAACTATGATGAAACATGCTAACCACCTTCTGACAGAGGTGATGGACTCAAGGTATAGAATGAGAAATACATGGAGGGGGTCATGTCAAATATGTAGGAGTCTTTTGTTTGACTAAACTTATTGGTTAAAAAGACTTTTTTTCTTTATATGGTGAGGGAACCAGCATGTTGTCAATAAAAGAAAGAAAAGAAACTAGGGTCACTAAAATATTTTTTTTAATGTACATGAAAACAGAATTTCAGAAGAAAATAGACAAACATGACAGCTTTGAAAGTAACATGTTGAATTTATTATTCACTTTCTATAAGTCTTTACTAATATTCCTTAATGTTAGCACCTTCCCTATGTTGATTATTTCAAATTAAGCCTCTGTTTCTACATGGCTGTTTGCATATTGTCTCCCCCACTGAACTGTGAGATCTTTGAAAACAGGGACTGTTTTTTCCCCTTTGTATCCCCAATATCTCTACATAACACCTGGCACAGAGGTACATAGTAAGTACTTAATAAATGCTTGTTGATTTGACCTAACTAAAAGAATAAGCTATATATAACATAGATCTGTGGTTTCCCATATAATCCTGTTTCTGTTCTACTTTGTATATGGAAATATAGTCATTAAATTCAGAATATGAATAAATACAGTTCAAAAAGATATGGTTAATATAGGGAAAAGTGAGGTGGTGCAATGGGCTGGGCCTGAAGTCAGAAAAACTCATCTTTGTGAGCTTAAATCCAGTCTCAGACACTTTCTATAACTGTGTGACCACCTGTTTGCCTTAGTTTCCTCATCAGTAACATGAGCCAGACAAAGAAATGGCAAACCACTCCAGTATCTCTGCCAAGGAAACTCCAAATGTGGTCACTAAGAGTCAGACATGACTGAATAACATCTCTAGTACTTAGTATAGTGCCTGAAACATAGTAAGCATTTATGAATGCTTGTTTTCTTTTCTCCTGTGAATTTCTGAAGGTCTTAGATATTTTGGGGGGCACTTCATTCTCTCTGATGACTTGGAAACAACAGTTAGATTATAGCTTTTAATCTCTATGTTATCTAGTCTGTAATATATTTATCATCCTCACCATGCCCCTTAACTATGAGCACTTCCTAAACTTTGTCTATACATACTTTCTTGCCTGGTAACCTAGTCAGCTCCCATTGGTTATCTCTAAGCAGGTGACTCCCAGGTTTACCTATCCAGTCTTCAGTCTCTCTTGCACTCTTTATACTCCACTTGCCAGTCATGTAAAAAATAAAAAACGATGTTGCAAGGCCACCTCAAACTCAGCATGTCCAAAACAGAATTCATTATCTTTACCTTAAAACCTACCCTTTTCCCAAGATTCACAATTTCCAATGAGAGCAACACTATTCCTTCCAGTTTCCCAGGCTTACAGCCTAAGTATTATCTTGATTCTTCTCTCATTCCTCATGTCCAATAAGTTGCCAACTCCTTAACATTTCTGCCTCCATAATATCTTTTGCATCTTCCCCTTTCTCACAAGATCACATAATCACTGTTTTTTTTTCCATACAGTAGGAAGAAATTCAGAAACCATCTAGTTCAAACTCCCTGATTTACCCACACTACTATTCCAAGGTCTCCAAAGTGGTCTTCTTGCCTCATGTCTTCTCCCATTTCAATCCAGTCATCAGACATACAGATACTAAAGTTATTTCTCCTCTAACCCTAACCATGCCACTCCCCTCCAAATTTCTATAGTTCCCTATTGTCTCCAGAAGCAAACATAAACTCCTCTTTTGACTTTTGAAGTCCATTACAACCTGATCCCAGTCCACCTTTCTATTATATATCACTCTCCTTGCAGCACACTGTAATGCAGCCAGATGGGTCTTCCTGCTGTTTCTTACCTGATACTCCATGCCCTATCTCTGTACTTTTAAACTGGCTGTCACCAATCCCTGGAATGCACCCCCAACCCCTCCCCATACACTTCCTTCCTAAGGGGACTCCTACCCTGCCGCTCCAGTTCCCAAACCTATCTGGCATCCTCTCTTTATTCTACTTATATTGTTTCTCCTATACAATGTGAGCAAGCTTTTTAAGGGCAGAAAATGCTCCATTTTTGTCATTTTATCACTAAAACCTAGCTTGGTAAGTACTTAGTATGTACTAATACTACTATGTATTAATACAAGCTACTACTATATCTTAGTAGTACTAATGCTATGTATTACTAAATGCCATTAAGGGAATGGAAGAGGAAAAGCATTTATATAACACTTACTATGTGCCAGGCACTGTGCTAAGTGCTTTATAAATATTATTTCATTTGATCCTAACAGCCCTGCAAAGTACGTGCTATTATTAATCTCATTTCATAGATGAGGAAACTGAGGCAAACAGAGGTTAAGCAACTTGCCCAGGGTAACACAGCTACTAAGAGTCTGAGATTTGAGTCAGGTCTTCTGAACTCCAGGTCCAGTGCTCTATTCATTGTACCACACAACTACCTAATTAACTAATGCATTAATAGCCCTTCTTAGTGTATTTCAAATCCCCAACCTTTCACTTTTATATTTTAAATAATGGTTTAGAAATCCAGATGCAATTTTCTGATCTTTTCCAGGATGTACTACTGATTCATTTCCATAGTATTTTCTTACCCATGCCACAGAAACCTCTTCACCCTGGAAGCTCACTCCATCCTTGGACCACTTCTCACACTAGAAGTATCTTCCAGCCTTGTGCCCTCTCTCTGATCAGCTGGCTCCTCCCAGAACCTCTGTTTTAAGGAGGCCCAGTAGGGGTGGCTAGGCGGCACAGTGAATAGAGAACCAGCCCTGGAGTCAGGAGGACCCTAGTTCAAATCCAACCTCAGACACTTAACACAAAAAACTAGCCATGTGACCCTGGGCAAGTCACTTAACCCCAATTACTCTACCTTCCCCCTTCCAAAAAGAAAAAAAAAAGGGGGGGGACAATTTAAAATATTACCCCAATATCTTTCTGGTCCTTGTGTTAACATGAAACCAGAAATAATAGGGAACACTCCTGAATCAGGTCCACCCCAAGCATCAGGTTTGACCTCTCTACTGTTACCAATCAACAGTTATCTTCATTACCCCTTAGGGAGGGAGTCCTCAATCACCACTATGAATCTCTTTCTCTGATCCTTCTGTGCAATCTCCCCAATGGCAAGATCAATAGATACACTTAATTCCTTAAAGGACAAGCAGCTCTCCAAAAGGTTCCACTTGCTAACTCCTCAGTGCTTCCTCTTCCCTTATTATGTATGACAGTCATCTATCTATCCACTAAGCTCTTAAAAAAAAAAAGTCTGGCTTTTTCCCCCTGCAACTTCAGGTTGTCTTCTTTCTTCCCTAACCGAAGCTTTTCTTCCACTGTAGGCAGTCTTCAAACTCCTTTTATTGTCTTCTTCTAGGAAGCCAGAAAACACCCTCTACCCTTATTTCATACTATTACTACAATAACGCCCACCCAAACTATTGGTCACTCTCTGAAATTGTCTCTTCTCCATACCTTTGTTCACACTGCCCATTTTGTATTTAATATAGCCCTCATATCTACTTCCTTCAAAGGCCACCTCTTCCAAAAAAGAAACATTTCCTAACTCTACTGTGCATTTATATTCCATTTTATATTAGTTTTCTATTTACACATTTTTCTCCCCTTTTAGAATACAAACTTTAAGAGTGGCAGATTCTAGTCCAGGTTCAAACACTAATTACTGGGTAACATTAGGCAAATTATACAATCTCTCTTGGCCTCAGATTCCTAACCTATAAAATAAAGGGTTTGAATAAAGGTTTTCTGAATAGCAGATAACAAACAATATAAAGTGTTTTAAAGTTTGCAAAGTACTTTTTTTTTTGCCTTTTGGAGGGCAATTGGGGTTAAGTAACTTGCCCAAGGTTACACAGCTAGTTTTTTTGTGTGGGTGTTAAGAGTCTAAGGCCTGAACGATTCCAGGGCCAGAGCTTTACTTACTGTGCAACCTAGCCGCCCCTGCAAAGTGCTTTCTATATATGCCTTAGGCACTATTTGTATTATTATCTCCATTTTACATGAGAAATTTACCTGCCAGTCCTAAAATCCTAGGATTCCAAGACTATGACTGTTCTTTCAAAGCACCTACTAAAGGGCCTAACACATTAATAATAATAGCAATAATAATATTTATATGGCACTTTACAATTTACAACCTATAATACTTCATTTTAGCCTCACAATAACTGTGCAAAGTAGATGCTATTATCATTATCCCAGTTTTGCAGATGAGGAAACTGAGGCAGGCAGGGATTAAGTAACTTGCCCAGAATTACACAGCTAGTAAGTGTGAAACTGAATTTGAAGACTGGTCTTTCTGCCTACAGGTCTAGTGCCTTAGACACTAGGCTACCTAGCTGCAAGCAAAATATCTGCTCAATTGTTTAATTCAAACTAATACATTCCCTATTTTGTTTTCAACTGTTGCCACTCTAAAGTACAGAATATTAGTGGCTTTAGAGTTGAAAAATCTGACTTTAAAATCTTGACTCAAAGACAAAGAAGTTGGAATTGAAGTTGGACCTTAGCTAGTCTGGAAGGGATCTCAGCAACCACCTAAGTCCAATATACTTGAAAGGAATATATATGCAGTAGAATACAATCAACAAGTTGTCATCTATCATCTGCTAGAAGAATTCCAACAAGAGTTGTTCCTGATGTAACATCTAAATCAGAGGCCCTGCAATTTCTACTGCTCTTGGCTTTAGAAAATCATAAATTATTTATAAATTCTTCATATATTTAGTAACACCCTATTTCTGGTCTCTAAGGAACTTTTCAGTCAGCTAGGTGGTGCAGTGGTTAGAGTGCCAGGCCTGAAGGCAGAAAGACTCATCTCTGAGTTCAAATCTTGCTTCAGACAATGAGCAGTTGTATGACCTTAGGCAAGTCACTTAAGCCTGTTTGTCTCACTTTCCTCATCTGTAAAATGATCTGGAGAACCAAATGGCAAATCACTTCAGTATCTTTGCCAAGAAAGCCCCAAAAGGGGTTAAGAAGAGTTGGACTCAACTGAACAACAAAGGTGCCTTTCAATGATAACATCCTTTCATTTAACATCCACATAATGGTTGCTGTCAAGCACTCAATTCTTGCCTACAGAGCTAAAATACAGTTTGCAATAGCAAACCTTGAACTTCAGAACAGAGAAGGCCTTCAGAATTTCATCATCATCATACTGGAGGATGGGAAGGGGTTCCCATAAAGTCACCCCGATGCTTTATTTATGGACAACTTGAGAATATATCAACTTATTGAGAGCTCTTAGTGGCTCATCTGCAAATATTCTGAGAGCTGGAGTTTTTTGGTATGTTACTCTCTCTTTCTCTCAGTGGGGAGAAGAAAGGGTGTTTTAAGTTCTTTTCTAATACTGCATATAATTTTAATTCAATCTTTAATAATGACAATTTAAAATATTACCATAATATCTTTCTGGAAAATAGTCTGTTAAAATAAGACATGTTCATGTTATTTAGAGTGTTCCATGTCTAGCACCTCTCAACACTTTCCTTGAAGAAATGTGGTCTTGTAAAAAATACACTGCATTTAGTACCAGAAGATGGGTGTGACCTTGGCTAATTCACTTGACCTCTCTGGGCTTCAGTTTCCTCAACTATAAAATGAGGGGGGTTGGACCAGATGATCTCTAAGGTCTTGGTACAGGGGTAAGAGCACTGACTGAATTTAAGAGTCCAACCCCACCCCCACCCCTGTTCAAATCCCACCTCAGACAGTTACTAACAATTGCTAGATGACCGTGGGTGAGTCAGTTGATCTCACAGAGGCTCATTTCCTCACTGGTAAAATGAGGGGTTGAACTAGGCAGCTCCTGAGGTACCGTCCAGCTCTAGACCTATGATTCATCCTTCCCAACTCTAAACCTTTGATTCTAGCAAACCAAAATGAGCAACTTCCTTCACACATAGCCCATTCTTCCTGTAGTTACCTCCATGGCCACTAGATGGCATTTAGGCACTAAGGAAAAACAAGCCAATACAGAAAATGAAAAAAATCACAAGAAATTTAAAAGTGATAAATAAGTTCAGGAATGAAATCAGTGTGCTTTTTATCCATCACAGGAAGAACAAATTTGGCTATAAAAAAGCAGGAATGCTGTATTTTCCATCTGGTACTTTCAGAAAAAAAAAAAACCATTTGTAGGGACTAACAGAAGCCACAGTGGACTCTGACCCAAGAACAGAGATTTTGATGGGCTCAGTCTATTTGACTGATTATCTGTATTACCTTAGTCAAGTCACTTGTCTTTATACCTCAGCTTCCTCATCAGTACAATGTAGGGTTTGGATTAGATCATCTCTAACATTCATTTTCAGTTCAAATGAGAAAAATTATAAAGCGCTTTAACACAATGCCTGGCACATAAGTGATATATAAATGTTATTAATTATTCCAACAATTTATAACTAAAAATCCAAACAGCTGACATTTTAAAATGCTAGGTAAGTCTCTAAAATATCTAAGGTGTAGAACAGCTGCTGACCTACATCAACAAGAGTTTCCTATCACCAAAGGAATCAGGAGGTACAGAATAAATTTTTTTAACCCTAAAAATTAACCTTCTAAAAAAATAAGTTTTATTATACGAAATTAAACAGGGAAACCAAAAATGGTAAGGGAGAAAATAAGAGGTGGAAATACTAAATTCCTCCAAGTGAAAATATGTACTGCAATATATATATTTTATATACTACATCTGTTCAATTTATTGACTTAATAAACATCTGACTACTCACAAAGTATCTGGCAGCATACTAGAGAATACATAATATTGTTGATACTTGACTCCAACAAGCTTATAACCTAACATTGACTGGACTATAAAATAGTCTAATATGTCTAAGATAAGTAGTGAAAATAGTAATAGTTCACATTTACATACAGCTCTAGTATAGTTCCAAATTCTATAAAAAAAATTGCTAGCATTTATACAGTGTTTTAAGATTTGCTGAGCACTTTACAAATATTATCCTCATTTACTTCACCAGAACCCTGGGAGATAAACTGAGGCAAACTGAGATAAGGTGACTTGCCTAGGGTCACACATCTGGTGTGTCTGGTCACAGCTCTAAGTGTCAGAGGCCAATTTATAATCAATTCTCCCTTAACTTCAGGACCATTCCTCTGTTCACTATGGTGCCACTAGCTGTCTCATTTCTACAATGTGCTTTAAGATTTGAAAAGCATACAACTTTACAACTACCCTGTGAGATAACTATGGTAAGAATTATTATTTATATCGTAAAGTTGAAGGAACAGAGCCTCCCAAGAAATTTACTTGCCTGGAGTCCCACTGGAAATCAGAGAAGGTGACAGGATTTGAGTCCGAACATTGTGAGTCTGAAATGTACATTTAGGGTTAGGATTATAATTGGAGTTGGAGTGTTCAATTAAATCAACAGCAAAGCTTCTAACTCCAGAAATAATGGTTTGAAAGTGAAGAGAAGAAATCCACTATCTCTCTGAGCTAGCCTAAGAAGGGTTTTTTGATGGTAAAAGTCTGAGGTCAAATAAATAAAATAAATATCAGAATAAATTCTTGAGAATGCCTTACAAATACAGAAAGGTAAGCATTATAAAAATAATAATAGTAATAATAATACATTGTATACTTTTCTACATGGAACCTCATAACACCACCTCAAGTTTTTCACATATTCCTTTCCTGCCAAGCAACAATTATCTAATTAGGGTGAGGAACAATATGAAATACAGGTAGTAATTCCAGGTTAGAAATGCCAATGTGCAACTGGCTTTCCTCAAATCTCGGTCTAAAATACCACCTTGTACAGTGGAATACCAGCCCTAGAATTAGGAAGACCTGAGTTCAAATCCAGCCTCAGATACTTGACACTTACTAGTTGTGTGACCCTGGGCAAGTCACTTAACCCTGATCACCTCGCCAAAAATAAAAAAATTTAATATAAAGCTTGTGCTTTCCCTCTCTTGCTTATCTCCAACTTATCCTTTATATGCTTGTTTATTTATAGTTGCTTGACATTGTCTCCCCTACTAGACTCCTAGAGAGTAGGGACTTTGACTTTCTTTGTATCTTCAGGGCTTAGCACAGTACGTGGCACACAGAAGGTGCTTAATAAATGCTTACAAACAAAATACACAAAGGACAATTTGGGCGTAGTTGCAGAGAAAAAGTATTAGAATTAAGGGGGGGAAGATGGCAGAATAGAAGCAGGACCTCCCCATGGCTCTGGCTTCCACCTTCCCCAATCCATGTAAAAAGGCGACTCTAAACAAACTGTGGAGCTGCAGAACCCACAAAATGACACAGAGAAAATAACCTCCCCCTGAGGACAGCCCTGCAGGCATAGGCCAGCACAGTGCTTTGGGAGCCAAGCCCAGCCCCACTGCGAGGCTTTAGCCCCAGGGCCGGCCTGACCAGCCTCAAGTCTGAGGGACTCCAGATCAGCAGCAGCTGTGGCCATTTCCAGAATTATCAACACATAGATACAAGGGACAAAGTGAGAGGTCAGTGCAGTCTGGACTTTAGGACCCAATATGTAGACACCGGCACAGCCAGAAAGCAATAAGTGGCAGTTTCAGCTGCTGGCCTGCAGAGTGTAGGGGGACCAAGCACCAGTCTGAGGGGTAATCGCTCTTGATTTAACCTGCTTGGATCTGGATTGCAGTCTAGGGTGGAGGTCCTGGGGTGCCTGACCAGCTTCCCAGAGTGTGTGGAGACCTCAGAGAGGGCACCCAATTAATACCTCCAGCAGCTGAGAAAACCCCAGTGTTTGGGACAAAAGCTCCCCTGTCAGGTAGCAGAGTCCTACTGTGGCAAAAAGCCCAGGAGTCAAGTGACTGAGGGGCGACAGGACCAGGCAAAGGAAACAAAGCAGACAGAAGATTCTAACATTAGACTCCTATTTTGGGGACAAAAAGGAGCAAAGCATGGAACAGGAGGAAGACAGTGAAGTCAGAACTCTTGCACCAAAAGCTTCAAAGGAAAATACCAGCTGGTTACAGGCCATAGAGCACCTTAAGAAGCAGATAAGAGAAGTGGAGGAAAAATTAGGAAGAGAAATGAGAACGATGCAAGAAAATTACGAAATGAGAGTCAACAGCCTGACTAAGGAAAATAACACCTTAAAAAATTAGACTAACTCAATTGGCAAAAAGAGGCTCAAAAAGGCAATGAGGAGAAGAATGCCTTAAAAAGCCAAATTTGCCAGATGGAAAAAGAATCTCAAAAGCTCACTGAGGAGAATCATTGCTTCAGAATTAGATTGGAGCAAATGGAAGCTAATGACTATGAGAAATCAAGATGCTGTTAAACAGATCCAAACAAATGAAAAAATAGAAGGCAATGTGAAATATCTCATGGGAAAAACCACTGACCTGGAAACTAGATCCAGGAGAGATAATTTTAAAATTATTGGACTACCTGAAAGCCATGATCAAAGTAAGAACCTAGAAATCATCCTCCAGGAAGTTCTCAAAGAAAATTGCCCTGATGGAGGAATTTGTACACAATTACAGACACAACGTATGTGTGATGACCAACTTTGATAGAATGGACTCTTCTCAACAAAGCAGGGATATAAGTCAATCCCAAAAGACGCATGATGGAGAGAAAAACGTGCATCCAGAGAAAGAACTAGAAAGAACTAAATTTATATCCAGGTGGAAGCAAAATACCTGATCTTTTTCGTTCTCTTATTTGATTTTATGTCCTCTTTACCATTTTTCATTCCAGCTGGTATAATCCATCCTTATAACCTGACCACTGTATGATATGAAAGTATTTACAGATCCTATACTTGATTGTAAGACGCCATGGGGGGGAGGGGAGGGAGGGGGACAAGGTGTGAAGTTCAAGGAATTGTGGAATTGAATCCTGTAAACTAAAAGGAAACAAACAAATTAATAAATTAAAAATTGAATTTAAAAAAAAATTGCTCTGATGTTTTAGAACCAGAGGGCAAAACAGAGGTTGAAAGAATCCACTGATCTCCTCAAAAAGATCCCAAAAAGAAAACTCCTAGGAATATTATAGCCAGGTTCCAGAATTCCCAGATTAAGGAGAGAATATTACAAGCATCCAAGAAGAAACAATTTGAATATTTTGGAAACACAATCAGGATAACCCAGGATCTGGCAGCTTCTACACTGAGGGATCGAAGGGCTTGGAATATGATATTCCAGAGGTCAAAGGAGCTGGGATTAAAACCAAGAGTCAGCTACCCAGCAAAACTGAGTATCATGTTTCAGGGGAAAATATGGTCATTCAGTGGAATAGCGGACTTTCAAGAATTCTGTTGAAAAAACCAGAGTTGAATAGAAAATTTGATATTCAGATACAAGAAGCAAGAGAAGCATGAGAAGGTAAACAGGGAAAAGAAATCATAAGGAACTTATCAAAGTTGAATTATTAACATTCCTATATGGACAACAATAACTGTAACTTATGAAACCTTTCTCAGTAGTTGAAGGGAATATATATATATATGTCTATATATGAGGGTATATGGGCATATATTACACATATGTAAATGTGTGTATATATGTTTACAGGTATACGGATATAGAGGGCACAGGACCAATTTAACAGGAAGGGATGATACTTAAAAGGTGAAATTAAGAGGTGAGAGAGAAATATAATGAGAGGAGATGGGGAGAGACAGAATGGGGTAAACTAGCTCATATAGAAGAGGCAAGGGAAAATGGTTACAATGGAGGGGAAGAATAGGAAGGCAAAAGGGAAATGGGTCAACCTTATTCTCATTGAATTTGGCTTGAGGAGGGAATGAAATACACACTAAATAGGGTATCTCACCCTACAGGAGAGTAGGGGGGAAGGAGATGAAAGGGGGGATGATGGAAGGGAGGGTAGGCTGGGGGGGAGGGAAGTTGGAAACATCCACTTTTGAAAAGGGATGGGATCAAAGTAGAGAATAGAACAAGTGGGAGGCAGTATAGGAGGGAGAGAAACATAGTCAGTCTTGACTATGTTATTGTTTTGCATTAGCCACACATGTACAACCTACACTGAACTGCTTATCTTCCCAGTAAGGGTGGGTGACAAGGGAGGAAGGGATTGAATCTGGAATTCAAATATCAAAATCAAATACACACACACACACACACACACACACACACTATTATTAATACTATTTTACATGTAATTGGGAAATAAGATATACAGGCACTGGGACATAGAGATCCACTGGAAAAGTCGAAAGAGGTATGGGAGAAAATATGAGAGAGCAGATTGGAGGCAGGGATATCCTGTGGAACTGCGACTTTGGGGTGGTGGGTAGGGGGAAAACGGGGAGAAAATTTGTAACTCAAAATCTGACGGAAATGAATGATGCCAATCAGAAGTTAATAAAGCATTTGGAAAATGAAAAAAAAAATAGAATTAAGGGGGACTGGGAAAGACTTTCTGTAAGAAGTGGAATTTTAACTAGGCCTTTATAAGGAAGCCAGGAAGGAGAGGGAGATAAGAAGAGAAAGCATTCTAGGCATGGTTAGGCAGTGAAAATGCCCAGAGACTGGAGATGGAATATCCTGTTTTGAGGAACAGCCATGAGGACAGTATCACTGGATCACAAAATATGTAGGTGGGTATAAGATGATTAGAAAGATGAATGTGGAGGAAGTGGGTGAAGAACCAAAGACAATTTTATATTTGATCCTAGAGGTGATAGCGAGTCCACCAGAAGGTATTAAATAGGGAGGTGACATGGTCATATCTGGACTTTATGAAGACCACTGTGACAACTGGGAAGAGCCTCGAGGCAGGAAGATCCACCATCTGGATACTGCAATAGTCCAGCATGATGGACAAGTTCAAAGGAGTGCAGGCTGGTGGGAAATGAAGATATGGCAATAGAGCATGGCCTTAGGTCATCATCTCCAAAACAACAAAATGAAAAAAAAAAATCCAAAAAATGAAACTGTATAATGTTCTAACTAGTCTCCCTGCCTCTAGAATCTCCTACTCTAATTCATCCTTCACACAGTGGTCAAAATATTCTTCACATACATCATTTAACATACAATTACATCATTTCCATGACTCAAAATCTCTCAGTGTTTCACAACTGCCTAATGATTAAAACTCCTTAAACTGGCATGCAAAGACCTCTACAATTTGCCTCCAATCTATATTTCCAGACTTATTTCACAAAACTTACCTTTACTAACCCTGTTTCAGCTAAAATGACTATGAGTTGCTTTCTGATTTCACCATGACTACTGAACATTTATATAAACCCTGCTCAAACAAGTGAGATTTGTTCCACCAAATATTTCTCTGCAGAAATCTTTTCCTTCTTTAAAGGGTAAGTGGAATAATATTAAGAGCACTAAATGTGCTGTCAAAAGACCTGGGTTCAGATCTAAGTGCTGTTATTTACTGCCCCTATGGTCCTGGCCTGGTCACTCCCCCTCTTTGGGTTTCAATTTCCTCATCTCCAAAATGAAGGGTGATACTGGATGGTAATGAAGATTCTTCCAGTTTTAAATATTATAATTCTAATTCATTAAATCTTCCCTGATTCCCCTAACTAGACAGAATCACTGCCATCTTTGAATTCCATGAGCAAGACAAGCTGTAACAATTAGAGAGCTCTCTAAGTGAAATGGGATGCCTTAGGGGTAGTAGGGATGTGTGCGATGGATGGCAATGAAAGCTCTTCTAATTTTAATAATCTGTTTGACCACTACTCTCCACTTAAACAGAGTAATTTTAGTCCTTACTCTACCTGACATCACTGACACACTTTCTCCTGTATACCCTCACCTCTTCTACCTGCTCTCCTGAATCTCAATCTTTAGGACCATGTCATAGGCTTTTTCCTCTTTCGGTATTCATCCCCTTAGTAAGTTTCACTTGACTATAGATATTTATTCACTGGACTCCAAGTATCATGTCTAAGAAAATCACTCTAAAACACTCCAACAATAAAATGTTAACTTTTAGTTTTCTAACCATGATTTTGCACCTGTAGAGATTGGTTTCTGTTTGATTTTGGTACCACTGTATTAGATGAACACTTCCTATTTGGCCTCCTTAGTTTCAGCCTTTTGCTCTATTCCAATCCATCCTAATAAACAAAGCTGACAACATCATCTTCCAGAAATACAGATTTAACCAGGTCACTCCCTCACCTAAAGCTCCTCAATGGCTACATGCTAAAAAGTCCTTATCCTGTATCTTTATCCCTCTACAATCTGGTTCCTATCTACCTTTCCAATCCTTTTTCATACTACACCTCTCACAAACTTTATTTTCCAGACAAACTGGAATACCCACCATGAAAATCCATTTATCCTCCAGCACATTCAGAATCCATCCTCTGTGCCTGCAATGACTTTCTCCAATCCCTACTAGCTCTCAGTCTTATGATCCTGCAACTTCAAAATCCTCATCTTTACAGCTCAAATCAAATGCCACCTCCTACAAAGCTTTCCTTGAGCTTCGTTCTCCCTCCTCAAATTTTCTTGGCATTGATTTATTTGTGTACATGTAAATTGTCTCTAACCATTCCCAACTCTCACCGCAAGCTCCTTAGGAGGCAGAAAGCATTTCAGTTTTTTCCTGTCTCCAGTGCCTAGCTTACTGTCTTGTATACTGAAGGTGTTTAATAAATGTGAATTAAATCCCAATAGTTTTACATGGTCATCTTCTACCTCCTAAATTCTCCTCGAGTATTTAACTCTCTAAGCTCTGGGGCACCCACCCCAGAACCAAAGTCATCCTGATTGAGGGAGTGCATCACTCAAGCTAACTTGTCCTAACTGTAATTCATATGTGATCTGGTCATCTTGTCATCCACCCTATCACTACACCAAGAGGCAGAAGTTGTAAGGACTGTATAGACACTGCCTCTGATTGGAATGCAAATCAAGCAGCAACTTAGGACATAATATTGGAAAGGGAACTTTCAAAGGCAACAAATGCAGAACATCCTCAGATCTTTTTTTCCCCAGAATGCAATCTGGGATTCAGTCAACATATAAAATCTCTCCAGAAAAATAATGGCAAAATCTATTACAACCTCAACTCCACAGATTTAGAGCTGGAAGGGAGGGGCCTTAAGTCATCCAGGTCCTAGACATAAAAGAAAAAATGCTGAGGGAGTAAGTTGGGTTTACTGAGCAGAGGAGGTTCTCTGATTCCAAATCCAGGTCTCCTTTAACTGTTTTGTATTTAGTCTTAGAAGCCAGAGCATGATTTATAAGATTTTAAACATTTTAAAAAGTTAAGTATGTTTATAACTTAACTATTCAGTGAATAAATTATATTTTTGTTCGAGATACCAAGTATTAAAATTTCATACAGGGGCAGTCATATGGTGCAGTAGATAAGAGTGCCCAACCTAGAGTCATGGAAGACTCATTCTCCCAAGTTCAAATTCAGCCTCAGACACTTACTAGTTCTGTGATCCTCGGCAAGTCACTTAACCTTGTTTACCTCAGTTTCTTCATTTGTAAGATAAGCCAGAGAAAGAAATGGCAAACTACTCCAGTATTTTTGCCAAGAAAACCCCAAATAAGTATCACAAAGAGTTGAAGGTGACTGAAAAATGACTGAACACTGCACAACAACAAAATACTCAGTAAAAATATATTACTATTATACTAAGTAAAAATAAACTCAAACTATATATCCCTACTCACAAGGAAGATACAATCTAATGGAAGAGAAAATAAGAATATAAATAAATTAGAGAAGCAAGGAAGTAAATACTTCTTTGGTTAAGGGAAGAACTCATGACCAAACAAGGTAGAGAGGATCACAGAAAGTAAAATGGACAAGTTTGATTTGAAAAAAATTGAAAAGATTTTGTATAGGCCAAATGAATGAAGTTAAAACTACTAGGTAACAGTAAACTAAGAAAAATATCTTTGCAGCTAGTTTCTCTATTTCTAAGAGGTAAGGAACTGATTAAAATATATATAACAAAGAGTCATTCCCCCCACAGATAACCAGTGTTTATAAACAAGCAGCTTACAAAGCATGAAATACAAATCATCAACAATCATAAAAATACTCCAAATCATTAATAATTAGAAAAATGCAAAACAAACAACTGAGGATTCCCCTCATATCCATTAGATTAGTAAAAATGACAAAAAGAGGAAAATAGCAAATGTTGGGGAACAAGTGAGGAGACTGCAAGAAAACAGGCACATTAATACACTTCTGGTGGAGCTATGAACTTGTCCAGTCATTCTGGAAAGCAATTTGGAGATATGCCTCAAAATCTCTAAACCGTACATATCCTTTGAAACCTAGTGACACGAGTACTCTGCTTGAACTCCAAAGAGATCAAAAAAAGAGATAAAGGATACATACATACTGGCAAATAGCTGGAAAAGAAAGGAGAGCCATCAGTTAATAAACATTTATTTAACACATACTATGTACCAAGCACTGTGCTAAGTGATGGGAATACAAAGAAAAATAAAGGATAGGCCCTGTCCTTGAGATTGTGAGTAACATGCAAAGAACAATGTGCAAATGAGATACACACCAGATAAACAGGAAATAATCAAGAGACAGAAGGCACAAGCATTAAAAGGGATTGAGACAGGTGGCTAGGTGGCGCAGTGAGGAGGACCTGAAATCAAATCCGGCCTCAGACCCTTAACACTTACTAGCCATGTGATCTTGGGCAAGTCACTTAACTCCAAATGGCCCTCCAAAAAAAAAAAAAGGAGGGATTGAGAAAGGCTTCCTGTAGGAGGTAAGATTTTAGCACTTGAAGGAAAGCAAGGAATTCAGTAAGGGGAGAAGAGAAAGGAGTATTCCATTCATGGGAGCAGTTAGTGAAAATGCCCAGTAAGGAGATGAAATATCTTGTAAAAGAACAGGAATGGCTGAAAAATTATGACATGCAAATATAAAGGAAAACTATTGTGCAATAAAAATGATAAGACGGATTAAGTTCAGAAAAACCTAGGAAAAATTATATGAAATAATACAGAATGAAATAAATGGAACCCAGAGAAAAACATGCTATTCACCTCATAAGAGATAATGGTAATGAACTCAAGATGCAGAACGTGACGCTTTCAGGCATGGCCAATAGGAATTTGTTTGCTTCACTCTGTATTTTTTATGTTTTTATTTTTTCAGTTTTTTGTTTTTCTCTATGAATTGCTAGCAAAGGGGAGATGTGGAAAGGGTAGTTTGCAATAAGATTAATTACCATAATGTGGGGGGAATTTAGAAAGTCAGAGAATTAATTTTTTAAAGTGCACGAAAAAAAACAGATGGAAGATCTGTAGGAAATATAAAGTTAACAGGTCAGCTTTGAAAATAACATTGAAATTCTTGCAAACTTAAAGGAAAAGAAAGTTATACAATATACTGATGCACGGCTGCATATGCAAACCTCTTTTCTTGTCTTGCTTTGTATACAGAAACGATCTATTTGGTGCATGTTAAGGTCAAAATTTTTTAAATCATTAGGCAAAAAAAATTCACAATATTAACATATATAGAGGCAGCTAGGTGACAAAGTGGCTTAACAGCATTGGACTTGCAGCTAAGAAGACCTGAGTTCAAATTCAGCTTTAGACAAATCACTTAATCTTTCAGCCTCAGTTTCTTCACTTGTAAAATAGGACTTACCTAAACAGTACTGTTGTGAGAAACAGATGAGATTAACATGTAAAATGCTTTTGCATTTATAGCAAATTTATAGCAAATGCTATAAATGTTAGCTGTGATTAATTTTTTAAATTATGGTGCTTTGAAAGACCTGAGACTCCAGATCAATACAATGATAAAATAGGAGAACAAAAGAATGAAGATGAAACATGTCATTAAATTCCTGACAAATATGAACTTAAAATACAGATATACATTTTCAGACATTATAAGAATTTATTTTGCCAGATCACACATATGTATACTAAGGGATTGGTTTTCAGATTGTTTTTTTCTTTTTTCCTTCAATGGGAAGAAGGATGTGGGAACAAAGGATGGCAGGGGTGAAAAAAAAAAAGAAAAGAAAAATAAAATTCTGAGGTCAAGGCTGAGAATTTTTTTTAATTAACATACAGGGTTGCTAAGAATAATAAATAATAGTACAATATTTTTTTAAAAGGTCTAACAGGCCACCAGACAGAGTAATGATCAAGAAGACTATAAACTTCTCCATCCCATCAAGCTCTAACTCAGACCCTAAAATCTACAGTCTAGTCTTAACAGGAAATAAACTGTAAGAGGCTAGAAGCCAGCATGAGCTCTTTTAACTGGAGTCTGAAGCCAGCAGTATCTCTATCTCTACCCTGGCCTATTGGAACAGTGGCAAGGGACAGGTACCCAGCCTCTGTAAAGTCACTGCAAAGGGAGAAAGGGGAGGGCAGTGTATGCCTTAACATCTTCAGTGCTGAAGCACGAAGAATGGATGCATATATTTAGGACCCTTGAAGTAGGCCCAACCACCTAATCTCCAACATCATACCCAGGCATTTCAGCATCACAGCAGAAGACAAAAGTAACTCCTAGTTGAGGATTATGCAAAAAGGACAGGTGGTCAACAAGAAAGGAAATAGAGGTCAGGGATTGAAGTCTAAAGACTAGGTCATCTAGAAGGCTAGGCCAGAATTAAAGCAGCAGCAGCAACTAATCTATAGAGGGAACAAGAACAAACAAGTCTTTAAGGATCAATTAAAAAATGCAGGCTGGAGATATGAACAAATAGAAAGAAAATACCATATGCAATGAAGAAATACTGTGGATTAAGAGAAATCCAAGGGGTTAACCCCAAAGTGAGTATTTCCATAAATAGAACATCAGAGAAAGAATGGTGGGGCCTTAAGGACTCTAAAAGTGACTGGAAGAAATGAATTATGTATTTCTTACATAATGAAAATTTGAGCTATGATGAAAAAAATTAGATTACTACAATCACCACCATCACCACTAGCATTTATATAGCACTTTAAGGTTTGCAAAATGCTTTATGTTATTTTATTTGACTGTCAAAAGAACCGTATCAGATACATGCATAATATTATCACTCCCATTTTACAAACAAAGCAACAGAAGCTAAGAAAGTTTAAGTGTTTTGATTAGGGTCACTTAATGAGGCCTGAGACAGGATTTTGAGCTCAAGTCTTCATAACTCCAAGTCTAGCTGCCACTAGTAATAGAAGGCAGAAAATCTTAAACAAATAGTGGATTTCCTAAGAAACAGAATTAAAGAAATAAAAGCCAATGATTCTATAAGAAAACATAAAACATCAGAATAAAGTCAAAAGACTAAAACAATATAAACATATACATTTTCTAATATCAAAAACAAAATATTTATAGAGAAAAAAAAGGTTAGAGAGGTAATTTAAGAATCAAACTCCATTAAAACCAAGACCACCCTCCTCACCTAAAAACCACTAGGATACTTATTTCAAGAAATCATGAGAAAACCGTGCAGATCTATTAGAACCAAAGGACAAAAGTAAAAATAGAAAGAATTCACTGGTCTCCTCCAGAAAGAGATTTCAAATTGAAACCACCCAGAAATATACTGAAAATCCAGATTTTCCTGGTCAAAGAAAAAAATGTTGCAAATAACCAAAAAGAAAGTTTAGTTATCAAGGAACCAGTCAGAATGACACAGGACTATACTATAAATACTATAAAATAAAGAAAATATTGGAAAATTCCAAAGACAAGTTAAAGGCTTACAAGCAAGAATAAGGTGCTTCCCCAAAGCTAATACTACATGGGGGAAATAGGCCTTTAAAGGAATAGAAAGAAGACTTTCTAGTATTACTGTTGGTAAGAACAGGACTGAGTAGAATCTCTGAAATTCAAACATAGGGAATCAAAGAGAAACTTAGAAAATTTAAAAGCAAAAAAAGTGCAACTAGAAGAGCTAAATATTCATGAAATAGTTACATTCTACTAACAAAATAGATGTCCCTTCAGAAGACCATTACTTTCATCATAATTCAAAAAGGGAGTTAAGAAAGGCAAACTTTTTCAGGACCTAAGCCAGTTAATGTTCTGTTTTGCCGATTTAAAAAGAAAAAAATAGAAGGATGAAAGAAGGAAAAATGTGTAAGAGCTTACTTAGTACTCCTCATTAAAGTATACAAGAAGAGTATATATAGAGAGAGAAAAGAATAAGGGAAATAGGCAAAATATGAATAATTAATTATGATTAACAATTATGACCACAAATGTGAATAAGAAACCCTTACCCATAAAATGTAGGATGACAAAACTGATTAGAAAACCAAATCCAATGACAGATGTTTTTAAGAAACATTTAATCAAAGATAAATGGAGCTGGGGCAGCTGGGTGGCACAGTGAATAGATCACCAGCCTTGGAGTCAGGAGGACCTGAGTTCAAGTCCAGCCTCAGACACTTAACACTTAACTAGCTGTGTGACCTTGGGCAGGTCACTTAACCCCAATTGCCCTCCCCCCCAAAAAAAGATAAATGGAGCTGAAATAAAGAGTTAAGAAAAATGTATTAAACCCCAGGTCTATTAATAATAACAGGCATACATGATCCCAGAAAAGTCAAAAGTAAAAAGAGATGGCAAAAAAAGATAAAACTGAGAAATTACAATGATTGAAGCACCATAGATAAGAAAATAGCAATATTTAAATGCATAAATACATGCATCAAATGATACAGTAGCTAAATATTTAAGAAAAAGGTAATAGAATTAGAGTGGAAGACAGAAAAGAAAAACTAATCACTGTTGCTTTCAAAACTAGACAAAAATCTAATGAGATAAAGAAATTAAGGACTTGAACAGAATTTTAGACAAGTTAGATGGGTTAGATCTCTGAAAATTACTAAATGAGAAGAGAAAGAAGATCCATATTTCCCAGATACTCATGGAACCATTAAAAAACCAACGACATGCTAGGACATAAAATCTGCATACACAATGGAACAAAAACAAATAAAATTAAAACATCTTACATGGATCACAATACAATAAAAATTACAACCAATAAAGGGAATTTAAAGAAATTATTCAGGGCGGCTAGGTGGCACAGTGAATAGAGCACCGGCCCCAGAGTCAGGAGGACCTGAGTTCAAATCCAGCCTCAGACACTTAACACACACATACACACACACAAACTAGACTGTGACCACCTTGGGCAAGTCACTTAACCCCAATTGCCCTCCAAAAAGCAAAAAAAAAAAAAATTATTCGAATTTAAATGGAGACTAAATAATCTAATCCTGCAGAATTAACCAATCAAAAAACAAATTCTAGAAACTACAGATAATTTCAAAGAAAATTACAGCAATAATACAACATAATAAAACTTCTGAGATGGAGCCAAAGCGGTTCTTAGGCAAAAATGTATGCTTCCAAATATTTTCCTTAACAAGAGACCAGGGGTGACCAGGTAGCACAGTGAGTAAGAGCACCAGCTCCAGCATCGGGATGACCTGGGGATCAAATCTGGGCTCAGATACTCAGCACCACATCCAGAAATAACTGGCCGTGTAACCTTGAGCAAGTTACTTAACCCTGATTGCTTTAAAAAATAAAAAACAAGAGACCAAAAGTGGAGCGGCTAGGCGTCGTAGTGAATAGAGCACCAGCCCTGGAGTCAGAAAGACCTGAGTTCAAATCTGACCTCAGACAGTTAACATAAAAACTAGCCATATGACCTTGGGCAAGTCATTTAACCCCAATTGCCTTGCCTTCTCCCTTCCAAAAAGCAATAACAAACAAACATGAGACCAAAAGAACAAACAAAATAAGAAATGTGTGTAGAGTTTTTTGGTTTTTTTTTTTTGGAGGGCAACTGGGGTTAAGTAACTTGCCCAAGGTCACACAGCTAGGTTTTTGTGTGTGTGTGTGTTAAGTGTCTGAGGTGAGATCTGAACTCGGGTCCTCCTGACTCCAGGGCCAGCACTCTACTCACTGCGCCACCTAGCCGCCCCCTCGTGGGCAGTTTTTAAAAAGCTAGAAAAGCAACATTCAAAAATCCCAATACAAAAATAGAAATTCGTAAAAATCAAAGAGGTTAACAAAACTGCAGCCCCCTCCAAAAAACTTCAATGAGTGAATTTTGAAAAACTTATTAAATTATATATTTTTAAAAACCCTTAATTTTAGAAATATACATATAACTGAGTCAAATCTGTAAGAATACAAGTCATTCCCCAACTGATAAATGGTCAAAGGATATGAACAGGAAATTCTCAGAGGAAGAAATGAAAGATATCTATAAGCATATGAAAAAATACTCTAAGTCACTACTGATTAGAGAAACACAAATCAAAACAACTCTGAGGTACTAGTACAACATCCCACCAATCAGACTGGCTAACATGATAAAACAGGAAAATGATAGATGCTGGAGAGGATGTGGAAAAATTGGAACACTAATGCATTATATACAAGAAGCATGAGAAGGTAAACAGGGAAAAGAAATCATAAGGAACTTATCAAAGTTGAACTATTAACATTCCTACATGGACAAACAATAATTGTAACTTATGAAACCTTTCTCAGTAGTTGAAGGGAAGAGAAATATATATATATATATGTCTATATATGAGGGTATATGGGCATATATTACACATATGTAAATGTGTGTATATATGTTTACAGGTATACGGATATAGAGGGCACAGGACCAATTTAACAGGAAGGGATGATACTTAAAAGGTGAAATTAAGAGGTGAGAGAGGAATATAATGAGAGGAGATGGGGAGAGACAGAATGGGGTAAACTAGCTCATATAGAAGAGGCAAGGGAAAATGGTTACAATGAAGAGGAAGAATAGGAAGGCAAAAGGGAAATGGGTCAACCTTATTCTCATTGAATTTGGCTTGAGGAGGGAATGAAATACACACTAAATAGGGTATCTCACCCTACAGGAGAGTAGGGGGGAAGGAGATGAAAGGGGGGATGATGGAAGGGAGGGCAGGCTGGGGGGGAGGGAAGTTGGAAGCATCCACTTTTGAAAAGGGATGGGATCAAAGTAGAGAATAGAACAAGTGGGAGGTAGTATAGGAGGGAGGGAAACATAGTCAGTCTTGACTATATTATTGTTTTGCATTAGCCACACATGTACAACCTACACTGAACTGCTTATCTTCCCAGTAAGGGTGGGTGACAAGGGAGGTAGGGATTGAATCTGGAATTCAAAGTTTTAAAATCAAATATACACACACACACACACACACACACACACACTATTATTAATACTATTTTACATGTAATTGGGAAATAAGATATACAGGCACTGGGGAATAGAGATCCACCATGCCCTACTGGAAAAGTCTAAAGGGGTATGGGAGAAAATATGGGAGAGAGCAGACTGAAGGAAGGGATATCCTGTGGGACTGCTATTTTGGGGTGGTGGGTAGGGTAAAAACGGGGAGAAAATTTGTAACTCAAAATTTGGTGGAAATGAATTATGTCAATCAGAAGTTAATAAAGCATTTGAAAAATGGAAAAAAAAAAGTGCATACCCTTTGACCCAGCAATACCACTTCTAGGGCTGTATCCCAAAGAGATCACAGAAGTGGGAAAAAGACCTATATGTACAAAAATATTCATATCAGTTCTTTTTGTGGTGGCAAAGAACTGGAAATCAAGGGGATGCCCTTCGATTGGGGAATGTCTAAACAAGTTGTGGTAAATGAATGTAATGGAATACTATTGTGCTATAAGAAATGAGGAGCAGACAGACTTCATAATAACCTGGAGAGACTTATATAAACTGATGGTGAGTGAGGAAAGCAGAACCAGGCGAACTTTGTGCACAATTACAGGTACATCTTATCTGTACTCCTCTTTGACTAACTTTGATAGGCTGGTCTCCTCTCAGCAATACAAGGTTAGAAGACAACTCCAAATGACTCATGATGGAAAGAGATATTCACATCCAGAGACAGAACTACAGAGTCTGAATGCAGATTGAAGCAAACTGCTTGCTCTCTCTCGTTTTTTTTTTTGTCCCTTCTTTCTCACTGTTTACTCCGTTATAAATCCTTCTTTACAACTTGACTAATGTTTAATGTGAAGGTTTTTGTAGAACCTGAGGGGGAAAGGGAAGGAAAGGGAGGGGGAGAAAATTTGAAACTCAAGGGATTTTGGAACTGAATTTTGTAAACTAAAAGTAAATAATTTTTTTTTTAAAAAAGAACTTAACCCTGATTTTAAAATAAATAAATAAAGCCTAAATTAATGACACAAACTGTTAATTAATGGGGAAAGAGAAGGAATACAGCAAAGAAGGAAAAGGGAACCAAACTGCCAATATCAAAAACTGAAAAAGAGAGCTTGCAATAAATGAAAAAGAAAATTATTACAAACTATTTTGCCTAATCATATGCTGTCAAAAATTAAATCTCAAGTGAAATGAAGTTAAAAATAATTTAAAATATCTAAATTAACAAAAGAAATAAGAGCATTTAAACAACTCAATCTTCAGAAAAAGAAACTGAATAACAAAGGACTTGCCAAAGATTAAAAAACCTCCAGGATCAGACTGGTTTACAACTGAGTTCTATGAAACATTCAAAGACCAACTAAAATTTTACGTAAATTATTTGAAAAAAGGAGAGAAAGATGGCATTCTACCAAATTTTTTTCTATGAGATATATACACCAGGAAGAAATAACCATAAACAATATCTCTAATGTTAGTCAGGCAACAAACATTTATTAAGTGCCAACTATATATGCCAAACATTGTGCTAAATCCTGGGCAAAAAAAAAAAGCAAAAGATGGTCCCGTCTTCAAGAAGCTCACAATCTTTTTTTTTTTTGGAGGGGAAAGGTAGACCAATTGGGGTTAAGTGACTTGCCCAAGGTCATACTTCATTTGTGTGTGTGTGTGTGTGTGTGTGTGTGTGTGTGTGTGTATAAGTGTCTGAGGCTGGATTTGAACTCAGGTCCTCTCCTGACTCCAAGGCCAGTGCTCTATTCAATGCACCACTAGCAGCCCCAAGAAGCTCACAATTAATGAGGGAAGACAATATATAAAGAAGCTGAAAGGGGAGTGGGAGGTGGAAGAAAAAGCATGATGATGTCCTACAGCCAGGTCGGAAATGATAAAATGGTTGCCCAAGTGCTATCGTTACATGGAGAATCTAGAAGGAATTCTCCCGTGATCACCCTTCACCCTCTCCAAAAAAGGGGGCAGAAGAAACAGAGACATGGAGTATTGAGGAAATATGAATTTCAGAGTTGATGAGATCTTGTAGGATGAATATCCATGCCAAAGAATTAAACATTAGCAAAGAGTCTATAACAATATATTAAAAAGATAATGTACTGTAACTAGGTATGATTTATACCAGGAATGTGAAATCTACTCAATAGCAGAAAAATTAAACAAAATAATGAAAACCTCATTATTATATGCAGAAAAAGTATTTGACAAAACAAAGTATCCAAAATAAAATATTTTAAAACTATAGGAGAATATTAACTTTTCCTTGATATATGTAGTATCTATCCTAAATCAAGAGTTGACATTTGGTATGGAGACCTGAAGGTTTCCAATTAATCAATGGTAAGTAATATTGTCTACTGGTGCCATTATTATTTGATATAGACAGCTCTAGAAATGAGACAAGCATAAGAAAGTGATGCAGTAAACAGGGGCAAAGAAATATTAGCAAATTTTGCAGATGATAACTAAAGAATTAGAAATTTTATTTAAAAAATAACTTTAGAAAAGTGTCAGGAAATAAAATAAACCCACAAAAGTCTTCAGTTTTTCTTTATATTTTTAGCAAAAACCAGCAGGGAGAAATAGAAAAAGAAATTATATTCAAAATATCTATAGATCATATAAAATATCTGGAAGTCCACCAGATACACGTATAGGAATTACAAGAATACAACTGAAAACACTACAAAAATAATGACAGACTTAAGTAACTGGAGTTACTTAATTAGTTACTTAACTTAATTAGCTGCTCATTATTGGGTCATACCAATAAAATATTGTAGTACTTCTTTAATTAATCTACAGACATAGCACCCATATCAAACTACCAAAGGCCTATTACTTTAAAGAAATAAACAAAATTCTAACAATTTATCCATAGAAACAAAACACCAAAAATTAAAAGGGAAATGAAGGAAAATAACTGGGAAGGGCATATAGTAGTACCAGATCTTGAACTATTTCACAAAACAGTAATCATCAAAAACTATTTGGTATTATTAAAAAAAAAATAGAAAAACTTATCAGTGGAAATGATAAGGTACTTAAGACCCAGGAAAATATGAACAAAGTAGAACAACCTTTAATAAATCCAACAACTACTGGACTCCTCTTTGACAAGAAGTATTAGGAAAACAGTTTGGCAAAAAGTAAGGTTAGGCCAACATCCTAAATAACATTCATCAAGCTCAAAATACATGTCCTGAATATTAGAAGTCACACCATTTTTAAAAAATTAGAAGAGAACCAGCTCAAATACCTTTCACAGTTATGGCTGAAGGGGTGAGGGTAAAGGATAATTCTTAACCAAAAAAGAGATAAGAGGTGATCACAAAAGAAAATAATTTTGATTATGTCAAATTGAAAGGCTTTTGCATGAATAAAATCACTCCAACAAGAATAAGTATTTGCATCAATTATCTCTGATTAAGGCCTGATATCTAAAATCTATAGAAAACTAACAAAAAACAAATCAGACCTATAGAAACCTAGGGCAGGTAGGGGGCACAGTGGAGGGAGGGGCTGAGTTTGGCATCAGGAAGACCCATCATGACTGAGTTAAAATCAGGCCTCAGCCATTTACTAAGTCACTTAACCATGTTTGCCTCAGTTCCTCATCTGTAAAATGAGTTGGAGAAGGAAATGGCAAACTACTCTTTGCCAAGAAAACCCCAAAACGGGGTCATGAAGAATTGGACACGATGGAAACAAATGAAGAACAAAGGGCACATATCAAGACATCATTGTTCACTTAGAAACATTTAAGTGTTTTAAGACATATATATGTAAGAATATGTTAAATATGTATGTGTATATATAGATTTATTATACCTTATAAAGTCAAAACCTATAAAATAATAGGAAATGTTCATAAGGCTTTTTATTTTTAATTTATATATTACTGTTTCATCAGGTAACAAATGTAAAAGAAGGGGGGTACTGGGGAACAGAGAAACAAAAGAAAGTGGACAGAATAGTCTTCATGTATGGACTAAATCAGAGAGGCATGGAAGAACAATTTATTTCTGCAAGTGTTCTCAGACTGTGATTTCACTGGTTTGGGAACTGGTTCTCAAAGTGTTACACAGGTATTTCGGAGGCTCCCCAAGATCCTCTCAGACACCTGTCAGAGGTCAAAACTTTCCTTATAATAACTAAAAGAAGTTTGAATTTCTAAAATAATAAATGTGTATATAACCCACATAGACCAAAACTGTTTTGAGGTCCTCAAAATTTCTTAAGAATGTAAAAGGGGCCACCAAAGACCAAGAAGTTTGAAAAGTGCAATTTGAAGGAATTCCAGACTAGGGAATACCTTCTTACCAATGCAAATCAGCAAGTGATTTGCAGTTATTGTCTAACTTAGAACCCTGAAGCAATGGATTATTAGTTTAAATTAACAAAGCCAGAATTTGTCAGAAGTAGGACTTGAACTCTCAATCCACTAAGTCATGCAATAATGAGGTAATAAAAAGAGAAATGAGGAGACAAGAAAAGGTTAAAAAAAAAAAGAACAAACCAAAAGTACCACATACTACAAATGGTTTGGTTCATCTGAGCTGCAAACTGAATGGCTCAGGCTCAGATGCGGCTTCTATTCTTGATTCCTCCTTTCTGTTTCTGGAGAAGTGGGAATTCAGGCAATGTCCTAAAAAGGACAGTAGTGTCCTGTTACTATGAACATAGACTAAATTCCATATTTGTCAATACAGGACTTAGGAGATCAAAGCTAACTCCTTCAATATATTCACCTTTCCTGTGGAAATGTCACCATATCCCAAAATTTCAAACTATGGAAAAGAATTTTTCTAGTAATATCTCATTTTCCTCTCTTCCAAGAGCCTCATGATTTTCACCGTTTTGAATGAAATATGCTGAAAAGTTGCATGTGTAGTTGTCTAGGAAAAAGCAATGATGCTTACTGAGATAGACACATATGCACAAATCCTCTTCATTAGACATATACTAGAAAAAATGAATTTTTTTTTTAGTTATTAAGGCCCATTTATTTGGGCACCATTAGAGAAAATGTATTACAATTTAAGTGTGCTAAGACCTTATCTAATAAGGAGAAATTTTTTATTCTATTCCAAAAGATTTAACTGCCAGAAAGAAAAGCCCAGGAGCAAAAAATATACTATATAGTAGTAAAATCTCACACAGTAGTAAAGTTCCAGTGAACATAATAAATACACATGAATCATGATTCATACAACAGAAATGTCTTAATCTAGCTAGAAGGGATAGCAAAAGGTTAAGAAGGAAAATTTAATAAGAATTTTTTAGGAAGCAAACAAAAAATTAACCCATCGCTCATAGATCTCATTCATAAATGTTGTTCTGCAGTTTTTTTTAAAAGGTTTTTTTAGGAGCGGCTAGGTGGTGCAGTGAATAGAGCACCGGTCCTGGAGTCAGCAGGCCCTGAGTTCAAATCCAACCTCAGATACTTAACACAAAAACTAGCAGTGTGACCTTGAGCAAGTCACCTAACCCCAATTGCCCTCCAAAAAAAGCAAAAACAAAAAAAAGTTCTTTTTAAATTTTTTAATTGTTTGGAGTATTTAAATATTTGGCGTCAGATTGAATGAATAAAAAAGCATTTATGAAACACTTAATTACATGCTGAGTGCATGTGATCATACCTGGAAGGGACCATGGGGGTCTTTGCATATAAAAGCCTATTATATATATGAGGAAAATGAGGCTGAGAAAAGTTGAATGGCTTGCCAGAGTACCATGGTCCAGAATTCTAGCAAAGGGACCTACCTAGAGACCTTGATACAAAAGCATGACAATTCCTACCCTCAGGGAGTTAGTATTTTAATAAGGGGACACTATATGTTTTGGGGAGAGGTGGGTGTTTTGTCTAGAAAGGCTATGCTAGTAGAGTCACAGGAAACTGATTGACAAACCCTTTCCAAAAGCATGGAGAATGGATTCCTTTTACGTTCCTATAGGTCAGATGGAAAGAAGATCACCAGTGAAGAAAGTCAGATGGGAATGTGAAACATGGCTGGTTAGGTAGACAGAGTGGGCCAAGTGAATTTGTATTTACTAACTCATCCATCAGCACAGCTTGGACACAAAGAAGATCTAAACTGCTAAGTGCCCCAGTACATGGTCTCTGGAGGCAAGCGGTCTAGGGCAGAGGGGTCCAACTCACTGAAATCAGATTGAAATATCATTGGGAATTTTTAACAAAATTATTAAAAATATAATATGACATAGATAATGTCAGCATGTGGTTTTCTAAGTCAATATGTAGCCAATAGGGATGTTTTCTATTTGAATTTGACCTCAATGATCTAGAGGTAGCAGCAGAGCAAATGGCAGGAAGACAGGTGGGATGGATGAACAGGACTATTACTTTATCACACAATTCTGACTGAGCCAAGAAATGGACTTCATAATGTATTTCTTTGATACTTACTTATAAACTTCCAAAGCACAACCTCTTCTTTTCCTCTTTTAAAACTTTATTCCTCTCGGGCACTCTCTGAATATGTCATGTCAACATTCTTCTCCAACACATGGCAACCTCTATATCCTCATCTTCCTATTACCTCTGCACCCTTCTTCCCAAGCTCCATATCTTTCTTTTCACCAATTCCACATTCCAGTCAGACACCAACACCTTTCCATTCTGTCCCCTCTCTTTCACTCTCCCACTGCATCTCAATTGTTTTCTCCTCTTGTCACCTTTCATTCCCATTTTTCTGGGCCTACTCTATTCCCTTTCTTGAATCACTGTATATCTCAGGGCTTGTAATGGGAATGTAAATTTATGTTGTTGCCATCTTTCTAAGATTGTATTGTGTAAGATCTTCCCTGTCCCTAGGTCCTTTGATAGGTTTAAGTGCACCTGGAGCCTGTGGTAGAAGGCTTGTTTTTCAGGAGATACTTTGTGATTGGGCAGTGGGTCAAGAGGGTTGTTACATTCTATGACCCTGGAGAAGGCTATATAAATCCTGAGGCTTTGTTTTGGGACTCACTTTGAGAAGTGTTGTATGATTTGACCAGACGAGACTCTGGGCAGCCGTTGAGAGCCCCCTGGCTTTGAAAAACCCAGATGTTGATGCTTCCCTCTCTGGTAATTGATTAGGTATGGATGTAATGGCTAGACAGTTGGAGCCCTATCTGCTTGAAATGTTTCCCTGTCTTGTAACTTTTGCTTGTAACCTGTCTGCATGCTCTGAAGTTCGGGGTGCCGACCTTTTCCTCTGAATTAGGTAAATAATATGTTTGATTAATTAAAGCAAGACTGTTAACCCATTTTGAATTGCTTTCCTTTAGAAAAGCAGATCTAAGAACCTGCATTGGCAGCCACCCTGGGGATGCTAGGGTGCTTGCCACTACAGGGCTTCCAAGGCTTTGTTCTTAAACTCTCATCAAAGTTCAATGATCTTATCTAAGAAGAGACCTCCTACACTTGCAGTATCTAGCCCTAATCCTTCTCCTAAGCTCCAATCCGGGGTCTTGCCAGCTAGGCATCCAGACCAAAGTGCAGTGGAAAGAGTGAAGAATTCGGAGTCAGAGGGCTTGAGTTCAAATCCTAGCTCTGTCACTATCTACAAGGTCGTGGATAATCCACAACCTCTATAGGCCTCAGCTTCCATATCCTTTCTCTAATCTATGATCTTATGGCAGATGTCACCTCAAACTCAACATGTCCACAATAAACTCATTACCTCTACACACACCCCTCCTCCAAACTTGTCTACTTACTATTAAGGTCTTTAGGATATCCTCCACTCAGGATAAAAGGGTTACAACACTGGCATCATCCTTGACTCTTCTCTTTCTCTAATACCCCCTGTATCCAACCATATGCCAAGTCTTGTCAATTATACTTCCAAAATACAGCTCATTCCTTTTCCCTTCTCTCTATTCACATGGACATCAGACATCCTAGTTCAGGAAGTCAATACCTCTCACCTAGATTACTACAACAGTTTCTTAATTCATCTCCCTACTTCCAGTCAATAAAATCAATCAATAAGCACCTACTATGCACCAATAACTGTACTAAGTGCTAGGGACATAGAGAACAAAACAAAATAGCCCCTGACCTCAAGAAGTTTACATTCTTTAGGGGAAGGCAACATGTACACACATAAATACAGACAAAATAAATATCAGATAATTTGGGGAGGGTAGCTCTGGGGGTTATGGAGGAAAGTAAAGACTTTATACATCGCAACTGAGTAGATTCTACAAGGCAGACACAAGAGAGTACGTTCCACAAACTGGAGTGAGTTTGTTCAAAACAAAAGACATAGAATGTTGTGTTAAGAACAGCAAGAAGGCCATTTTGAATATACTAAAGATGGTATATAACAGTATGAGGTCTAACAAGCCCACAAAGGTAGACTGGTAACAGGTTGTAAAAGTCTTTAAATGCCAGATAGGAGTTTATATTTCATTCTAGAGATAAGCTGAAGTCACTGGAGCTGTCAGGTCAGACCCATGCTTCAGAAAGATCATTAAGGTAATTGCATAGAGGATGGAAAGGAAAGAGGCTAGAATACAAGCTAGAACAATTAGGAGCCTATTGCAATTGTTCAAGAGAGAACTGATAGAGACTTAAGAGTACTAGCTATGGGAGTAGAAAGAAGGGGACAGCTGTGAAAAAAGAATTAAGAGACTTTCCCTCTCCCACTGATCCTCCCCACAGCCACCAAAACAATCTTCCTAATTTGGTTCAGGGATCAACTTCATTCCCTGCTAAAAAAAACTCTTCAGTGGCTCCCTATTGCCTTCAAGATCAAATAGCACTTCAGAGCTTAGTACTCAAAGTTCTTCATAATTCAAGACTCCCCCACTTGCCACATTCTATATTCTAATCAAACAAGCTGTGCCCAAAACTCAGTATTTCTTCTCTTAGCTCTGTCTTCCTACAGGCTATCATTCATAGCTGGTAAACACTCCCTCATCTCTCTCTTTAGCCTTGCAAAAGGCTTAATTCAGGTGCCATCTACTCAAAACATTTTCTGATACCTCTAGGCAGTAAATGCTATCTCCCTCCAGAAATTACAATGAGCTTTTTTTTTTACCCTCTTGCATGTTGTCACTCAGTCCTAGATCCCCAGAATCTAAAATGTTATGGGAAGGGACTTCTTTAATCTTTCCATCCCCAGAAGGATCAAATGAGATGAGATAAAATATTTGCAATGCTTAGCATAG
This sequence comes from Petaurus breviceps papuanus, assembly GCF_028583685.1. Classification (NCBI taxonomy): domain Eukaryota; kingdom Metazoa; phylum Chordata; class Mammalia; order Diprotodontia; family Petauridae; genus Petaurus; species Petaurus breviceps. The sequence continues at coordinate 8,708,351 of NW_027187352.1, forward strand.
TGCCTGGCTCACAGTAGTATTTAACAAATGTTTATGCCCTGTCTCCAAGTACCTTTTTAATTTTTTTTTTTTTTGCTTTTTGGAGGGCTGTTGGGGTTAAGTGACTTGCCCGAAGTCACACAGCTAGTTTTTGTGTTAAGTGTCTGAGGCTGCATTTGAACTCAGTTTCTCCTGACTCCAGGGCCAGTGAATGCCCTATTCACTGTGCCACCTAGCCGCCCCTCCAAGTACCTTTTTACACACACATAAAAACTTGATAAATGTTTGTTGAAATGTACAGCCACAGAAAATAGAATTATGTTCACACAGTGACAAAACCAATTGTTCACAACAAGACAAGAACAATAACAATATGGCAGAAGAATTTCTAACTAAGGTCATCCTTAAAGACTCAGATATCAGTAAAACTTTAGGATTCACTGGTGAAAAGTACCATCAATTGCAGCTGGATACTCAATATAAACAAACGCTGAGCATTCTGAAGGTAAGATTCAATGAACAATAAAATAAAATGAAATCTTAAAAATCACAAAAGCTGGTTATTTGTATGTTTACTTTATTTCAATTATTATAAAACCCTAAACAGAAGTCTAAGACTACCAATTAATACCTAAAACATACTATTAATCGTGTCATCTTCACTAGCAAGACAACATCTCATTCACAGAATGGGGAACCTGGCAAAGTAGCAAATATTTTACATACTCGTGTGTAAAATTAGATCTCTTGTGCAAGCTATTACTCTACTAATATTTTCATTCATAGGGGACTCTAAGTACTTAATTAGCATTCATACTGGTTCTAAATCTATTTGCAAACACAACAGGGATGAACATTTGATATTTAACTTTCTAAATGTTAGACTACTAGATATCTATATCCTAGGTTTTTACTTCTAACCTGAAGCTTAAAACATTTGGTTTAAAAATACAATATTACATTATTTCTCCTTGCTGAAATGGAACAGAAAAAAATCTATTGGAAATATGGAAAAAAAAATATTATCCTCAAAGTTACTCTCAGATGTTAGATGGAAATATGAACTTATTGTTAAAAGCAACTTACTTAAAACTTAATTTAAAACATCAATTTGAAAAGAAAAAAGCAGATGATTTTATAAATAGAAGCTATTACATTAAAATCCCCCCCACCACCTTACAAAATCGTTTTTCTTTATTGACTCAAGTTGGTCAAGATGACATGACTCAAAATTTTTTATTTTGGAACATAATTTTTTTATAACATGCAACTACCCTTAGTTAAATTTGTTTGTATTCTAGGCCCTGACAGCAGTGAAAAATGGTCTAGGTCTGGCAAAGGTAAAAATCCTGCACCAGGATCTTGTCCTGGATAATCCTGAAGTGGATACCACAAATGTTAACATTACAATCTAACTACAGGTAATCATACATTCTAAAATTTAGGATAAAATAAGAAAAAATCTTTTATAAAGGAAGCAATTAGGTAGCTTTTTAAAGTGTTAATTATACATCAAATACTTGGCACATCTAAACCTAATACCATGACTAAAATGTAAGTATGAGTTTTATATTCATATTCAATTAGAGGGGGAAAAAGTTAGTACCCTGGTCAGTATCCAGATGGAGATGATAGGTGTAGTAAACTGATCCCCCACTGAAAAGGGACACCTTGGCATAGTCATCCTACCCTAACCTAATGGGTGGATCAGAACTTGACACTAAAAAATCAGCTCTTTCATATTTCAAAGATGGTGGAAATTGGTCATTTCTAAGGAGAGGAAATCAGCACGTACTAGTCTTTCTGGTACAATACCTGAAGGTGTGTACCACAAATATTGCTTCTCTAGAGCATTCTGAAGGTAAGAGCCAATGAACAACAGTTGGAAAAACTAAGAGACCAGAAGTAAACTGCAAAATAAACTATATTTACAAACATGATAAATAAAAATGCTATAGTGATTGCAGTTCAAACCCTTTTCACCATTTGTACCACTTAAAAATAACAAAATAGAGTGTAACAAAAAGTGCACATTACATCTGTTTATATCTGATAGAAAGACATAAGCAGTATGGCACAGCCCAGCCTCAGGATCCCAAAAAACATTGGTTCAGACTCCCACACCTAAGAAGTACTAACCACACAACCACAGACAGGTCATTCATTCAGCTGCTTTTTAGTGAGTGCCCCTGATAACTAAGACAATAAAATATTGAATTGCCTCATCTATTTCCACACCAGGAATTCCCTGAACAGATGAAATCCCAGTTTAGAACAAAAAAGGGCCATAAATCTATATTATGCTAAATATATGTTATATTGGTTTATAGATGATATTTAAGACTTAGGCTGGTGCACTCATTTGTAGAAATAATCAATATAACAAAATTCTACAAAATAACAAAACACTTGTTTGGAATTCAAGCTACAAATTACATATTTCATGCAATAGTCAACAATACAAAAATTTCAAAAGAAATTGGACAGTCTAATGGAATTCACGGTAAAGGCATCTGAACGACTGTACAAACAGAAAACCAAGAGTGATTTAGTAAAGTACCATGTGCCATTTTAAAAGTTGCATATACTAAGACTTTGTCCACCTCTCTACAGAGAAATGTAGCTGTTTTCTTAATAATTCAAACTGATACTTTGCCTTCAGTATGTAAAACATTAAAAAGTAAAAATATATTTTGTGCCTAAATTATTCAAGACAACTGTCTCAATTTTCTACTTCAAATGTGCAAATACAGTTTACCATAGACCCCTTTAATAAAAACAATACAGTACCTATTAAAACACAGTATTTTCACACACTTTTAATTAATTACATCACTGAGACACTGATCAGCAGCTGTAACTTTGCAAAATTCATTTTCCAACTGCATGGCCTAGTGCTCCATTCAGCAAGATGTTGCCAGTCAGAAAATGAGTTATAGGAAGTACTTATTACAATGATGCAGGGAGCTTTCTCACTAATAGGTCCTGGACAAGTTTTTGAAATATATAATTTAAAATAAGGATGAGGACAATGACTGTTGTATTAATAGAAATATTTTAATAGAGGGTCTTAATTTCCTTCCATTCCACCCTCTGCAATAGAATAATATGCCAGAGACTTCCTATGGTTTTTTTTTTCTCCCTCAAACTTTAAGCCTAGTATGAAGGACCCTTTCTCTTCCCTTTTCCTCTATCCTTAACTTCCAATTTTTTCTTTAAAGGCCAAAGAATATATTCATTTAGCTGTCAACTGAAATATGCTCTCACTTCAGTATACCAAGGGTGGTCTTTCACAATAGAAAACCAGAAGCCAGCATAAGCATCTGAAGGCAAATTTCATTTATGGCAACAAACAGTTCCAAGGATGTTAATAGATACCTTTTCTTTAGGTGCAAAAAAAGCATCTAAAAAGTATCATCACACAATAATCACTAGTAAGAGGTGATCATATTATGTAACAGTCAACACCAATTAAATGCAAAAGGAAATTAACGTATGTACCTCCTGCAATCAAGCCATTAAAGTAAAAAACACTGATGGTCCAATTTCAATGAAGAAATGAGTTCTGAACATGCATTAAAAGTCAACTTTAAAGGTACATTATAAGAACCCTAATATGTTATAGCAGCAGTAGAAAATTTAATAGGTTGAAAAAAAATAGACCAAGTTTAATGTTTTCAAAAGAAGCAACTACACAATTACTAGCTAAGGAGGCACAGTCTAGCGAAAGAGGGCTGAACTTGGGAGTCAGAAAAAACCTGAGTTTTAATGCCACTTCAACCATTTAGTAATTTTGTGACCCTTCACTTCTGAGTAAAGGCTTCTCATTCATAGAATAAGGATAATAACTTTTATTACCCATGTCAGAGGACAGTTGTGGAGAATAAGTGCTTTGCAAACCTGAAAACACTACTTATGTTCAAACTATATACAAACTAACTATATATGAACAAACTAGCTGTTCAAAAGCAGTTTTTAAAAAATATCAAAAGGACAGCTAGGAGGCGCAGCGAATGGAACACTCGCCCTGGAATCAGGAGGACCTGAGTTCAAATCGGACCTCAGACACTTGACACACAATTACTAGCTGTGTGACCTTGGGCAAGTCACTTAACCCCAATGGTTCCCCCCTCAAAAAAGGCAAAAAATAAAAAATATCAAGCACTTTTTGACACTGAATATCTTCAATAGCTTCCACAGATACACATTTATTGTTATAATTATTACATGATTTATCTCCTTTTTGCTCTTTTGAAATAAAGGTGTAACACTATTATAAAAGAAGATGGTACCTAAAGTCCCTTCTAGTTCTATGATCCAAAGAAAAAGATATAATAGGTTTTAGTACAGTTTCTATGAAAACAGAATATCCAAGCTGAGGACATCGTTCCAAAGTCCAACACTGTAAATGGAAGGATTTATGGCAGAACATTTAAACTGTTAATATTCACATAAAACTATGGTCCCATTCAAAGGATGTCACCTCTAATGATGCATTGGTAACTCAAAGAATGTATTAAATGGGCATCAAAAGAAATTTAATCATGACAGAAAGAGTCGAGTTTTTAAATTAGATTAACAAAATTTTCCATAATAACCACTTAAAATACCTGTCATATTGTTTTTGGATCTATTGATCAGTAGGTATTTGAATATTATACCCAAACACAAAGCTTTTATACAAGTTTAAAATAGTCTAACATTGTATCCATGACCAAAACAAGCTATTTTCTCTATAAGTAAAAATATAAGCTACTATAACCATAAGCTCTGTTCATTAGCCAAGTGCCTCATAACATTAACAATAAACTAATTTATAAAATTCTTTAAGATTAGCAGAGATTTCCTCAAACAGTCCAGTGAGATAGCAGCTATTCTAACCAGTCATTCACTTTTGGAAAAAACCACTACCATTATTCGCTGTAACAATAACAAAAATTGTAAAGGCTCCAGATCACCTTAATGGTGTAGAAAAAGCCAAATGGTTCTTAGTCCCTAGATTTCCCATCTTCTACTTAGGAGTTTGCCTAAACACCTCGAGTTAAAATCTTTTGGGGGATGGAAGGGAACACTTGTAGAAACTCTTACACCTATGATGTTAGTTAGAGGCTTAAGAGGACTAACTAGGGCACTAAGAGGTTAAAAGGCTTGCCCAGGTTCACAGAATCATGTGAGGCCTTGAATCTTCTGGACTCTAAAGCTAGTCCTCTATCTATTAGGTCAGGCTGCCTTTAATGCTGTTGGATAACGTTATACATTAAGTTAACCCTCAACATTATTAGCTTTGGTATTAATATAAACTGCTCGCTTGTGAAAAAAAAAAAAAAAGAACAGCTCAGGCTAAACTGGGGGAAGGGGATTGTGGAAGGAAACAAACTTTCATATCCTGCAAACTTCCCTAGAAGCTGTGTTTGCCTTTTAACTTCGGCTAAATTAATTCCAAAAGTAAACTGCACCCCAAATTTCAAATCCAAAGGGGAACACAACCAAGCATTTCCCTATACATCCTAAAAACAACACAGCATATTCACAGTCCTGCAGTCTGAACCAATCGAATTTTTAAATGCAGTTTGTGCTCGCTATTTAAAGGGCTCCTCTAGTGGATACTTGGGCAATATTAGCAATCATTACACTGATTTATTTTTTTAAGTTAGACTTCCATATATCTGGTTTTCTTTAATCCTACAGTTACCTCATTTAAGACAAATCATTCGAAAATCGTGTCCTCTGAAACCCAAGAAAGTTCCTTTAAAAGTGCCAGTTAACAAAAACAATAAGTCAGCTCTGAGAAGAAATATATCATAGAAACGTTAAGTGCAGAATGGCCAGAAGCGCGAGGGTTAGAGCAGCAGGCACACCGGGGGGGATGCTCCAGGAAAGCAGCAGCAGGAAGTTTCAATGGGGCCGGGCCGAGCATGCGCCGTGCACTCGCGCGGTGGCCTTATGTGGAAGGAGCACCACTTGCGAACACCAATAATAGACCAGCAGCCCCAGAGAGAAACATGAGCAACAAGCACCTTCTTCTGCTGTTCCCCCCCACCCCACCTCTTTTCTCCGAGCCCCTCCTCCCACCACCGCTCCCCCTACACACGCACTCACACTCACACCCCGCAAACATGAGGGAAAGAGGACAGCGACTCCTTTCTCTTCCCTCCATCCCTGCAGCCAGAGGTGAAAAAGGAGGGAAGAACTGGGAAAGTGGAGAAATACACCAATGCATCTGGGGGGAGGGGAAGCCACCCTCTCGCCTCCCGGGAGGGGGGTTCTGGGGAGAGCCGGATGGAGCAGGAACCCAGGCTCCATTCTCTCAGGAGATGGGGGAGTCCTGAAGGAAGGGTCTGAAGGGCGTCCCTACTCAGAGCAAAGAGCCTAGGAAGAATAAAGCGGGGGGAGGGGGGAAGCAGGGAATGGAGAAGGGGGAGGGAAATACTTTCCAGGGGGAGTGGGCACTTGGGGAGGAGGACTCCAGGAGCTCCACGTCCCCCGGTTCCTAGACTCCAAAGCGTGCACAGCGGTGGGGGTATGGGCAGGGGGCGTCTGGAAAAGGGGCTGGGCCCGGCCTCCCCCGGGTGCGAGGAGAGGGGGCGGAGAAAGAGCAGGGAGGGCCGGAACCTGCGCTCCCCTCCTCAGCCCGGGAAGGAGCGGGGGTGGAAGGACCGGCCTGGAGAACAGCACACAATACCTGCGCCCCCCCCCCCCAGCCCCAATTACTATCGCTCCCCCGCCCCAATTGCTGCCCGCCCCCACACCCACGCAGGGGGGTACTCGCCCCGCCCCCTCTCCCCTCCTCTCCAGGGGCCCAGAAGCAGAGGGAGAGGCCCGGGCTGGGGCAAGAGCGCATTTGTGTCCCCAAGGCCAGAAATGGAAGAGGGAGCCCAGGCCTGTTCCCACCGCGGGGTCGCTTCGTCCGTCCGCCCGCTCGCCCGCCCCGCTTACCCTCGCTGTCGCCGGCGTCGGGCGTGGGCGCTTGCAGCACACGCTCCAGCTCTGGGAAGGGCAACTCGGGCAGGTCGAGCAGCGGCCCGTAGCGCTCCAGGAAGGAGCAGACCACGGCGAAGTTGGGGCACGAACCGGGGCAGCCCGAAGGAGCCGTCGCCGCCGCCGCCGCCGCCGCCATCTTGGACTGGAGGATGGAGGAGGAGTGGAGGGAGATGGAGGGGGGAGGCCAGCGGCGAGGCGAGGAGGGGTGGACGGCAGGGGGCGCTGGAGAGCTGGGCTCCCTGCCGCGGAGGGGAGGGGGGCGAGGTCGCCGCGATCCCACAATACCACAGCCTCGGGGAGCAGTCGAGAACCGGGCCCTTTGGGGGCAGAGGAGACAGCTCTTCTCTTCGCCCCTCTCCTTCCCCTCTCCCCTTCTATCTACCCCTCCCGCTTGGAGCTCGCGTCGCCAGTCACCGATTCATGTGACAGCGGGAAAGAAAACAAGGTGAGAGCGCGGCGGAGGCGGGGCCGGGAGCCTGGCGGATGGAGGCGGGCTTAGGGGAGGGAGGGGAGTGGAGAAGAGATCTCGAAGCCAATGAGAGCAGCCGTAGGCGGGGCCTCGAGGTCCGGAGGTTAGAGGCCGGCGATGAATGGTAGAGTTCACCGTGCTGGGCGGGAACGAGCGCGAGCGCGAGGGCTGGGCTGAAGTGAGGTTTCCGCGTCCGAGAGCCCTGGAGCGAGGGGGAAAACACGGAGCCGGACTTTGACCTGAGGCTTCGGGCTGAGCTGACGCAGACGCGCGGGGTGAGTCTGGGGGGTCGCCGCAGTCTTCCGTTCCCAGGAGGGCGGGAGGGGAGGAAAGGAAGAGCTGACCCTTGATGGGGACCGAGCGCTCACTGGTTTGCAGGGAGACCTCGGCCCTTATGCCCCCTCCTCAGAAGGGTCCTATGGTTTGTGTATTGGGCTGTCTCCCTTTCCGAAGCAGAACTGCCCCCCCCACGAGGTATCACTACTCCCCCCTCCTCTACACAGGGCTACCCCCCAGGAGGTGTTACCCCACCGTTTGTCACGCAGGGGCTTTCCCCTCTCCCATACGGGGCCGTAACTCCCCCCTTGCTCATGGAGAGCTCTTCACCCACGGGGTATCCCGAACCCCCTTCCCTCCCTGAGCCCTAGAAGTGAGAGTTGTAGTTACAGAGACACCCAACCAACGCCCACCCACCCCCCGGGGCTGAACCAATCCAGAGGGGCGAGGGAGGGGAATTGCCCGACCTGGCCCGCCCCCAGCTCACTTTTCCCACGGAAAATGAAAACTTGTACGACTGTGAAAAGTTACAAAGAGCAGGGAATGGTCAGAAACAGGTTTTATAGAGGAACCACTCTTCTCTGTCAGAGGATGCAGAGCTCAGGCCTCACTCTCTTGACCTTTCGGCCACTTTGGGCACATGCCGTCCTTAGCCTGGCCCCTGGCTCTCCCACGACGAGGACCTTCTTCTCCATCCTCCTCTCCCCTCCTATGTGGAGGTGTCCGAGAAGCCTCTATTCGTTCCTCCGAGAGCTTAGCATAGTGCCCCGAGCTTGGGGGGCGCTCCATCAATGTAGACTGTCCTTGTCTTTCTCTGACTCGCCCTCCCTACTTTGTCTCTCAACTGTCTAGCTTCCCTGAAGGCCCAGGTAAAATCCCCCCTTTCTACAGGAAGCCTTTCCCAATCCCTCTTAATTCTAGTGCCCTCCCTGCCTGGATTACTTAATTTGTTCTGTAGATAACTTGTTCATACATAGTTATTTGCATATTGTGGACAGCCCAGCCATATCATTCTTCTCCAAGACTCTTCGCTGTCTCTGGCCTGGTATGATACACTCCCTCATCCCGGCCCGCCTGTGGATTTCATCGTTGCAATGTCTCTCCAATAGCGTCCTTCTTTCCTCTGATAAGGCCACCCACCACCTCAGTGCAGAACCTCATCTCCTCCAGCCTAGACTGTTGGAATAGCCTCCTGTTGGGTCTGCCTTCCCAAGTCTCTGCTCACTCCAATCCACCCTCTATTCAGCCACCAAAATAAGCCCCCATCAGTAAGCTTCACTGTCTCCTTATTGCCTCTGGGAGCAAATACAGAATCCTGTCAGGCAGAACCCTTCATTACCTAGTTCCCTTCTACTTTAAAAATCATCTTCTTTATGCTTTTTGGAGGGAGGAAGGTAGGGCAATTGGGGTTAAGTGACTTGCCCAAGGTCATAGGGCTAGTAAGTGTTAAGTGTCTGAGGTTGGATTTGAACTCAGGTCTTCCTGACTCCAGGGCTGGTGCTCTATTCACTGTGCTACCTAGCCACCCCAAAAATCTTTCTAACCCTTTGTAATGTAATGCCAAAAGAAGGCAACTTCCCAGGTTCAAAATACCAGCATAGGTGCTCTCTATTTTATTCATTGACAAACCAAGAACAGAGAAGATCAAAACATGACATCATTCAAAATACAGCATTTACTAAGTGTGATTAAATAATCTCCAAGTACTACCCCACCCCAGGACCTTCCAATCATTCAATCAATTACAAAGTCTCTGTTCTAAATACTTCTCCACCCCTAGGCTATACCTTAATTAAGTCCACCACAAAGCCCCTCTTCTCAAATGGAGATTAGTTTCCAAACATAAGGTCAAAAGTTCCCCACCCCTGGATCACAATTGAATCTACCCCAGAGTTACATCAAGTTTAAACACAGCACTTAATACCCAAATGGAGGTCTTTTCTTCATCTTGACCTGAGGCAAGTTCTCAGCAATCTTAGTTCCTGGGGAGACAAGGCTTAGCAAGGCCATAAGATACATTGCCAGTCCCTTCATGAATTCATCCTCTGTCTGTAGAACAGTCCTAGAACCCCTGAACACATTAGCAAAGCCCTCTCCCAGGATTTCTGTAAACATACAACAAGAAAATCCTTCTTCAGGGCTTCTCCACCAACAGAAAGGCTCCCAGACCCCTGCAACAACAGCACTGTCCTTCACCAGTGGACAGTATTCACTCTCTGTCTGCAGGACAGTCTCAGGGCTCCTTAGCGAACAGCCAGGTTCCAGGACTTCTTCAACGAAAGGACTGTCTTTCACCAGTGGACAAATCTGGCAAAACAACATCAAAACAGACAGACAAAGTACCAGCAAAACAGCCATGTCTCCTCAGTCCTTGGCAGCTCAGGGGGCAGGTCTCAAAAGTCCAGGGCAATTCAAAGTGGCCACCAGCAATTCTCTTAGTCTCTCTCTCTCCACGAGGTGCTGCTTCCAAAAAGATCTTCCGCCTCTCTCTTGTCTCTCCAAATCTACCTCACCAGCTCCTCCCAGTTCAGGACTTTCTTTTCACATCAACAAGCCCATCCCACAGGTGGGATTAACAAACTCTGGGTTTTAACACAATCAATTTGAAAACCAAGCCAATACAGGGGAATCTTTAATTGCCATTACTATCACACCCTTACTAGCACCATATACTTTTTGATCCACTGAAGCTCATCCACAAACTGTTCCACTAATAAGACAGTCCCATCTATCAGTTCCAGGCATTTTCTCTGGCTGTCACCTATGCCTGGAATACTCTCCTTCCTCATCTCTACCTCCTGATCTTCCAGGCTCCTTCAGGTACTACCTAAAATCCCATTAACATCTCCCCCTTAGTGCTCAGTCACTAGGGTCCTAATGCCTTCTGTCTGTAAATTATTTCCTATTTATCCTGTATATGGTTTGTACTTATTTCCTTGTCTTTCCCATTAGATTGTGAACTTCTTGAGGGTAGCAATTTTTTTACTTTTCTTTGTATCATGTATTATTAGGGCTTAGCAGAGTGGCTGGTATGTAGTAGGCACCAAATAAATATTTAACTGACTGTCTCTTTACCTCTTATCTCTAGGTAGATGACAATTAAACTATATATTCAGTAATAATAATATCCAGCATTTATGTATTACTTTAAGGTTTGAAAAAGTACTTTACATGTCATCTCATGTGATCAGCAAAAGTACTTTTAGGGCCTACTATGTGTCAGGCACTGAAGATACAAGTACAAAGAATAAAACACTCCTTACTTGCAATGAGCTTGCATTTTAATGGGGGAGATAGATACATATAAAAATGTATAGCATAGGTATAAATGTAGACTTATATGTATACATGTAATTAAATACAAAATACTACGGTAGAGACTGCCAGTTGGTGTATACAGAAGGGTTATATGTAGAAAAGATTGTCTGACCTACATCTTTAAAGGAATAGAAGGAATCAGGGAGGCAGAGGTAAGGGGGAAGTGTGTTCTAGACATAGAGGACTGGACCAGCCAATGCAAAGGCACTAAGAGGAGAGATGGATAACATTTATGTTGTATATTTTACCTGCACTTCATCTGTACATTTTTCTGTCCTAGATTATTACAAAAACTCCTTAATTGATCTCTAGTTCCTAGGCTCTCCCTTTTTGCAACATGGCTACCAAATTGATATTCAAAAAGCATGGCTCCATATCTAAAACCAAGAACTAGTATTGTCTGTAATAGAGATAAACTTGAAGTCTTCCTAATAAGATCGAGGTGAAATAGGGATTCTCATTATCACTATTATTCAGTATTGTACTAGAAATGCTAGGCATAGCAATAAGACAAGAAAAAAATTGAAGGAATAAAAATTGGCAATTTTTAAGCAAAACTATCACTCTTTGCAGATGATATGATGGTATACTTAGAGAATCCTAGAGAAACCAACTAAAAAAATAATTGAAACAATTAACAACTTTAGCTAACTTGCACTATATGAAACAAATCCATATAAATCATCAGCTTTTCCATATTGTAATACCAACAAAACCCAGCAGGGAGAGATAAAAAACAGAAAGCATGGCTCTCACCAAGTTAGCGAGTTACAAATCTCTGGTTTCCCTGTGGCCTCTATGCATACAAACTCCTTCATTTTACTGGGTTTTGTTTTTTTTTTTTTGCTTTTGGGAGGGCAGTTGGGGTTAAGTGACTTGCCCAAGGTCACATGGCTAGTTTTTGTGTTAAGTGTCTGAGGCTGGATTTGAATTCAGGTCCTCCTGACTCCAGGGCCAGTGCTCTATTCACTACACCACATTAGCCTTCTGTTTGTTACTTTTTTTTAAAATCGTGTATAATTCAAGCTTTTTACTAAACAGTATTTCCACCTTCTACCTTCTACCTACTCTAAAAAGTGAGATGGATTACTCCCTCCATATATGTGCAAATAAAAATGTACAATGATGGTGTGTACCAAAAGCTTTCTCCCATTGTTTGCTAAATGCTTGCTTAAACAGGGAAAATGTGATTTGTCAGTTTCCTTCTTTGAGGTTCTTTATTAATTTTTTTACTTATTTATTTGCTTCATTTAAAAAAATTTTTTTTCAGTTCCAATTTTCTCCCTTCCTTCAGCTTGAGAAGACAAACAATATAGTAAGTCATGCAAGACATTTGTTGTTCAGTCATGTCTACTTCTTTGTGACCTCATGGACCATACATAGCATGCTAATACTGTCCATGGGGTTTTCTTGGCAAAGATTCTGGAATAATTTGCAATTTCTCTCTTTAGTGGATTAAAGCAAACAGAGGTTAATTGACTTGTCCAGGTTCACACAGCTAGGAAGTGTCTTAAGACTGAATTTGAACTTAGGTCTTCCTGACTCTAGACCCAGCACTCTATCCAGTAAGCCACAAGCCTGTCCCTGTAAAATATATTTCCATATTAACCATGTTGGGGGAAAAAAGGTAAGAAAAATGAAACAAAAATGTGCTTCAATCTTCGCTTAGAGTTTATTAATTTTTTCGCTAAAGGTGGATAGTACTGTCATTTTGAATCCTTTGGAATTGTCATAGATCATTGTATTGATTAGAGTAACTTTCACAGTTCATTATCATTACAATATTGCTATTGCTGTATACAGTGTTTCCCTGGTTCTGCTCATTTAACTTGGCATTAGTTTATATATGTGTAATAAGAATGTAAACTTAAAGATCTTCCCTGCCCCTAGGCTAAAGTGCACCTGGAGCCTGGGGTGGGAGGCTTGTTTTTCAGTTGATACTTCTTGATTGGCCAGCGAGTCAATAAGGTTGTTACATTCTCTGAGCCAGGAGAAGGCTATATAAGCCCTGATGTGTAGCTTTGTTTTGGGACTCACTTTGAGAAGTGTTCTGTGATTTGATCTGAATTTTGGGAAGCCGTTGTTGAGAGTCCCCTGGCTTTGAAAAACCCAGAATGTGGAAACCCAGATGTTGACTGGGTATGGATGTAATGGTTGGACAGTTTGGAAATCTGTCTACTTGATGTTTCTGTCTTGATAATTATGCCTGTATACTTTGAGGTTCAGGGTGCTGACCTTTTCTCCTGAACAAGGTAAACGATCGATATGTCTGACTGATTAAAGTAAGCTTGTTAACCCATTTTGAATTGCTTTCCTTTAACAAAGCAGATCCAAGAACCTGTATGGGCAGCAAACCCTGAGGACTCGCTTGGGGTGCTTGCTGCTACAATATGTCTTCCCAAGTTTTTCTAAAACCATCCACTTCATTGTTTCTTAAAACACAATAGTATACCATCACAATCATATCCCACAACTGTTTAGCTGTTCCCCAATTGATGAGCATCTCCTAAATTTTCCATTTTTTGTCACCACAAAAGGAGCTACTTTAGATATTTTTGTACAAATGGGTCCTTCTCCTTTTTCTTTGATGTCTTTTGAGATGCAGACCTAGTAGCAGTGTTGCAGAGTCAAAGGGCATACATGATTTTATAGTCCTTTGGGCATAGTGTCAAATTGTTCTCCAAAATGGTTGGACCTATTCATAACTATACCAGCAGTGCATGAGTATACCTATTTTCCCATATCCCCTCCAGAATTTGTCCTTTTCATTTTCATTCATGTTAGCCAATTAGTGATTTAGAGCATTTTTTTCATATGACTATTGATAGCATTAATTTCTTCTAAAAACTGCCTGTTCATGTCCTTTCATCATTTATTAATTGGGGAATAGCTCATATTTTTTGTAAGTTTGGCTCAGTTCCCTATATATTTGAGAAATGAGGCCTTTATCAGAGAAAGTTGTAAAAAACTTTCCCCCCCACAGTTTCCTGCTTTCCTTCTAATTTTGACTGCATTGGTTTTGCTTTTACAAAGTCTTTTTAACTTAATGTAATCATAATTATCCATTTTACTTCTTATCATCCTCTCTGCCCTTATTTGGTCATAAATTCTTCCCTTACCCATAAATCTGATAGGTAAATTTTTCTACACTCCCCTTAATGTACATATTAACCTTTACAGCTAAAGGTTTTGAGCTTATCTTGATATATGGTTTGAGATATGCCTACTTTCTGCCAAACTGCTTTCCAGTTTTCCCAACAGTTCTTGTTGAATAGTGAGTTATTGCCTCAAGGCTTGGATCTCTGGGTTTGTCAACCACTATATTACTGTGGTTATTTGCTTTTATATATTGTATACCTGATCTATTTCACTGATACACCACTCTATTTCTTAACCAATACCAGATTGTTTTAATGATTGCTGCTTTGTAATATAGTTTGAGATCTAGTACTGTTAGGCTGCCTTCCTTCACTTTTTAAAAAAATTGATTCTAAGGGGTGGCTGGGTGGTGTAGTGAATAGAGTACCGGCCCTGTAGTCAGGAGGACCTGAGTTCAAATCTGGCCTGAGACACTTAACACAAAAACTAGCCATGTGATCTTGGGCGAGTCACTTAACCCCATTTGCCCCCCCACCAAAAAAAAGCAAAAAAAATTGATTCTTTTAGTATTCTTGGAATTTCTCTTTCTGTCTCTTCCTCCTGGGTTTTATTGGTAGTATATAGAAATGCTGATAATTTATCTGGGTTTATTTTATATCCTACAACTTTGCTCAATTTGTTCATTGTTTTGAACAGTTTTTTAGTTGATTGTCTAGGGTTTTCTAAATATACAATCATATTATTTTCAAAGTGATTTTTTTTGTTTTCTCATTGCCTATTCTTTTCCTTCAAATTCTTTTTCTTATTTTATTGCTATAGCTAGCATTTCTAGCACAATATTGAATAATAGTGGTGGTAATAAGCATCTTTGTTCATCCCTGATCTTATTGAGAAGGCTTCAAGTTTGTCTGTTACAGATAATGCTTGCTCTTGGTTTTAGATAAATACTATTTATCATTGTAAGAAAAGCTCTACTTAGTCCTATTCTTTCTAGTGGTTTCTTGTTTGTTTTTGCTTTTTGGAGGGGGTAAGCTAGGGCTATTGGGGTTAAGTGTCTTGCCCAAGGTCACACTGCTAGTTTTGTGTTAAGTGTCTGAGGTCACATTTGAACTGACTCCAGGGCCGGTGCTCTATTCACTGTGCCACCTAGCCACCGCCTTTTTAGTGTTTTTAATAGAAATAGTTATATTTTTCCCAAAAGCTTTTTGTGCATCTGTTGACAAAAATATAACGATTTTTGTAGTTACTGATTGATATGGTCAGCTATGTTGATAGTCTTACTAATACAATAACCAGGACTGCATTTTTGGTATAATTCCCACTTGGTCATAGTGTATATTGCTGTAATCTCCTCGTTAGTGTTTTATTTAAAAATTTTGTATCAGTATTTTCAGAGAAATTGATCTGTAGTTTTCTTTCTCTGTTTTTGCTATCAAAATGAAATTTTTGTTATAGATGAAATTTTAAAAGATGTCTTCATATTTTTTCCCAACTGGTTTATATAGTATTGGAATTAGTTGTTACTTAAATGTTCAGTAGAATTCTTTTTTAAATCCATCTGATCCTAGGATTTTTTAAGTATTCTATTTTCACTTCTGTTAATTCTGAGCAATTTTTTTTGGTAAGTATTCATCCATTTCACTTAGATTGTTGGTTTTATTGGTATATAATTGGGCAAAGTAGTTCCTAATAATTGCTTTAATTTTATCTTCACAAATGGTACATTTATCCTTTTCATTTTTGATGTTGGAAGTTTTGTTTTCTTCTTTCTTTTTTTCATCAAATTAAAAGATTTATTTGTGTCTATTTTATTGTGTTTTTTTTTTCAATAAAATCAGCTATTTTATTAGTTCAGTAGGTTTTTTTAACTTTTTAATTTTATTAATCTTTCCTTTGATTTTCAGAATTTCTATTTTGGTGTTTAATTGGGAATCTTAAATTTGATCTATTTCCCCTTTTTTTTAGTTGCATGCCCAATTCATTGATTTACTCCTCTCTTTTATTGATGTAAGCATTTAGAGATGTAAATTTTACCCTAAGTACTGCTTTAGCTCCATCCCACAAATTTTGGCATGTTGTCTCATTGTTGTTACTATCTTAAATGAAATTATTGATTGTTTCTCTGATTTGTTCAGAGACCCCAGTTAAGTATACCTGGCCAGAAACCCAAAGTGCTGCAGTGAGGAGGCCAGGGATGAAGAGGCAGGGAAAGCTGCTGGCATCACATGAACATCAATTTAATCTGAATGGGATAAAGGATGTGATTAGGGGTCTCATCAAGGGGAAGAGATGAAGGTCAGTGGAGCAGAAGCAAATTACTAACTAATGTTGAGCATACTCCTTCCTGCTACTTTCTTTTAAAGAAGGAGGTGGAAGGTGTTGGTAAGGAAAAGACAAAGTGTAACAAAACAGAATGGAGGAAAATACATCATTAATAGTTTTGACCATGAAGGTGAATAGGATGAACTCACTTATAAAACAGAAAAGGATACCAGAAGAGATGAGAAACAAGTGTGTTGTTTATAAGATACTTGAAACAAAGAATCATACAGTTATGGGACTAAGGCATAATTTATTATGCTTTACTAAAACTTAAAAAAATTTATGGCAATTATGATCCCAGACAAAGCAACAGATAAAAAGGAGTAACTGTTATTCTTTAAAGGTACTGTAGACAATGAATCAATATCAATAATGAAATAGTATCTAAATACTTGAAAAGTATTTCAATTTAAAGGGAGAAACAGACACTAAACTATAATAGTTGGAGATTTTGTGGGCTTCTTTCAGACTTATACTAATTTAACAAAAGATAAACAAGAAAGAAGTTAAGGAATTGCATAGAAATTTAGAATAATTAGAAGATACAGTAAATCTCTGGCAATTTCTGAAGGGGGAATAGAAAGGAGTATACATATATCTCAGGTGTTGTGGTACGTTTACAAAAACTGACCATGTATTAGACCATTGGTTCCTATAGTGTGATTTAGGAACACCTTGGAATCCCCAGAACCCTTTCAAGAAGTCCATAGAATGTCAAAACTATTTTCAAAATAATAGCAAAATATTTGATTTCTAATACTGTAAAAATTGATAGATATACCAACATAAGCAAAAGCTCTTTTTTGGGGGAGGGGGGTATCTGCAGTAACTTTTAAGATTTATAAAAAGGTTCTAAAACCAAAAGATTTGAGAACCAATGTATTGGGCTATAAATGTTTTTAAAAGAAAATCCTTTACTGACCACAATGAAATGAAAATTATATTCAAAAAAGAATCTTTTAAGGAAGGATTAAAAATTAATTGGAGACTAACTTAATCCTGAAGGATTTGTGAGTATCAGGACAAATCATAGAAGCAATAAAAAATTTCACCAAAGAAAAGGACAATAAAATAGTATAACAAAACTTTTGGGATAGAGCCCAAATAGTTCTTCAGGGAAATTTTATACTGCAAAACAAAAAAAGGAAAATGAACAGCTCAGTCAATAGGTTATGATACTAAAAAGAAAAAACCTAGAAAACCAGACAAACCCAATTAAACAACAGAATGGACGTTGTAAATTCAAAGATATTTAACAAAATTGGAAGCAAATAAATTTTAAATTGACAAAACGAGAAGCTGATTTTTTAATTAGATATTTTTCTATAAATTACTAGCTAGTCAGTTTTCATTAGTTAACCTTTTTCTGATTAAGAGCAGTGAAAATTAAAATTCCAGCATCAAAGATGAATAAAGAGAAATCTCAAAACAAATAAAAAAGAAAAGGAAATTATTACAAAGTACTTTGCCCAAATAAATACTAACAGATTTGACAATTTAAAGGGAAGACTAATTACAAAATATGAAATTTTCAAATTAACAGAACAAGGAATAAAGAATTCAAATAACTTAAACTTAGAAAAATAAAAATTGAACAAGTGATTAATGAACTCCCCAAGAAGAAGAAAACCAAGACTACATGGATTTACAAGAGAATTCTATTAATCATTTAAAGAATTTATTCTAACATGACAACTTGAATGAAATATGAAAAGGACAATTCTACTCAATTCCTTCTATGAGATATATGTGGTCTTTATAATTGAACCAGGAAAAAAAAACTTGTAGAAAGAAATTATGAAGCAATATATGCTAATAAACATAGTTGTGAAACTTTTTAAATGAAATACTACCATAAGGCTACAGAAAACATTAAAAAAAAAAGATAGTACATTATGACTAGGTAGTATTTCTACCAAGAAAGCAAGAGTTCAATATTAGGAAAACTATAAGCATAATAGATCATCTTATAAAACGATCAAAATTGTATGATATTATGACTTGATACAAAAAATTTAATATAGTTCAATGTCTGTCTAAAGTATGGAACTAAATAGACCTTTTCTTAGTTTGGCAAATAGTAAACTAAAATTGAGCCTGTGTAGTATAGATAAACTAGAGACCTTTCCAGTATGATCAGCAGTAAAGCAAGTATGCCCATTGTCACTACAGTTATTTAATACTGGCCTGCATCAGCTGTAGCCCATAGACTGCTTATGACAGGCCAAAGGATTTCCATTGGCCCACGAAAAATGTAGAAGAAAACATCCTTTCTATGTAGAGGAAATCTTTTGGTGGGCCACAGCTTATACAGGCCTGATTTAATATAATCCTAGAAAATCTAGCTATAGCAATATGACAAAAGGAAGAAAGAAAGTGAAGAAATAAACATTATAGGACAATATGAGAAACAAGGAAGAAAAAAATTTCACTTTTCAATAGATGTTTTACAAATGTAGGTTCCTAAAGTGAACCACTACCTAGGGGGTGCTGGAATTATCCAGGGGGGCAATATTAGCCTCAGGTGCAATTAGGGACATTAAATAAAAATGAGGGTTAACTTAACCTAATCCTAGGCAGGTGCTGAGTAATTTCTTTTTTTTGGAAAGGTAGGCCAAATAAATTTGATAATCACTGGTTTACATAGAGTGTCAGTTAAAAATTTATTGAAACGATTTCAGCAAAGTAACAAGAATTTTTTAAACACCTTACATAGGTGTTCAGTCATTCTGTATATTATTAACAAAATTCAACAGCAAGAAATATTAAGAGAAATTCTATTCAAAATGACTACAGAATGTAGTATTTTAGAATGTATTTAGAAGTCTGCCTACCAATACTCATACAGGAACTGTATGAATGCAACCACAGAACTTTACAGAATGTTACAATAGAAATCTGCAAATCAAAGAGCCTGAGGCAACAAATTTCCAAGCACTATCAGTTTATTAGCAAACTTTGCAATTGCCAATAAATAGGGGCCAAGGTTTCTCAGTAACCAACGACCCCTCCTGACAGACAAGGGAGTTCTTTTATAGTAAAGTGACACAAGCTATTTTTAGCAGTGTGGGCATTATTGAGTTATGATTGGCTAGAACCAGAAAAGAGGGGATTTCTATAGCCTAGAGTATGTACATTTTACATAAATTGGGGATTTTTACACAGCTTGGAATATCTGGCACCAGTACTCCATAAGACACATTTGACCTTAAATGACAAATGATGGAGGGGATGTAGGAAAAATGAGACATTAAGGTACTGTTGTCGAAGTTGTGAATTGATTAAGCCATTCTATAGAGCAATTTGGAACTATGCCCAAAGGGCTATAAAACCATGCATACCCTTTGACATAGAAATAGCACTACTATGTCTATATCCCAAAAGAGATAAAAAAACAAAAAGGAAAAGGACCTAGATGTGCAAAAAAATATAGCAGCTCTTTTCTGGGGGTAAAGAATTGGAAATTGAGGGGATGTACATCAATTGGGACATGGCTTGAATAAGATGTGGTATGTAATTGAGATGGAATACTCTCTTACTATAAGAAATGATGAGCAGGATGCTCTCAGAAAAACCTAAAGACTTATATGGGTTGATGCTAAGTGAAATGTAATGGGTACAAAGTAACAGCAATATTGTAGGATGATCAGCTGTGAATGACTTAGCTATTCTCAGCAATACAATGATCCATGACAACTCTGAAGGATTTAGGATGAAAAATCCCCAGAGAAGGAACTGATAGTGTCTGAATACAGATTGAAGCAATTTTTGTTTTTTTCACTTTCTTTATTTTCCTTGAGTTTTTTTAAAATCTATTTTCTTTCACAACGTGACTATTATGGATATGTTTTGCATGACTACACTTGTATATGGAAGTGCTTGCCTTCTCAATGGGGGACGGGGTGAAAAGGGAGGAGGGGAAGGAATTTGGAAATCAAAATTTTAAAGACAAATATTAAAAATTGATGTTTACATGTAACTGGGGAAAAATTAAATACTAAATAAGTTTTTAAAAATACATTTGACCTTTAATCATAAGTAAGTTTCTCTAAAAAATGGGTAGTGGGTGACTTACACAAGTAAAATAGAGAACTGAGACTGTAGGCCTAAAGATTTTAAAAGTCACATAATGAGGGAGAATAGTAACTATAATTAAGCTTGATTAAGCGTTAATAAAAAAAAGAGTAGCATATTAACTTTTAATGTCATGAGAAATAAAGATAGACATATAAGTGGAGAGAATTTTGATAAAATACAACATCCATTTCTATTAAAAACACCAGAGAGCACAGAAATAAATGGAGTTTACCTTAAAATGATAAGTAATATTTATCCAAAGCCATCAACAAGCATTATCTGTAGTGGGGATAAGCTGGAAGCCTTCATAGTATAATCAGGGGTGAAGCAAGGATGCCCATTATCACCACTATTATTTAGTATTGTACTAGAAATGTTAGCTATAGCAATAAGAGAAGAAAAAAATTGAAGGAATTAGAATAAGGAATGAAGAAACAAAACTTTAACTCTTTGCAGATGATATGATGGTATCCATAAGAGAATCAACTAAAAAACTAGTTGAAATAATTAACAGCTTAATAAAGTTACAGTATACAAAACAAACCCTCATAAATCATCAGCATTTCTGTGTATTACTGTAATGCCAAGCAAAGGCAACTTCTCAAGGTTCAAAATACCAGCATAGGTGCTCTCTATTTTATTCAGTGACAAATTAAGAACAGAGAAAATCAAAATATGACATCATTCAAAATACAGCATTTACTAAGTGTGATTAAATGATCAAGTACTACCCCACCCCTGGACATTACAAATCAATCCCAAAGTCCCTCTTCTAAATACTACTCCACCCCTAGGCTGTACATTCATTTAGTCCATCACAAAGCCCCTCTTCTCAAATGGAGATTAGTTTCCAATCATAAGTAAAGTACATTCATTTGTTTAATTATAGAGCACAAAAAAGTCAAAAGTTCCCCACCCTTGGATCACAATTGAATCTACCCCAGAGTTACAACAAGCTTAAGCACAGCATTTAATACCCAAATGGAGGTCTTTTCTTCATCTTGACCTGAGGCAAGTTCTCAGCAATCTTTGTTCCTGGGGAGACAAAGCTTAGCAAGGCCATAAGATACATTGCCAGTGTCTTCATTAATTCATTCTCTGTCTGCAGAACAGTCCTAGGACCCCTGAAGACATTAGCAAAACCCTCTTCCAGGATTTCTGTAAACATACAACAAGAAAATCCTTCTTCAGGGCTTCTGAACCAACAGCAAGGTTCTAAGACCTCTGCAACAACAGCACTGTCCTTCACCAGTGGACAGAATTCACTCTCTGTCTGCAGAACAGTCTCTGGAGCTTTGAACCAACAGCAAGGTTCTAGGACCTCTGCAACAACAGGACTGTCTTTCACCAGTGAACAGATCTGGCAAAACAACATCAAAACAGACAGACAAAGTACCAGCATAACAGCCATGTCTCCTCAGTCCTTGGCAGCTCTGGGTGGCAGCTCTTAAAAGTCCTGGGCAATTCAGAGTGGCCCTCAGCAATCCTCTCAGTCTCTCTCTGCCTCCAAGGTGCTGCTTCCAAAAAGTTTTTCTGCCTCTCTCTTTCCTTGTGTCTCTCTAAATTTACGTCACCAGCTCCTCCCAGTTCAGCCCTCTCTTTTCACCTCAACAAGTCCATCCCACAAGTGGGATTCACAAACTCTGGGTTTTAACACAATCAGTTTGAAAACTAAGCCAATACAGGGGGATCTTTATATTCCATTACTATTATAATTACCAACAAAGTCCAGTAGCAAAAGATAAGAGAAATTCAATTTAAAATAACTGTAGACAATATCAAATACTTGGGAGTCTATCAGCCAAGACAAACCCAGGAACTATATAAACACAATTACAAAACACTTACACACAAATAAAGTCAGATCTAAACAATTGGGAAAATAATAATTGTTCATGGGTAAGGCCAAACTAATGTAATAAAAATGACAATTCTAACTAAATTAATCTGTTTATCTGTCCAATCTATGGACAAGGGAAGAATTTAGGACCAAATAAGTAGAGAAAGCATTACAAAATATGAAATAAATCATTTTGATAATAGACTTTTAAAGTTTTTGCACAAACAAAACCAATGCAACCAAGATTAGGAGAGCAAAAAAACTGGGGAAAGTACATTACAGCAGGTATCTCTGATAAAGGCCTCATTTCTTAAATATGTAGGAAAAAAACTCAGTTATATTTATAAAAATGCAAGTCATTAGACAGTTGATAAATGGTCAAAGGATATAAACAGGAAGTTTCCAGACAAAGAAATCAAAGCTATCAATAGTCGTATTAAAGAATGCTCTAAATCACTACTGATTAGAGAAATGCAAATGAAAACAACTCTGAGGTACCACCTCACACCCATCAGATTGGGTAATATGACAAAAAAGGAAAATGATAAATGTTGGAGGTGATGTGGGAAAACTGGGGCATGTATATACTGTTGGAGTTGCAAACTAATCCAGCCATTTTGGAGAGCAATTGGGAATTATGCCGAAAGGGCTATAAAATTACATACTCTTTGATCCAACAATACCATTGCTAGGTCTATATCACAAAGAGATAAAAAAAATTTTAAAAAAGACCTACTTATACAAAAATATTTATAGCGGCTCTTTTTGTGGTGGCTAAGAATTGCAGAATTGCTAAACAAGCTGTGGTATATGATTGTGATGGGATATTATTGTGCTATAAGAAATGACATGCAGGATGACAGATAAACCTGAAAAGACTTACATGAATTGATACAAAGGAAAGTGAGCAGAACCAGGAGAACATTGTACACAGCAATAGCAGTATTGTATGATGAACTCTGAACAACTTAGCTGTTCTTAGCAATACAGTGATCCAAAGCAATCCCAAAAGACTCATGGTGAGTCTCCCTCCAGAGAAAGAACTGATGTTGTCTGAATATAGACTTAAGCATACTATTTTTCTTTTTTCCTTCCTTTCTTCTTTCCTTTTGTTGTTTAAGTCTTATACAGAATAAATAATGTGGAAATGTTTTGCATGATTGCATATATATAACCTATATCAAATTGCCTACCATCTGAGGGAACAGGGAAGGAGAGAGGAAGGGAGGCATAGAATTTGGAACTCAAATTTTTAAAAAAGTGTTAAAAATTGTTTTAGTATGTAATTAGGAAAAATAAAATATTTTTTAAATAGCATGGGGTATGTTTTTGGACATTGTTAATAAAGGGGATTGCTTTGCTTGACTGTTTGCTTTGTGGCTTTATTTTTCTTTTTCAATTGGGGAGTGAGCAGAAGGGGAGAAAATAAATGTGTAAATTTAAAAATAGCAAAATTGTATTAAAAATAAAGGTTAAGCAAGCCACTGAATATCTCTGAGCCCAGTAACGTC
Organism: Petaurus breviceps papuanus; assembly: GCF_028583685.1. Classification (NCBI taxonomy): domain Eukaryota; kingdom Metazoa; phylum Chordata; class Mammalia; order Diprotodontia; family Petauridae; genus Petaurus; species Petaurus breviceps. The sequence continues at coordinate 8,732,223 of NW_027187352.1, forward strand.
ATTTGTAAAATGAGAGATTAGACTAAATGATCCCTAAGGTCCCTTTCAGCTTTATGATCCTGTGATACCTCCTATGAAATCATATGTGATAGACTGCTTATCTCTGTTCTCTTAGATATGCTTAAACCTCAACTGACTACATCTGTGACCTTCGTTTCAGATTCTGATTCAGCTCCATTATGTCTTCCCCCAAAATTGCTTCCCTTTCTTGGGGTCAAATGAAGGTACAAGATTGTAACACAACCTATAAGGACTGCAAAGTGTGGCCGGGGGGAAGTCGGTCCTGGGACTGGAGAGAAACAGGAACTGAGGTAATCACTTGATATTTGGTTTCCATTACTCCCTAATTACCCATACCTTTAATATTTTGCGCCTTAGAGACCTTTTTTAACTTCTTCCTCATCCATCTATTCACTTATTCATTCCAAATTTATTTAGTGTCTTACTTTGTAATAAATACACTACAATCACATGTTATTTCATAACTGCAACTAACAACAATAATAACTAGCATTTATGTAGACTCCAGTGCTTTTTTTTCCTGACCACAAATATGATTGCACTCCCCATGTGAGTGAACAGGGCAAGCAGAGAAATAAGTTTTGACTTTTTAGTTGTCATTGTCATATGAGCTGGGTGGAAAAATTTGGTGTGATTAAAAAAAAGTGGAGACTGCCTGTAAAAAGGTTCCAGCACTTTACCTTAAAAATAGCTGTGGTTCTTTAGAGTAACTGCTAATAGCATCAAATTTTTGTTGTTTGGGAATATTGGATCAGTGTTGACTGTTCGGTTCTTTAGTTAGGAAGTCTGTCTAGATTCTTTCCTCTCATTCCTTTAACAAACATTTATCAAGTACCTACTGTGGGAAAAGCCTGTATTTGATGCTAGAGAAGCTACAAAGTTTACACAATACAGATCCCCTGACTTTCTATAGCTTGTGGTCTAGTAGGGAGATAAAAGACAAAATATTACATTGTAAATATTCATTAGACAGGTATAAAACAAAGAGCTTTTTGAGATCCAAGAAGGAAGGTAGTGACCTGGGCTCAGGGACTGTTTTGTGATCAGGGAAGGTTTCAAGAAGGAGGTGGCATTGGATATGAACTTTAAAGTAGTAAAGGGTAGTACATGTATAGGAGCAGCATGAATAAAGGCACTGAGGGTAAAAAAGAGGGTAGGGGCAGATTTAGAGAATGCATGAGAGGGGCAACGAGGGGAGGAGATGGACAGGAGTGTTCCTGCTACAAAGAGAGGTCTTGGTGCCCTTGATTAGGATTCTGAATGTAATTTCCCTGAGAAACAACACCCCAATCAGGTAACTGGGTATCCAGACTTTTTTTTTTGCCTCCCCATCAGTTAGTTAATCAGTCAATATTTGTTAAATACCTACTATGTGCCAAGCATGGTGCTAAGTGTATATCATATTAGCTAATACAAAAAGAGGCAAAAGATAGTCCCTGCCCTAACAATCTAATGGGATCCTCAGAACCTAGTCTCACAAATAGATGAATTATTGCTTTATCCAGGAGAGACGCTGTTTTGGTTTTCATGCCAAAGCCCTTGCATCAATTTCTAGAAATCTGGATTTTCCTCTGAAATGTAACCAAAACTTGGTTTAATCCTTTTCTATAGACACACACACACACACACACACACACACACACACACACACACACACACATATACACAATTAACATCTATTGATGATGCTTTTGATACCTAGGCCTTCAAATTCATCAGTGTTCTCAACCTCCGTGACCTCCATTTTAAGTCTGCTGTAGTCATACATGGGGTGGTACCACCTTAGACCTCAACCTTATCCGAAGTTGTTCTACCTTCAAGATCCAGTACTCTGAAATTCCTTTCTGTGATCATCCTCCTGACTTTCCATAACTTCACTCTTAACCTGCTCTCTTTTTGTGATATCCAGAGTCTCGATCAATCCCTCCCTGTTCTCTCAATCCATTAATCCAATTCTGACTTCAAATCAAACTGAATTGTTAGACAGTTCATGATCTCATCCAGCCCTCTCCTGTCTGAATCACTCATGCCTGGAACACATTCCCTCCACATTCTTCCTTTCCTTCAAGGCCCAATTCTGCTGTCCCCACCTCCATGAACCTTTTTTTGATCCTACAGCTAAAAGTGACCTTTTTGTTTCTCTCCTTGTGTTTTCTTGGATCTCTGTCAAGTGAATCTACCTGATACTTATTTGTATACATGTTGTTTTGCCTGCAGTAGACTGTAAGGTTTTTGAGGACAGGGACTATACATTTTCCATGTATTCCCAGCATACATATAGGAGCTTAATAAATGTTGGGTTGAATTTTTTTTAATTTATTAATTTGTTTATTTTTAGTTTTTAACATTCACTTCCATAAGTTTTAAATTTTCTCCCCTTCACCAAGACAGCATGCGATACGATGACTCTACACGTACATTCCTGTTAAACATATTTTCACATTAGTCATGTTGCATAGAAGAATGATAATTAATGGGGAGAGACCATGAGAAAGAAAAAACAAAACAAAAAAGAAAATAGTCTGCTTCTCTCTGCATTCTGACTCCATAGTTCTTTCTCTGGATGTGGATGGCATTTACCATCATGAGTTGTTTGGAATTGTTTTAGATCTTGCATTTCTGAGAAGGGCTTAGTCTATCTAAATCATCACACACTGTGGCTGTTTCTATGAACAGAGTTCTCCTGGTTCTGCTCACTTCACTCAGTATCATTTCATATAAGTCTTTCCAGGATTTTCTGAAATCCACCTGTTCATCATTTCTTATTGCACAATAGTATTCCATTACCACAGTTATATATAATATACCACCGTTTGTTCAGCCATTCCCCAGTTGATAGGCAAGTTGAATTATTTTTGCTTTATTTCCCTGTAATTTCTCAGTAGAAGAGTGACTAAAAGGCTATCCTCATCTATGTCTTCCTTCTGGATGGGTAGTCTAGTGTTTTCCCATCATCTTATGACTTTTGTTTCTCCTTTCTTTGATCCTTCCCCAAATTTTCTCCAAGATGCCGTTTCCCTTTTCTTCTTAGACTTCTTCACATGAGTATATTTTCTTAATGTAAAAACAATTCTGCTCCACTGCCACTGTTGTCTATTCTTTTCCTTTTGAATAAGACGTATCCTTTCAGTTATTTTTCCAGTCAGAGATCCCATCCTACCAAGTCTCAGGTTGTTTTGTTTTGGTTTTTACCCTATGTTTATTATGATGAACAGTTGCTACAGAATCCCACAACTGTTTCTACTTCGTTTTCTAAGCCAGTTATTTTCTTCAGGAATAGTATGATGGGGGAGATGTTGTGAAACTATATTGTTTTCTTGATGGGTTGGGGAAGAAAGAATTACTGATGAAATACAGTGGGAGCAAAAGGAATGAAAAACTAATGTCCCTGTAACCCTTAGTAAGGGGGAAAATGATTGATGGAGAACCAGTATGGAATTGAGAAGTGTCTCTTAGTATTTATCCAGTTCAGCTCCCTTACATTCCCCAGTGTACCACTGCTTAGCAACTAGGACTAGTCCCTGCTCCTACTGCCCAGCAAGAGGAGGGGTAGAAAAGAAGAGTCCTAAAACCTTGCTCCTCAATTCATTTTCACCATATAAGAGACTGAATGTTCAGAAATTCTGTGATCCTGGGATGATTCTGTTCCAACCTCCTAACACATAAATCTCCTTTTCAGCATTTCCAAAAGCAATTCATCCTGCCTCTGCTTACTTACAATGATAGGGAATGCCCTCTTCCTCCAGCAGCCCCTTCAATTGTTTGCCAGCTCTGATGGCTCACTAGATTTTGGAGTTGGAAGGGACCTTATTTGGTTACATGAAAAGAAGACCCATTGTAACCATAAATTCTTATATCGAATCAAAATCTTCTTCCCTACAGGGGTCTACAGTTGTCCTAATCTATATCTTGCTGCTGGACCCAGATGACTCTGGAGGAGAAAGTAAGGCTGGTGATCTTGCAGAGACCTCTATCACCTAGTCAAATTCAGCTGCAAGTCATGGTATCGCCTTCCTAATGTCATAGTCTCTTCCAGAACCAGGGATAAACAACAAAAACCTTCCATGTTATTTCCCCTCATTGGTCCTAGACCTGTCCCTTCGGACCACACGGAATGAGTTTACTCCCTCCTCTCATGATAGCCTTTCAGATGCCTGAAAAGATCGATCGGGTCCCCACTTAGTCTTCTCTTCTACAGAAGAGGAAAGAAAAAAAAGACAACACTTTTGAAACCGAGAAATGAAACTGCTTGTTTGTTCTAAGACAGATTGTCTTTTGTAGGCAGCAAGTCCTCTTCAGCATTGCAATTAGTTCTAATTATACTCATATATCCCCTGCCTTCTGTACCTTTAAATCTTTTTTCCAACATGTGATTTTTCATTCAGATACATACTAATGGCTTGTTTTTCTGTTTATAGAACAGATGTGAGTAAGGGACTCTGCGAGCCCAGTGGGGGAGAGAGATATCAATTGATTTTGTCTAAGTGTACATAGTAGTATAGGCTTTTACACTGTTATCAGGGACTTCAGAAATGGGTCAGCCCTGCAGAGACAACATGATTTTGAAAAGAACCTAAAAATCCCTAACTCTTGTGGGGGGCCTAAGGATCCATTAGGGCTCCTGCATCCCCTTGACACCCTGAGGATATACCCTCCTGAGGACTTGAGCCATCCAACAAACTTGAAACCTTCCATTAAAAGCAAAAGCTGCAGGCCCTTTAAATAAGCAAGGGAGAACAGAATTATAAAAAGCCTACAAACCCCCCTAGGCCACTGATGAGGTGACTGACACACAGTCTCCTTGCTCTACTTAATAGTTTTTAAGGGTTCTAACCCTACTTTTCCCTGGACCTCATTCTTCCTGAACCCTAGCCTTCTGACTTGATTTCTCAGATCTGGGCCATGTGGCCTATACTTCATCATATCTTGTTCTTCACCTACCAGTTAAATATCTCTCCATCCTAGCAAAAAGAGAACATGACTCTGGGACCAGTGTTTTGCTTATGAACAGGACAGCTTCTTATCTGGTCAGAGTCATAGAATACAAGGATATTAAAATTAGAAGAGACATTATAAATAATGTAGGCCAACCACCTCATTTTACATAAGAGGAAACTAAGGCCTAAGGAGGTAAAGTATAAGCCCAAGGTCACACAGCAAATGGGCAACAGAGACAAATGTCAGGGTGCCAAGATCTCCAACCCAGGTATAGCCAGGAGAACATAGAGGATTCAAACAATCAACAATAAGCATTAATTAAATATCTTTATTAATTAAAATTTTAAATTAATTTATTAAATATCTACTCAGTGCCCATTTTGTGCTTGGCACTGGGGATACAAAGAAAAAAATTCAAAAGATGCTATTAAAGAGGAAGTTTTTGCTGATCTTATGATACAGTATCATCGCTGCCCAAAGCCTAATTTCTCTTCACTCCAGACCTCAGGCAGCTCAAAGTATGCCTAAGCATATAAAATGTCCCTGAAACACACAAAATGCAGAGGAACACAGAGACACAGGGAAAACAACCCAGAAACAACAGAGTCACACTGTGCCTTCTCTTCTCCTGTCTTGTCCTTTTCTCTTCTCTTCTTTCTCCAACAGCCAAGTGATCTACTTTTACCTGCTTTTACTTCAGAAATGGAAAAAGGTTAATGCAGTCTTCAAACCTCTTCCCCACAACTTCTAATCATTATAATGACCAGATTTTAAATACCCCCATGACAGTACCGTGTTTCCCCGATAATAAGACACTGTCTTATTAAATTTTTTGGACAGAAAAACACCAGAGGGCTTATTTTCAGGGGAGGGCTTATTTTAATGAATATTGACAGCAATTTTAATAAACAGGTAAATGTGAACAAAAAAATGTACCTTTATTCAATAAGCAAATCACTGGGAAGAACAGGATGACACGCTCACTGCTGAAGCTCTGATTGGATGCAGCTCAGAGCGCGGCGTGCGTTTCACGGTTGGGGGGACAGTGCTTACAGAGGGTACCGTAATGTAGCGTGTAGCGAAGGGGATCACTTCACTACAGTAGCAATCTCAATAGGGCTTATTTTCGGGGGAGGGCTTATTTTAGAGGAATCTTACACAGTAAGGGGAGGGCTTATTTTCGGGATAGGTCTTATTATAGGGGAAACACGGTACGACAGTATAGGAGGATAAACCTGATGGATCTTTTGTCTGCAATTCTCCAGAGATCTACCAGGAGTTCACCAGCAGGGTGGGAGTTGGGCTATTCAACCTAGAAAAGCGGGGGGAGGGGGGGAGCTGTGAGGGTGGAAGAATGATGATAACCTTGGGTAAAGAAGGTAATGTCAGTTCAGAAAGGTAATGAGGCTAATAGTAACATTCCTTTAAATCAGTGCTTAAACTTTTTCCATTCATGACCCCTTTTCACCTGAGAAATTTTTAGGCAGCCATGGGTATATAGGTGTATAAAATAGGTATACAAATCAAACATTTACTGATAATAAATCATAAAGAAATTTATTTTAAGATGATTCTTTGGAATACATATAATTTTACTATTTATTAAAGACCAAAGCAAGTCCGCATACTAATAAGATGTATGTGCATGTTTATTTTTACATAAAAAATTAAATCTTGGTGGAATATTTGATACTGCAAGACACAGAGCATCTTCAGCATTTTTCAAAGTTGACTTATATTTTGATTTTATAATCGTCAGTGCTAAGAACACCACTTCACATAAATACTTAGTACAAAATGGCAGAAGTATGTTTAAGGCCATTTCAGAAATTGTTGGAAATTCTGTCTTAATCCCAAGCAAAAATACATTTAATAATTTTGTACGTACAGTAAAAACACTGCATTTCATAACATACAAGTCTCAAATCTGGACCGAGGTGTTTTTGGCATTGTTCATTAGTGTTGCCATGGCATGACGGCAGGCGCAGTGCAAAGTGCACATGTCATGTGTTCAGAACTAAGGCTGCAGTGAAGTTGCATGATACAGCATGGGTGAGTGCTGCCAGAAATACCTCAGATTCATTATGTGTTTGAGTTTGAATTAATTTTTGGTTGTCGAGCCTTCAGAAACCTTTTACTGTTGCCAGATTTTTCAAGGCCCCCCACATTCAGTTACACAATCACACGTGGGGTCACGACCCACAGTTTAAGAAGTGCTGCTTTAGATGATATGTAAGAGTATTAATTTAGAAAATAAAATTGATTTTATTGGTAAAGTAAAGAAAACCAGGAAGAGATAAAGTATGTCAATGAAGAATAGGAAATCACAGTCTAAGACTTTCTCCCCCCTCTTTTCAACCCCATACAGTATGCCTACATTAAGGATAGCCTTAGACAACCTAGGGAAAACATTCTTCTACCATCTATTCTTTTTCCCCAGTCTTCAGTGTCCCTCGAGCATCATTCACTGCAGAAAAATGTTCATGTTTGCCTTCCCTAAGTAAGAACAGAGGGAAGGGAACAAGAACCTATTTGGTATCAGACTCTGCGCTATGCACTTTTTGCAAATACCGTATTATCTCATTTGATCCTCATAATAAAATAACCTTGTGAGGTAAATGTTATTATCTTCATTTTGCAGTGGAGGAAACTGAGGTAAACAGCAGTTAAGTAACTTAGTAATTTTTTTTTTGTTTGTTTAAGATCATATTTGAACTCAAGTATTCCTGGCTTCAGGCCCAGCACTGTCCACTGTGCCACCTACCTGCCTCTAAGTAGTACTCTAGGCCCTGAAATTTTCTCTCCCATCTTGTTTATCCAATTCTTATTCCCATATGAAGATTAAAGAAACTTGAGGAGTCTTGTATGAACTGGTTCAAAGTGAAATAAGCAGAACTGAGAGAATGATATATACAATAACAATATAATGAAGGAAAGTAACACTAAAAGATATAAGAAAAAAGATCAATGCATTGATCCAGTCTTGCTTCCAGAGGATCATACTTTTCTAAATAGAGAAGTGATAGACTATGTTGAAGAAAAAAATATTCATGCTAATACTGTGGCATTTAGATAACATTTATAGGAATCTTCAGCAAGGAAAAGATCCCTTTTTTTAAAAAATGCTATTTAGATTCACATTCCAAATTTGTTGAGTAACCAAATCACTATCCCGTTCCTTCCTAAACTACTCACCTCCTTTCTAGGATTTAAGGGACCTCTTCCCTTCCATAGATATCTTAATTTTTTCTCAGTAGAGAAGGGTGGGTCCTATCACCCTTCACTTCAATGGGTGAAGACACAATGAGAGAGCTACACTAGGGATATTCTTATTACCCTTAAGCCTTTTCCCTAAGGAAAGAATTTCTTTCTTCAACCTATCACTCACTTTTTTTTTTTTTGCTTTTTGGAGGGCAGTTGTGGTTAAGTGACTTGCCCAAGGTCACACAGCTAGCTCTTTGTGTGTGTGTGTTAAGGGTCTAAGACCGGATTTGAACTCAGGTCCTCCTGAATCCAGGGCTGGTGCTCTATTCACTGTGCCACCTAGCTGCTCCAATCACTCACTTTTCCAAGGGGCTTTTCCTAGCATCATGGAAGGGGGTTTTAAGAGAAAAATATTATTCCTTAATATTTTCAGTTTTACTAAAAAGGAAGATTTTAAATATCTTTAAGCAGCTACAAAGTGAGGACTGAAGAACATACTCTCAGACATGATAAATGTGCTGGTTTCTTTCAATTAATTATACTTCTTTGTTACAAGCAAGGATTCTTTTGAAGCAGGGGACTGGGTAGTGGCAAGTGACCAAAATGATTAAAAAAAATAAGCATCCATAAAATATTTTTTAAATTTTATTCTCTCACTACCCTAATTCAGGCTTTCATCACCATCACCTGAACTATTTCAGTAGCCTCACTGATTCCAGCTTCTCCAATCTATCCTCTACCCAGCTGTCAAAATAGGCTTCACATAGTATAGGTAGCTTGTTGTTCAGTCGCTTCAGTTATGTTGACTCTTTGTGACCCCGTTTGGGGTTTTCTTGGTCAACATACTGGAGCAGTTTGCCATTTCCTTCTCCAATTCATTTTTACAGATGAGGAAACTGAGGCAAATAGGGTTAAGTGACTTACCCAGGGTCACCATAGCTAATAAATGTCTGACTGGATTTGAACTCATGTCTTCCTGACTGCAGGCCCTGCACTCTGTGCACTGTGGCACTTAGCTCCCTGGGTGAAGTAGTGTGGTAGCATTAGTGGAGAGACCTGTCGTTATAGTCAGGAAGACATAAGATTCATGAGCTGCCTCTAATGGATGCTGGTTGGGTGACCTCTTTGTAACCCGGGCAGCTTTCAAACTGGAAGTCTGAAGAACGAGTGCCAGTCTTTTTGGTAGAAGGAATTGCTAGCTATGCCAGTGAAATCACAGATTTCATGCATGAGTAAACACAGATTTCTCACCTTTTCAAGAATCTCTAGTGCCTTCCTGTTTCCTCTACAGCAAAATACAGACTGCTTGGGTGGGTACATAAAGTCCTATGCAGCCTGGCTCCAAGGTTCCTTTCCAAACTTATTTCATATTTCTTCTCTTTACAAACTATTCCAGATTGACTAGCTCACTTTCTGTTCCCCTAACTTGATATTCCATCTTTAGCCTCTCTACTTTTTTATTGACTGCCCCCTGTGACCATAGCACTCCCTTAGTCAATAAGCATTTAAGTGCTAAATGCTGTTTCAAGCTTTGGGGATATAAAAAGAGGCAAAAGACAGTCCCTACCCTCAAGGAACTCATAATGGGAGAAACATCATGCTTACAGACAAGCTATAGACTGAATAAATAGAAAGTAATCAACAGAAGGAAGGCACTTGGAATTAAGAGGGTTGGGGAAGGCTTCATGTAGAAGGTAGAATTTTAGTTAGGACTTAAAGGAAGCCAGGGAGGTCAGTGATTGGAGTGGAGGAGGTAGAACATTCCAGGCCTGGGGAATAGTCAGAGAAAATGCCTTGAATTGAGAGATGGTTTGTAGTTGTTGTTGTTGGGGGCGGGGGGGGGGGGGGACAGCCAGAAGGCCTTAGCTACACATTTTAAAATCCTTAATGTTTTTCAAGACTCAACTTACAAGCTACTTCACCCAGAAAGTCTATCTGATCCCCTAGCTGTTAATACTGTCTCCCTTATCCAATGAGCTTGCATTTGTTCATCTATTTGCATGTAATGTTACCCAGCAGAATGTAATGTCCTTATAGAGAGGAAGTGTTTTTGTTTGTCTTTATCCCTAACATCTAGTACAGTGTCTTATATGTGGTAGGCACCCAATGCTTGTTGAATTAAACTTAAGGGACTCAGTGTCCTGATCTTAGTTTGCTATATTAGAAGCCAGCTGATAAACTAATTCACACTAGTATATGTTATTCACATGTATTTTTCAAATCCACACTAGGAAATGTTATATTTTTTAAAAATTTACACTGGAATATTTTATTCATCTATTAAAAAACCTTGGAGTTCATTGCTTTTGCAACAATGAATGTATTTCTAGTGGTAAAATTTCAGATACTGGGGCGGCCAGGTAGCACAGTGAGTATGAGCACCGGCCCCAGAGTCGGGATGACCTGGGATTGAATCTGGGCTCAGACACTTAGCACCTACCCAGAAACACCTGGCCGTGTCACCTTGAGCAAGTTACGTAACCCCAATTGCTTAGGGGTGGCCAGGTGGTACAGTGAGTAAGAGCACCAGCCCCAGAGTCAGGATGACCTGGGATTGAATCTGGGCTCAGATACTTAGCACCACACCCAGAAATAACTGGCCATGTAACCTTGAGCAAGTTACTTAACCCCAATTGCTTTAAAAAAAAAAATTCAGATACTGGGGACTGGGGAGGAAGAGGTAGAATCTTCTCAGTATCCAACAAATCAAACTATGTGGGCATGAGGCCAGTCCTCTCTGGTCACTTTGCATCATCTCTTCCTCAGTTAAGGTTTATGTTTCTAGACTCAACAACACTATCTGCATGACATTTTGTCTCTCTGTCAGTCTAGAGAGTACTAGACCGTAGGATCTCAGACTTGGAAGAGACTCCAGAGATGATCTAATTCATCCCGCCGTCTCCCTCACAGCTTTCCTTTACAGCATCTCTGATGGATGGATACAAAGGCCAAAGTGGCCTTCTCTTTTACACACACACACACACACACACAGACACTCTCCATCTCTTGGCCCACTACCTTTGTACTGGCTCCTCCCCTCCCCCTACTCAAAATGTGTTCTGTCCTTACTTCTGTCTCATGGCAGCCCCCTCTTCTGCCTTCTCCATGGAGCCTTTCCTGATCCTCTCAAACTCTTATGTATTTGTTCTCCTTATATTGTTTTTGTACATACTTCTTGTTTTCTTCCCCATAGAATATAACTGCCTTTCAAGGTAAGGATTGTTTCATTTATTATATTCATATCCCCAGTAGCTGGCACAAAGTAGAGTAGAGTCTTATCAAATGCTTGTTGATGGAAATAAAAATCCAGCCTCTTCTTGAACACTTTCAGCAAGAAGTTTACTTCTTTCTGAGGCACCTTATACCTTTGTTAGGTGGCTCTGATTGTCAAGAAGTTCTTCTAGAAAGCTAAAAGCAGTCTTCCCTTTGCTTACAAAGACAGGTGTTGGTTCTGCACTCTGTAATCACATAGAATGAGTCTAATCTCACTTCTATCACAACACATTTTCAGATATTTGAAGGTAGTAAATCAGGTGTGCCAGCTATACTATTATTATGGATGAGTTGGAGAGATACAGACTAAACACAATAATACAATTAGGTGTATTCAGAACTTGTTGGATAGAACTTGCTGGACTCAAAAAATCAGTGATTTGAACAAAGGCATAAATTGTGTGTACTCTTATCATCTTCTCATTTATAGGTTACACAAAGCTGGGAGGGACAGCTAACAGCTGATTGGCTGAATCTAATAAGATGAAATTTAGTAGAGATAAGTGTAAAGTTTTACACTTGTGTACAAAAAATCAGCTTCACAGTTATAGAGAAAGAAATCAAGGTTTTATTGATCTTCAGGCTTAATGAGTCAGCATTGTGGTGTGGCAGCCAAAAGATACTGTGATCTTGGGCTTCATTAAGAAGACCCAGCTTTTAGACATGGGGAGGTGATAGAACCATTGTACCCTTTCATGCTCAGGCCTCTTCTGGGATGTGGTGTTCATTTCTGAGCATCATAGTTTAAGGACTTTAATAGGTTGGAGAATGTGCAGAAAAGGCAAACGCCTCTGTCATGAGAATCAGCTGAGGAAATTGGACAAGTTTGGCCTAAAAACATAAGATTCAGTGGAGATGCAAATAGCTATCTTCAAGTACTTAAAGGGCTGGCTTTCTCCATATGGCCTCAGAGGACAAAACCAAGAGCCAGGAGCGGCTGGCTGGCTAGGTGGTGCAGTGAGTAAAGCACTGGCCTGGAGTCAGGAGGACCTGAGTTCAGGTCCGGCCTCAGATACTTAACACCCACACAAAAGAACTAGCCATGTAACCTTGGGCAAGTTACTTAACCCCAATTGCCCTCCAAAAGGCAAAAAAAAAAAAAAAAGAAGAAGAAAAACCCAAGACCAATGGGTAGAAGTTACAAAGAGGAAATTTTGACTTTGTGTTTAGGAAAAACTTCCTCACATTTAAAGCTGTCCAAAAATAAAATGGGTCCCATCAAGAGATGGCTGCACCCTACACCTAAAACACTTTCTCTCCTCACCTCCACCTCTTAGCTTCCTAGGATTCCTCCAAGTCTCAGCTGAAGTTCAAGTTCTACAAGAACCTTTTCCCCAGTTCTGCCTTTCCCCTGAGACAATTCATTCAGTCAGTTATTCAGTAAATACTAATTGAGTGACTTCCTATGTGCTAGGTGCTGAGAACACAAAAAGAGGCAGAAGAAAGTCCCTGTCTTCAAGGAGTTCAGTCTAATGGGGGAGATAACATGCAAACAAATATATACAAAACAAGCTAAATACAGAATAAATGGGAAATAATTTAAAAAGGGAAAGCACTGGAGGTTAGAAAAGGGGTTAGAAAGGCAACCTGTAGAAGGTGGGGTTTTAGTTGGGACTTAAAGGTACCAGAAGGTAAGTAGTCAGAGCAGAGAAGGGAGAGCTTTCCAGGCCTGAGGAAAATGCCCTAAGGCAAGAGATGTCTTGTTTGTGGAATAACCTGGAGGCCTGTGTCACACTGCTAGTAGGGTGTGTTAAATGTCTGAGGCCATATTTGAACTCAGGTCCTCCTGACTCCAGGGACCGCTGCGCCACCTAGCCACCCCTGTCATAATCTTTAAGATGCTCTTTGCGGGAGATGGCCAAAATGAAGACTCCTATTTCCATGAGGAGAAACTAAAATAAAGAATGCTAAAGGGACCTTTCTTTGTTGTTTTTGTTTGTTCTTTATTGGGGTTTTTTGTTTGTTTTTGTTTTGGTGTTGATTCCTTTTTTTTTTATTTAATAGTATATTTTTTTTCCAATTACATGTAAAGATGGTTTTTATAAAACTTTTGAGTTCCAAATTTTTCTCCCTTCCCCTTTCCTAAAAAAGTAAGCAATTTGATATAGATTATACATGTACAATTATGTTAAACATATTTCCACATTAGTCATGTTGTGAAAGTAGAGTCTGAACAAAAGGGAAAAACCACAAGAAAGAAAAAACAAAAACCAAAAAAAAAAAGGAAAAATAGTATGCTCCAATATGCATTCAGGCTCCATTCTACATTCAGACTCCATAGCTTTTTCTCTGGATGTGGATAGCATTTTCCATCTTGAGTATTTTAGAATTGTCTTGAATCATTATATTGCTGAGAAGAACTAAGTCTATTATAGTAGATCATCACAGAATATTATTGATATTGTGTACAATGTTCTCCTGGTCCTGTTCACTTCACTCAGTATCAGTTTGTGTAAGTCTTCTTTTTCTGAAATCTACCCGCTCATCATTTCTTATAGAACAATAATATTACATTACATTACATTCATATACCATTCCTTGTTTAGCCATTCCCCAACTGATGGGCATCCCCTCAATTTCCAATTCTTTGCCCCCACAAAAAGAGCTCTATAAATATTTTTGTACATGTGGCCTCTTTTCCCTTTTTTATGATTTCTTTGGGATAATAGTGATATTGTTGGATCAAACGGTATGCACAGTTTGATTGCCCTTTGGGTATAGTTTCAAATTGCTCTCCAGAATGGTTAAATCAGTTCACAGTTCTACCAAAAATGCTTTTAGTCCAGTTTTCCCACATCTCCAACATTTATCATTTTCCTTTTTTGTCATATAAGCCAATCTAATAGGTGTGATGTAGTACCTCAGAGTTGGTTTAATTTGCATTTCTCTAATCAATAGTGATTTAGAGCATTTTTTTCACATGACTATAGATAGCTTTAATTTCTTCATCTGAAAATTGCCCATTCATATCCTTTGACCATTTATCAATTGGGGTAAAGGGTCTTTCTTTGAAGTGAACAATGGAATTCACTTCATGGAATCATAGAAAATGAGACTAAAGTGGTCATTATCATTGCCAACAACAGTTTCAATAAAAATTTATTGAGTCTACTCAGTAGGCTCAGTGCAAGTCCCTGTAGGGGATCTAAACAGGTAGGTATAAGATAGACCCTGCCCTCCAGGAGCTTAAAGCCAGCTAATTGCATCCTTACCATGTTAATGAATCCTAATTATGACTAAGAGTGCTTTTCATATGCACAAGCTGAGTCAACCCAGCCTAGGTTTGTACCCAATCAAAAGCAAATCTACTTATTCCAGTTATCTGTCCACTGACAGACAAAAGACTACTGGAATGTCTCCAAGGCGTCTTCACTCTCCCAGAAGAACCAACACTTTGAGGTCTGAATCTTATTGGGAAAAATCTTGGGGAGCTCTGCCTCCATGATAAACATCCCACTGATAATAATACTGTGTGTTCTGGCTCTCTTAGAACAATTAGACCTGTTTCAGAGATCTGCATTACTAAAACTCTGATGCTGCCTTTTAAAAGATGCTTTTAGTCAGTTCCCTGAGGCTGTAAAGGCTGGGCATGTTCACTGAACAAATCCCAGACTGCTGACCTGTGTTCTTCCTGTTCTTGAATTTTCACTTACTGAGTTAGCTGATTGATCTCTGCTGTTGTCATGGCTCCATGGCTACCTATTTCTTGTCTTCACAGAGTTATTTACGCAAGCAGCTAGCATGGTCTACTTGATTGGAATTAGAGGTGTCTTGAATTTTTAGTAGTGGGCCACATGATCAGAATTCCATCTGTCTGGAGGCCACATAATGGTACCAGCAGTCAGATAGTTAAGCCTTACTGGTTCTACTAATGTTATCTGTGCTAGCTTTTTCATTACATTAAAAGATCTGTTGGGGGATGGGATTGATCATTGATCAACCTTCACTGATAGAGGTCACAAACCTTCAATTGTAGACAGTTTTATGAATTGCTGTAGTAAAGAAAAAATACTACCTAGTAGCCAGCCTCTTAAGCTAAATTTGTCTTTGGACAACAGGAAAGCAGTCCATTATAGTGGACTGATATTCAGTTTTTTCCAGCTTGACCTACTAGAGCTTATACTCTATTGATATAATCTTCAAGAACTCAGGATTAACTCTTTATCACCCTTAATGAAAGGTATCTTAGCTAATTAGGTAAAAATATTTTTGTTAAAATTCTGTCAGGCAGGCCTCAAATACTTATTAGCTGTGTGACCCTAGGCAAGTCACTTAACCCTGATTGCCTTCAAAAAAATTCTGTTAGGTCATAAGAATGACAAATATGAATATAAAAATATATGCAAAGGTTTCTATGAAAAGTGATGTCGATTTTTGGGGGGCTTGGGGTTTGTTTTGTTGGGTTTTTTTTTTTTTGGAGGGGGAAGGCAAGGCAATTGGAGTTAAGTGACTTGCCCAAGGTCACACAGCCAGTAAGTGTTAAGTGAGGCTAAATTTGAACTCAGGTCCTCCTGACTCCAGGGCCAGTACTCTATTCACTGTGCCACCTAGCTGCCCCTCATAGTTTTTTTTTTTTTTAAGAGAACTTAAGGAACAACATATAATGAATCTACCTGTCAACAAACAATTTTCATGCTTCAACTACAAAAAAATTAATATCAGCAAAACTGAGTAAATATAATGGGCAGTTTGGGGTTAACCTTTATTAAAATTAGTATGCAAAGCCTTTATTTCTTTTAGCATCGTTAGCATCAGGGATATAATTCCATAAACAACCATTTGTAACCACTTTTTATGTTATTTTGTATAATCGTTTGTAGAGTTTGGGTGTTTGTGTTTGTTGTTGCCTGTTCTTTGGGCTTGTTAGGGAGAATTAAATTCTTGTAAAAACAAAAGTATCAGGCAAACTATAACCCTGTTTCTAGTGGCCTGCATTTAACCTGTTTGTTGTTGTTCAGCCATGTCCAATTATTTGTGACCCCATAATGGTGGTTTTCTTGGCAAAGATACTGAAGTGATTTGTCATTTCCTTTTCCAGTATATTAAAGTGAACAGAGGTTAAGTGACTTGCCCAGGGTCACATAGCTAGTAGGTATCTAAGACTGGATTTGAACTGAGGTGTTGCTGACTCCCAGCACTCCATCCACTAAGCCACCTAGCTGCCTCTGAGGCCTCGTATTCATGGACCAGGATCTTGATTGTGGCCCTGTGGATTACCCCTCTATAGGTGAGTGCTTAAATCACTTGTGTCAGGTGGTTGATGCTCTTTTGTAAAGGTCTTCAAAGATGGGTTCTTTATAGCTTCCCTAAATAGCCATCCCGTTTCTACTTATTAACAGTAACAGGTATTTGTAAAACATTTGTTACAAGTTTGCAAAGTACTTTACATACATTGCTATTTAATCCTTACAACTGCAGGTATTGTTTTATCCATTTTGCAGAGGAAGATACTCAGGCTAAGAGGTATTAGACTACTTTACTGTGTTCACACAACTAGTAAGTGTTAGAAGCAGAATTTGAACCTAGGTTGTCCTAGCTCCAAATCCAGCACTCCTGCTATTATCATTCCCTCTGCTCTCTGCTCTTCTTTCTCTCACTGTCTACTTGTTCCTCCTCTGCTGCCTACAAACACATTTCGATTTTCCCCATTCCCCCAAAAATCTGTCTTTTGACAGTGCCGTCCTCTTAGCCTAATGTAATATATTTCCTTTCCCTTTAGCAACTAAACTCCTAGAAAAAAACTATCCTTGCTCATTGCCTCCACTCCTTTCTTCTCATACACTTCTCAACCCTTTGTAATATGGTTTTCAACTCAAACCGATCTCTCTAAAATTACCAGTGGGCTCTGAATTGCCAAGTCTAATGACCTTTTCTCATTGCTCATCCTCTTTTACCTGTCTTACAATATTTGACACTTTATATTCGCTCCTTCAGGGTATTGGCATTGTTGTGACACTGCTTCCCCTTGTTCATCTTCCTTGCCTGCCTACTCCTAAGTCTCTTTTGTCAGCTTATCATGCGTGTTCCCCTATACTGTGGGCATCCTTCAAGGTTTACTCCTGGGCCATCTTCTCATTTTTCTCCATGCCCTCAAAGTGATCTTATCAACTTTCTTGGATTCAGTGATCTTTATTTGTATGACCACAAATCTGTATATCTGGCTCTATTCCCTCTTTGACTCAAGTCCTATATCACCAGCTGCCTGTCAGACATTTCAGAATGAAAGTCCCTTATACATGGAATGTATCCTTACGTGCCTCTTAGAATTTCTAGATTCCCTTAGAACTCAGCTAAAGCACCTCCTACATGAGGCCTTTCCTGACACTCCCACTGCAAACACTGGTCTCCCCAGCTTCCATCTAGTGCCTCCCCCAGCCCAAATTACCTTTTATTTACTTTGTATACATTTTATAATTACCTGTATGTGTATATGTTGTTTTCCCAAAAGAATGTACGCTCCTTGAGGACAAGAACTATTTCATTTTTGTCTTTGTATCCCAAGCACCACATACATTCTGGGCACATAATAGGGACTTACCAAATGACTGTTGAGGAATTGATTGATATGACGTGCTGCACGTTCAGTGATCTGTGACAGTGGTTTTGGTCCTTAGGGGAAAATATTATCATTTCCACCCATTCCTGCTTTCTTCCATAAAAACAAAAAAACCCTACAAAACAAACTTCATCAGAATTAATGTGAAAAATTATAATGCTTTTGAGATTTCTGATTTTTTGTAATAATAACATTTTACATTTCTGTAGTTCTTTGGGAGATAGGTGGCACAGTGATAGAATGTGGAACTTGTAGGCTACAGAACTCACAGAAGGCATAGTCAGAAGCAACTCCATAATGCCTGACATCATTATAACCTTGAACAAGGCACTTCATTCACCTGCATCTCAGTTTCTTTGTCTATAAAATAAAGGCAATGGCCTAGATGATCTTAGAAGTTCCTTCCAGCTCTGATATTCCATGACTTCATTAATAAAGCTATGCATATCCTAAAAAAAGAAATGAAACTCAAACCCAGCTTGGGTCAGTCCTTGCCTGTCCCCCATCCTCCCCATGAGGGTACTCAAGGCAGGGACCCAGGCAGGTGAATCTTATCTCCTCCAGTCAGTTAACAAACATTTATGAAGTGCTTACTATGTGTCAGGAACTATATGAAGTATTAAACTGAGGATGTGAAGGACAAAAAACAGAACCTGTCCTGAGAGCTCACTTTCTAATGGAAGAGATAGCATGTAAATAACTGAGCATATACAAGAAAGATACAGAGTGAATGGAAGGCAGTCTCAGAGGGGAAGCCACTAGCAGCTGAGGGGACTGGGAAAGGCCTCTTGCAGAAGGCAGGATTTAAACTGATTCTTGAAGGAAGCCAGAGAAATTAAGTGATGAAGGTGAGTGCTCCAGGCATGGGGGACAGCCATTCAAAAGCACAGAGATAGGAGACAGAATGAGGCAGCCATGCAGCCCAGTTCTCCAGGCTATACCCACCAGTAAGGGAGGAGTCAGAAAATGAAGGTCAAGGAAATACAAAAAGGCTGTAAGAACAAAAATTTCAAGAGAAAAACCTTGAATAAAAGGCCAGTACACAAGCAGGTAAGTCAGAAAGAAGGTTGAATAGTAAATCTTGAAACGTAATTCAAAACTCTTTTTAACAAATACTATAAGACAAAAGAAAGTGAACCAATTTCTGAAGTACAGAATCCTAAAGGAAATGGGAATTTTTTTAAAAAAACCGAAAACTTTTACTTCCACATACCATAAAATTCCTCAGCATACTCTCAGTTGAATCCTCTACAGAGTACATTAACTGAAAACAAATAAACCAACAATCAAGAGTGATTGACATTGGTTGTATGTGCAACCTTTCCTTTCATAGTTTATTAAAAAGATGAGCCAATGCTTCTTTGGTACCAACATTGACCATCATTTCTGATTGTTTTTTGCCATTTAAAGTTGTCTTTATTTACATAGTTGTAGTAATTTTATATGTTGTCCTTTTGGTTCTGCTTTGTACACTCTGTATCACTTCGTACAAGTCTTCCCATATTTCTTTGAATTAATTAAGTTTGTCATTTTTCATGTCAAAGTGATCTTCCATTACATTCATACTGCAGTTTATTTAGACACCCCCAAATCCATGGACACATAGTTTGTATGCTTCTTTGTTTGTTTCTTTTGCAGGGGGATATTTGCCATTATAAATTGTGTCACTGTAAGTGTTTTCACGTAGGCAGGTATTTTATTCTTATCAGCAACTTCCTTGAAGTTTAAAACTAGTATTGAGATGGCTGAGTATTGGTATACAAAGTTTTATCCCATTATTGCACAATTCTGTAATGATTGGAACAAGTCACAACAATGAGTGTGCCTTTTTTCTTTTACCAATTTAATATACACAAGGTTGTGAAATCTCAGCCTTGTTTTAATTTGTATATTTTCTGGTTACTAATTATTTTGAAAAAGCATCTTATTCGATGAATATTTCTAATTTAACTTCATTTCAATTTGAGCGCTTACTGTGTGCCAAGAACTGTGTTAGGCATTTAAGAAACAAACAAACAAAAAACCAGTCTCTTTCCTCAAGAGGCTTCCATGCTCCTAGGGAGGGTGGAAGAAGCAAGTTAACGTGTACACAGGCAAGTAAATAGCAAATGTATGCAAAGTAATTTTGGGGAGGAGACACTATAAGAGCAGAGGGTATAGGAGATGAACTGGAGTTAAACCTTGAAAAGAGATGGAAAGAACAAAAGGACCGAAGTATTTATAGTAGCTCTGTATAGTCACAAAGAACTAGAAACTAAGGGGGTGCCTATCACTTGGGGAATGACCGAGTACATAAATTGAATCATAACACAATTTATTGTACATGAATGGAATACTGTTGTTAAGAAATGATGAAGGGGATAGTTTCAAAGAACCCTGCAGAAACGTATATGAACTGATGAAGAAGGAAATGAGCAGGAGCAAGGAAACAATTTGCACTATACAAATAGCATTGTAAAGACTAACAACTTCGAAAGACTTCTGAACACTGATGAATGCAGTGACCAACAACAATTTTAACTACTACTCACCTCCTGACAGAGAGATTGTAATGGATCCAGGGTTCAGGATGAGACATAATTTTTTTTTTTTTACATAGTACAAGAATTTATTTTGCTTGTATATGTGTGTTACAAGGATTTTGTTTTCCTGTTTTTCTTTCCAATAGAGAGGGGTGGTAGGAGTAAGATAAAGTAGTTTTGTTTTTTCCTGAAAACTTTTTTTTTTAAATGGCCAGGGGTTCCAATAGGCAGAAGTGAGTACAAGAATCATTATAGGAGTAGGGTCAGCCTATGCAGAGGCATGTGGCCAGAGATAGAATGTTGTCTGTAGGACCAGCAAGAAGGTCAAGTTAGCTAGAGTATGGATTGTGAAGAGAAAGAATGTGAAGTAGGCCTGTGAAGATGGATTAGAATAAGATTTTGAATGAGTTCTAAATGCCGAATACAGGTATTTGTACATTATTCTAAGGGCAGTAAGGAGCCACCAGTGCTTTAGGAATACCAATTTGGAGAGGGAAGTGAGGAGGGCTGACTAAGAGTAAAGATACAGAGATGAAGATGAGAAATACTGAGGAGTTATTAACCTCCATTGGTTATAGAGAGTGTGAGAGAAGAACTGGGGATGACTCTAGGGTTGTGAACCTCACTAGAACATTGATGGCACCCTCAACAGAAAGGAGTTAGGGGGGGAAGAGGATTTAGTAGAGAATGATACAGAATTCTGTTTTAGACCTGAGTTTGAGATAACTGTGGGGTGTCCAGGTGGTGATATCCATCTGGCAGTTAGCCATCTGATCAGTTGGGAGAAATACTGGGGTATACATAGATTTTGGAGTTATCTGCATAGCTTATACTATTAAGCTCATGGGATCTTATGTAATATCCAAGACACAACATGGAAGAATATAAGACCATGACAGAACCTTAAGACATGCCCAAGGAGAAGGAAGCAGGATATGGGTGATGCTCCAGCAAGGAGCTTGAGAATTTTAGCAGTCAGAGAGATGGGGGACAAATGTCACAAAAGCCCAGGAAGGAGAAAGTGTCCTAGAGGAAGGAGTAGTTAACAATATTGCATGTGTAAAAATAATTTTTAATTAGGCTAAATGAGGCCTACAGAATTTAGCTAAGTGAGCTAAAAGAATTTTATAACAATTAGAATTGTCCAGACATAGCATGATGAGTTTCCTAATGGAGAAGTGGGTTTTTCATCATTTCTAGTATTCAGGAAGAGGCTGAAAGACCTCTTGAGACTGTTGTAGAAGGTATTCATATATCAGGTAAGGGTTCTTTAAGATCCCTTACAACTGTGAAATTTAATACAATTTATCTTAAGGTGCATTCATATTCAGTTACATTCCCTTTCCCTGGTAGTTCAGAATCCATCAGCCTCTGAGTATTTGAATTATTTTTCCTTACATGTAAATTTTACCATGATTTAAAATTCTCTACCAGTTAAAAAAAAAAAAAGACACCAGAAAGACAAAATGTAATTTACGTGATATAAGAGAAGACAAGTATTTCATAGGATCATGGAGTAGTTTAAGAAGTTATCTTCCTCATCTGCCTAGCTTTAGGCAGAACTACATTGTCCTTGTCAGGTGAAAACCGATCTACTTTTAAAGTACTTTAGACAAGGAGATTCTCATAATATGCTGTGAGAACTCCCATTTGCAAAGGAAGGATAAAGAAACCAGTGTCCCGGGCACATAGTAATCTTTTTGTTTCCATATCCAGCATTCGCCAGGTGTGCAGCCTGCAGATGTGGAGGAAGTAGCCAAAAAGGGGGTCCAAACCCTTGTAATTGGCCGTGGAATGAGCGAAGCATTGAAGGTATGTATGGGACACATTGACATGCCTTATGGTAGTGATCTCCTGGACCCTACTTTTTCCCATTTTCTGTTACTGTGGAGTCTGTAGCTTTGTGAATTCTCTATCTCAGGGCTCCTGAACCAAAATGGGACCTGTTTCAGGTGCACAGGGTAGCGAAGATAGGCTCAATGCTTGTATCCTCTCCCTTCCATTGTGCTCTTCCATCTCTGGGTCTTTGGTTTCTTTTTTCCAGGAAGGGTATAGGCCTGCTGTTCTCAAACAACTCTACTTGTCATTACTTGGCTATAAGCACTTTCATGGTGCTTTTTTTGTACAGGTTTTTATGCTCCACTTGAAACCTTCCCCAGAAAGGCACAGCCAGGAAGCGTGGAGGAAGGAGGGGAGAAAACATTGGACAAAATTCACATCTATAAACTTTCTCTTTTAAATCTTTGGAACACTATTGAAAGGTACACAGAGGCAACTATTATCCCAGTTGTCCAAAAAATAGGAAATGGCTCCCATTTCTAGTCCTTTTTCCTCACTAAAAGAGTAGTTGGTAAGTGTTTTCATCCCCATTTTACTCATGAAAAAACCAGGGCTTAAAGAAGTTAAGTGACTTGTCCATAGTCATATAACTGGGAAATTTCAGGTTGATAACCAGCCTTCTACACATCAGTGCTCTTTTCATCGTGCTATGCTGTTCATCTTTTATGCCATAAATATATCTAGTGACTCACCCAGTGTAAGCCACAGGCAAAAGACAAATAAAAATCTCTAGATTGTGACTCATTCTTTTATACACTGGCAGAATGAAATCTGAATACAAGATCTGAGTTTATTTTCTCACACAAGTGAAATTTCTGGAAAACTGAAGGTTAGCTGCTTTAAGTACCAAGTTTTTAATTTTTAAATTATAACTATTTTCGATGTTCTCCAACATGCTCTTCACAGCCAGAGGCTAAACCAGTGGAGCATACCTTCTGGAAGGTCCTGCCAACCTGAAAGGCCTAAAGATAAAATATCACATGCCTATTGTCAGAAGACCAGTCTAACCAAACACATGCAGTTGGCCCCTAAAAGGAGAATTGTATTTTGGCCACAGTAATTTATAAGATCATCTGCAAAAATGTTTAAGGTTTGTGATACACATCTGTGGAAGAACTTCCCCCTCCAGTGAAGGCACAGGTGTATAGAAGCACTGGATGAAAGCTTTTCTTATGGCTAACACAGTTCCCTGTAAACATAGTAACTTGAATAGAACTAAAACCTTTCCTGATGACTTGAGATCATTATTGTTAACATCAGTCTTTTCCAACTCAACAGTCCATTGCTACTCTAAGAGCTGAGCCTGCTGCTACACTAAGGGGCCCCATACACTTAGATATTTGAGGGATTTTTAGTTTTTGTTTCGTTTTTTATTTTTTTCTGTGTCTGCTATTTATATAATTTAGCTTTTCTGGCTCTTCCCTCCCTGGCATGTTATCAGCTGTCACTTTTTGTTGGTCTCAGACTGTTTTTGTACAGCCTGATCCTGCCTTTCTGATTTACAGTTTCTAATCTGCTGCAGACTGGAATCTGAGATTAACAACTCAGATTAACTGAGATTAGAATTCGTTTTAAAATAAGAATAAATATATAGACTGGAGTAGGGGCCTCTTATGAAGAGAGTTTCAATGCATAGACTTCATGACACCTATTTGAGCTGTTCAGACACCCTTTATGATCCTTCTGGGTTTTCAGTTATATTCTAAATAGTCAAAGTTGCTAGATTAGTGATGTTCCCATGAATGAGACGTTACCATCATCAATGTTGTTGAGTAGTTCTCCTTTGTTTCCTAATGGTAAAGAGAAAGGGGCCATTAACAGTAGCTGGGTCTTTAAACTCAAACTTCATTATTTATTTATCTCTTTCCCAGGTGCCAGCATCCACTGTGGACTACCTCAAGAGACAAGGTATAAATGTACTGGTCCTCCAGACAGAACAGGCTGTAAAGGAGTACAATGCCCTGGCTGCTCAAGGAGTCAAAGTGGGAGGCATCTTCCACTCCACCTGCTGATGACACCTTGCAAGTTTAGAGAAAAATAAAACAATGATTTGTGAATGTGACTTTTCACTTTTACCCTTTCCTTTCACCCCAGTCAGTCATTAAACACCAGCTACATGCCAAGCATTGCGCTAAATGCTGCAAATACAATTAGGAAAAAGACATTCCTTGCCCATAAGGAGCCTACATTTTAATGGGGAAAGAGCACACAAAAGAAAAAGGGGGTGGGAAGGGAAGGTATCTGGTGAAGGGACATAATAGAGAAGTCTTAAGGAGTGCAGCCCAGTGGAAAATGCAGAAGGGGCCAGCCTGGACATGAAGGAGGCAGTGACTGCCCAAAGGCAGGGCTGAGATGATCTTGCAGGATGGTGAAGTTCCTGGGGCACAAGGGAGAAGTCCAAAGGTGTGCAGCTGGTTGGGAAATAAAGAAGTCTCACTAAGTCTAACCCGGGCTGAGGAAGGGTCTGTAGGATGAGCGACAGAGGTAAAATTTCACTATAGGAGATTACTAACAAGGTTAGGTGATATTTTTGTCAATCCTTGAGCTCTTGGGATTTTCTGTACCGTGTGACACTTCTGATTCTTGAACAGTCTCTCTTCCCATAATCACCATAAGACTTTTTTTCCTACTTGTCTGACCATCGTGGTCCTCCTACATACCATGCATAGCATCCTCCAAAACTTTGTCCTAGGCGCTCTTATCTTTCAACACCCTTTCTGGTTGATGATTTTTTCATTCTAATGGCTTCATTTTAACACCTGCCTTACTAAAGACAATCTACTATATAGAACAATACTTCATTAATGACTTATGGGTGATATAGTCATTCACATTATTATAATTCACCTCAATTATTACCCTGTCCCCCAATCCAGCAACTTGGGGGCTGTGTCTGTGTTGAAGGGTGTCTGTGGACTAAATGGCTTCAGGGTGACTCTTACATGTCAGCCCTGTTCTCTTCCCTTTACATCTCCCACGTGTTATCCATTGACACCTCAAGCTTGACCTTCCAAGAGTGAACTAAATCAGAATTTCTTCCCAACTTCCCTAATCTTATCAATCACCAAGAATAGAAAAGTATTTACTCATTCTCATGCTCTCACTCCATTGAAGTCTTCCTCTTCAACATCAAGTTTCATTTATCTCCCTTCCTCTCCACATTGCCAGTTCAGGCCCATATCACCTTTCACCTGAACTATAAGAAGAACCCCTTAATTTATCTCTTTACCTAAATTCTCTCCCCATTCCAGTTCATCTTTCCCACACCTGCCAAATAATCTTGCTAATGTCTAAGCCTGACTCCCACTCAGAGATTTATAGTGGATTGGATCCTCATTGCCTAGGAGATAGCTGACTTAACCTGACTTAGAAACTACTTTTCTAGCCTTCATATCACTCCTCCTCACATGCTCTATAGTCCAAGCAAATTAGCATAACTATATATTTCCCCAAACTGGATTCACTTGTTATTACAGTAACATAGACTTCCAAACTCATTTTTGAACTGAAGCTGCCCCTTTGAAGTTATCAGTAATCTCTTAATTGCTAAATCTAATGCCCTTTACTCAGACCTCTATAGCATTTGACACTATCACCACCTCTTGGATGTTCTCTTATCTACAGGTTTTTGTGGCATATATATATATATATATATATTCTCCGGTATAGCTAGTTATTTACATATCCTTCATTAAATGTCCCAGGCAAGGAGGTAAAAGGAAGGCTTGGGCTGGAGGTTCTCTTGAGCTCAGGAGACAAGAGCTTCATTGGTTTTTACCAATCACATGTCTGAAACATGTTCAACATTAAGGTGGTGAATCCTCTTGGGAGTGGAGAACCACCATATTGACTAAAGAGAGGCAAACCAGCCCAGATTAGAAACAGAGTAAATCAAAGTTCCCATGCCAATAAATAATGGGAGTAGGCCTGTTAGTCACCCCTACCCTTCCAGCCTAGGAAAGATGTGTGTGTACATACATACATACATACATACATATACACACACACACACATGTACGTGTATATATTCTCTCTTTTTACTTTTCTTTTGTCCCTAGCACTCAACATGGCGCCCAGCACATTGTGTTTAATAACTTTGTTGACATTTCTTTCATTGCTTCCACTAATAAAATCATATCCATGTCTGATGTTGAACCATTTGGAAATGCCAAGGATTTCAGTAATCAGAAAATTAACCCCCCCACCCCCATTTTGAGTAACTATAGCTACTGAGAAGACAGGAGCTGCCTCACAGGCAGAAGCAGTTGCCAGGCTACATCTCTGCAAAGTTTTATTCTCATATTGAGAACTGCAGGGGCTGGACTGGAATTGGGGCCAGCAGTCTCTACCACACTGCTATTCTAGGTCTCTGGGTTGGCTCCATCAGATTCTGTGGTAATCATTTTGACCCTTTGTAATGAAAATGGGAATTTGAAGATCTTCCCTGCCCCTTAATAGATCTAGGGGGAAGTTTGAAGACCTCCCCTGCTTTGAAAGTAAACTCTGCCCCCTGATAGGCTGAATGTAATTACATGAAGCCTGTGATGGAGGGAGTTTGCTGAAGGGAAGCAGAGCCCAAAGGAAGCTGGTCAGAGCTATCCAGACAGTGGGAGAGAAAGGGCATTCAGGCAAGGAGGTAGAAAGGTTTGGGAGTAGATATTGATTTTAGAATGACAATTGTTTTTTATTTTGTTTTTTGCTTTTTTGGAGGGGCAATTGGAGTTGGTTGCCCGAGGTCACATGGCTAGTGTTAAGTGTCTGAGGTCAGATTTGAACTTAGGTCCTCCTGACTCCAGGGCCAGTGCTCTATTCACTGCACCACCTAGCAGCCCCAAGAAACAAGTGTTTTGTTTTGGTTTTTTGCTGGGCAATTGGGGTTAAGTGACTTGCCCAAGGTCACATGGCTAGTTTTTTTGTTTTAAGTGCCTGAGGCCGGATTTGAACTTAGGTCCTCCTGACTTCAGGGCTGGTGCTCTATTCACTGCACCACCTAGCCACCCCTTAGATATTGATCTTGTATTGGTTTGTGGGAAGGCTGAAGGATGCTGTAGCTCTCACTGTTATTATGGCTTCTGAATATCTTTGGTACTATGATGAAATTGGCTTACTGGTTTTGGGATTCTATTTTTCTGGTATCTAAATGAATGCTTCAGTTCTGTCCTCTACTTGGAGAGTCTAGTATATTCTGTGATTGAACATCATGTGATATTTATATTCACGATCTTGATCGTGATGGTGGGCACTGTAAATATTGCATTGGCACTTACACCCTCCATGCTGGAAAATCAAATTGTTGTTCGACTTGGAATGTTCCGCATGGAGAAGAGCAAAATTAGGGCAAATATGAGAGTTGGCTTTAAGTATGTGGAAAGGGAATTGGACTTGTTCTTGGTATAAGAAGGCAGAACTAGAAGCAATGAAAGAAGACCCAAAGAGGAAAAGTTGGGATGAATACAAAAACTTCCTAACAATAAGCGCTATCCAAAAATGGAGCTTGTTCACTGAAGGTAATGATGGGGTTGGTATCCCATCAATGGATGTCTTAGAGCAAAAACCATATATCAGATATAGTTACTCCTTCATTCTTCTCTGGGTTCCACTTATGATTTTCCAGACTTCTTTCTCTATCATGACCCAGCAAATTTCTCACCTGGAAGTTTGCTCCTCCCCTATGGCTCCTTCCTCTGTGGGTCAGTTTCACCCATAACCTCCATTTTAAGGCAAGTCACGTTGGCTCTTCATTCCTCTCTGGGATCCGCTCCTCACTCTTTGAACTTTTTTCTCCACTATGCCTTCTCACAGGTACCTTCTCCTTTCCTTTTCCTGACCCCCAAGCTTTTCAACTTCCTTTTATGTGATGTCTTACTTTATTTGCTTGTATTTGTATTCCTAGAGATTAGCACATAGTAAGTGCTTGATAAAGCTTGTTAACTTGACTGGATATAGGAAGGATTCTTATTAGGACATAGGCAGGGATGTGCTAGAACCAGCTCTTGAACTGCTAAATTTTCAGTGAGCATTTATACTTCAGAAGTAAACAAATGCTATATGGTAGGGCTTAATTTAGTGTGTTGTCAATTGCCTGAATTTTTTAAAGTAATGGAGAAAATGTTAATAATGTGGATAAACCTTCAAAGTGTGTTGTGTGTACATTTCCTCCCACCTGCACCTTGAGATTCCAATGTTAAATATTTACCAATACACCATTGGATATTAGCTGTACTAGACGACCTCCTAGTTCCTGTCCAGCTCTGTGATTCTGCCATTCTGGGAATTGAATTAGTTTGTGAATTTCCCACACAGGCATAGCTAATAAACAGCTAGCTGGATCCAGAATTAAACACATGGAGGAAGTGAGTCTAATTCCAAACTGATCACAACTGCAAAAGCTCATCTCTCTAACACAAATGCTTTCAAAGATAGATACAAACATATATGTATCTAAATGTCTCGTGTATATCTCAAATATGTATTATACATATATTTCAAAGATATATCGATACACACACAGCATCACTGTAGGAATGTGAAGCAGAAACTAATGCAATCTTCAACGCAATCAAGCTGCTCTGCAGCTTTTCTTCTATAAGATTCTTGTCTGTCTTTCTATGAATCCTCCAAGGGAGAAAGGGGAAATTAACTGAACATCTTTAATGTCCCCCCCCCCCATTCTCTTTTTAAGTCTCATGTGTACTTGTACAGAACTAAAGTTATTTTGCTGTTCTATCCCATTCTAGTTCAATGACCAGTTCACCTTGGTTATAGGTGTCCTTGAGGGTATCTTTTGTGCCACTTTCAAACAAGTAACTGTTAATAATGTGCTTATTTACATTCACCATGTGTCATTCATTCCATGATTCACCTTTATACAAGTAGGTAGGTAATTTATTATCCTCATTTCACAGGTGAAGAAATTTAGGTTCATTAGAGTTAAATGATTTGCCCAAGGTCATACCATGAGCCTCACACCCAGTCCTTGCCAAGCTCAAACACTATGTTGCCTCTCTTACATTTGCAAAGGAAAATGAAAATTTGTAAAATGCAAATGTACATTTGTAACAGGACTCTGAGGTCGACTCATTGTCCAGAGCCTAACTGTAAATTCTAGCATTTTAATCCTGGGCAATATTCTCTTCCTGTCATGGAGAAACTGAGGCTATCATGAGCTCTGAGCCCATGTGAGTGTCCTCCATGCTGGGGCTTTTAAAGCTGAACCGAATAAAGTAAAAAGGTGGTTTTGCTTTCAGTTTTGGAGAGAGATGGATTTAAAAAAACTGATGGAAGAAGAGGAGGAAGCAAGCAATTCAGATAGGCAGATCACAGGTATCTTGAATGGGGAATAAAACCAAAGTTTTGGAAGTCAAACCATCTCTGCTCAGAAAAATCTCTGCCTGAGAGGTCCAGGAACCTGAGATAACTGGTTAAGTGCTTCGATTACCCTTTGCCTCTATTGCTGACTATAGGCATTTACCCAGAGTGTCTACTATTTGAGTACATTTATAATTTAATTTAATTCATGCCTATAAAAGCATCCTACCCTTGACATAAAATTATGATCAATCTTAATAGCTTTATGATGCATGTCTATATATTAGTTGCATGCAGGGAAAACCGTGATGGAGGATTAGTTTGATTTACACACACACACACACACACACACACACACACACACACACACATTTCAGAGGATTTGACCTCTAGCCAGAATGCTAGAGGGCAGGAGGAACAAGAAGGGCAACTTGATCATGAGAAAAGGTCATGATATTGATCATTTTATTACCTCCCTAACAGCAGAGATAGATGACCTATGTGAACTGGAATTGTTTCACCCCTGAGCTAAAATAAGTCAATGTCATAATCAGAACCAAATGTAACTTAAAACATGAGTGCCTCGGGGGAAAAACCTCATCCTTTGACATAAAAGGGTGTGTAGTAGAGAAGAACTAAGGGAATTCAGAAAGAATCTATCCAGCCCATCCTCCTATCCAGTGGGAGGAGAGACTAAGAACAAGTGCCTTTAAAATTTTTTTGGTTTGTCTGATACAGGGAAGAGAAGAAGGAAGGGAATAAGCATTTATATAACACCTACTAGATATTATGCATTGTGCTAATCACTTTATTTTCAAACTAGTGAGGACCATTTGATCCTCACAACAACGCTGACAAGTAGGTGCTATTAGTAACCCCATTTTACAGTTGAGGAAACTGAGGCAAACAGGATTAAGTGACTTACATAGAGTCATAAAGCTGCTAAGTACCTGAGGTTGGATCTGAACTCAGGTTTCCTGACTCCAGGTCCAGCTCTCTGTCCACTGTACCACC
The DNA here is from genome assembly GCF_028583685.1 of Petaurus breviceps papuanus. Classification (NCBI taxonomy): domain Eukaryota; kingdom Metazoa; phylum Chordata; class Mammalia; order Diprotodontia; family Petauridae; genus Petaurus; species Petaurus breviceps. The sequence continues at coordinate 8,762,898 of NW_027187352.1, forward strand.
AGTTGCCTCATAGAACCAAACTTTGCCTCACAGAGATACCTGTTCATTATAGATGGGAATTATATCTGGGATATATGTATATTTTTAATTTAGTGTTTTGAGAATTGGTATTTTAATTTTTCTTTATGTTTCTCTTGTGTAGAATTTTTTGCTACATTTGTTTTACTATGATTTTCATTTTTACTTTCTGAATTTTAAAATATTTTTATGATAATTCATTTTCTTTTAAAGCTTGAGTTTGAAGTTGAATTTAGCCCAACAGTTGCTACTCTTGGAGATTATTGATTACTGAATTCTTTGATTTAATTTTAAATTTGATTAATTCTTTTCTATTTTTCTCAATTTTGATATGAAATTTTCTTTGAAATAACTTTTATTTCCTTTTGTGATATTTTCTTTTCTCTTACTAAAGTTATCAGAAAGATTATTTTTCACTTTGAACATGTTTTGGATTTTGTTGTATTCTAATTTATTTTTCAGTGGCTTCCCTCCCCTCACCCCCCTTTTCTGTATACCTAGTTTGCATTGTACTGAATCTACTGCCCTGATATGTTGCAATTGAATATTAATGAATGCTAATTATTATATAACTTCTTATTGCTGTGCTAGTTGAATACCTTTTCATAGTTTTTATTTTCATATTTGTCTTGCTGATAATCTGCTGATAACTGATGCATTGCCAATAGTTGCTATTGTTATTATTGCTGCTGATTTCCTTACTGCTAAATATCTATAATCTAAAAGTTTGGCAATATTTTTGGTCATTTAGTGAAATTGTCATCTGATAATTGGCTAAATATAAGCATTTTGAATCAATATTGTAAAAATATGAATGGATACTTAGAGAATACTGTCATTTTATGAATGTTAACATTCAAAAGAAATTACTGACATTTGGAGTAAATCCTGTGGATGCAACTGGGAATATTATAAAAGTCTTGAAGGGAAAGTAAGAATTTCATTTTGTTGTTGTTACTGAGACATTTTCCAGTTGTGTCTGACTCTTCATGACCCCGTTTGGGATTTTCTTAGCAAAGATACTGCCAGCCCCTTTAGCTCTATGTTCTTCTCTAGCTCATTTTACAGAAGAAGAAACTGAGGCAAACAGGGTTAAATAACTTCTCCAGGGTCACACAACTAATAAGTGCTCAGATTCAAACTAAGGTCCTCCTGACTCCAGAGCCTGGGTGCCACCTAGCCACAGAATTGACTATAGAATGGTCCATACGGGGTAAGGTGAAGAGAATCCATTAAGGATATGCTTAGTGAATAACTGGACTCCTTTGACCACTTAAAAAATACCTGACTTGCTGCATCTAGGTGGCACAGTGAGTAGAGCACTGGCCCTGGAGTCAGGAGGACCTGAGTTCAAATCTGACCTCAGACACTTAACACTTACTAGTCATGTGACCTTGGGCAAGTCACTTAACCCTAATTGCCCTGCCTTCCCCCCTCCAAAAAAAAAAAGAATGTTAAAAAAATAAAATTAAAATACCTGACTAAATTCAAATAAGAGTAGCCAGAAATTGGTTCAGAATCCTCCCTTTAAAATGAAAGGATCTTGTAGAAAAGGGACAATATCATTGATAAAGATTATGGCATAGTATAGCAGTTGAGGTGCAAGTTTGGAATCACATTTAGGTTTTCACCTATACAAACAATTAAAGCAAAATTCTTGCTATCAGATTCAAATTCTTCATTTGTGAATGATGACAGTTCCATATTTTCCATGCCCAAAGATGAGAATTTTGCTTGCTCCCAGGTGGTTATAGGTGTCCTTGAGGGAACCTTTTGTGCCACTTTCTTTTTTTTTTTCTTTAACGTGTGCCCTTTTATTTGAACTGGTCTTAAGTCAGTGTACAGGTAAAGCTCCTTCCCTCCCCCAACTACTGGCACCAATCTCAAAACTCGCAGGGAGACTATAAAAGTCCTCATTCACATCTATGTTGGGTGCCAGGAGGGAATTTAGCGAGCCATTCCATATGGCTGACAATTTAAAAAAAAGGAACAAGTATTAAGGCAGAAGATACAAAAAGTTTTTTTAAGGATTACATAATTTACACTTAAAGCCATACTAGTACTTCCCCCCTCCCCCTTCCCCTCGGGATCTGTCACATCGCTCCTTGACAGCCTTCACAGAGGCCTGTAACTGTCACAATGCATTAGACAGTATTTGGAATGAGTATTAAAAAAAACCAAATGTACAATCAGAGTCCTGAAGCCGCCCTGGAGAACTTTGGGGATGTTTGCCTCCAACATACCTAGACTGCTCATTACCTTCACCGTTCCAGTTTTTAAATCCTGAGTTAAGCACAAAAAAAAAAAAAAAAAAAAAACCACACACACACATAAAAACAAATAAAGCCATGCCAAGCTCATCTCTTTTTTTGGGCAATTATCATGTCATCATGTCACACCCTTTCACACAAAAAAAATTAAAAAACACAAAGTCCATTTAGAAGCATTTGCGGTGGACAATGGAGGGTCCAGATTCATCATACTCCTGCTTGCTGATCCACATCTCCTGGAAGGTGGAGAGAGATGCCAGGATGGAGCCTCCAATCCAGACAGAGTATTTGTGCTCAGGTGGGGCAATGATCTTGATTTTCATTGTGCTGGGAGCTAGGGCTGTAATCTCCTTCTGCATCCTGGCAGCAATGCCTGGGAACATGGTGGTACCACCTGACAACACGGTGTTGGCATACAAATCCTTACGGATGTCAACATCACACTTCATGACTGAGTTGAAGGTAGTTTTGTGGATTCCACAGGATTCCATACCTAAGAAAGATGGTTGGAAGAGAGCTTCTGGGCACCAGAACCTCTCGTTGCTAATGGTGATAACCTGACCATCGGGGAGCTCATAGCTCTTTTCCAGAGAGGAGCTGGATGCAGCAGTGGCCATCTCCTGCTCAAAGTCTAGGGCGACATAACACAGCTTCTCCTTGATGTCACACATGATTTCCTTCTCAGCTGTGCTGGTGAAACTGTACCCTCTCTCGGTCAGGGTCAGATCACGGCCAGCCAGATCCAGACAGAGGATGGCGTGGGGAAGGGCATAACCTGCATACATGGGCACAGTGTGGGTCACACCATCACCAGAGTCCATCACAATACCAGTGGTATGACCAGAGGCATACAGGGACAGCACAGCCTAGATGGCAACAAACATAATCTGAGTCATCTTTTCTCTGTTGGCTTTGGGGTTCAGGGGGGCTTCTGTGAGCAGCATAGGGTGCTCTTCAGGGGCCACACAGAGCTCATTGTAAAAAGTATGATGCCAGATCTTCTCCATGTCATCCCAATTGGTGACAATACCATGATCAATGGGGTACTTCAGGGTCAGAATATTTCTCTTGCTCTGGGCCTCATCCCTCATCTTTCTGGCCCATACCCACCATCACACCCTGATGTCTGGGGCATCCAACAATGGAAGGGAAGACAGCCCGAGGGGCATCGTCTCCTGCAAAGCCAGCTTTGCACATTCCAGAGCCATTGTCAACCATGAGAGCAGCAATATCATCATCCATGGCGAACTTTGAAGTGGCAAGTTTAAACCCTTAAGAGAAGAGAGGAGGTGGTGCTGCACCTGGAGGCAGGGGGGAGGCCAGTGCATGCGGGGTGGAAGAGCTCACAGCTTGCCACTTTCAAATAAGTAATTGTTACTAATGTGCTAATGTGCTATGGTTAAAGGAGGTGGACAGGTAATTGTCAGATGAAGAAATCAAAGCTATCTATAGGCATAAGAAGAAGTGCTCTAAATCACTTTTGATTGGAGAAATGCAAATTAAAACAACTCTGAGGTACCACCTCACACCTATCAGAGTAGCTTATACAACAAAAAAAGGAAAATGTTGGATGTTGGAGGAGATGTGGGAAAACTGGGATACTAATACATTGTTGATAGAGTTGTGAACTGATCCAACCATTAGGTAGCTCACTTAAGTCAGATAGCATCACAGCATCTGTGAGAAGACTCAAAGCTAGGTCCACCATAATGGACAGAGCTCATGAGTATATCAGGTGAGGTCTAAGTCTCCTGAGTTCCACAGAGAATCATTACATGTGAGCAAGTTCAGGACAAGAAGCTATGATACCAACGGGAAAGAAAAGAGGCCCATTTTAGGAACTTTCTCCACAGTGATCCCTTGTCCTTCTGAAGAAGACTGTATCCTCATCTGAGACAAACATGCAGTGGAACTGCTAAAGGGCTGGCAAGCATCAGACAGGGATAAGATGAATTTCTTGATGAAAAATCCCAAAGGACCAGCATTTGAATATCTGCAGGATGTAAGGTATAGAATCCTGTATCTAGAATGTTTAAAATATCTTGAGACATTCTATGGCTCTGAAATAGCAGCAGACATGGTATTTTCAAAGTTGGGCAGTATCGTTCAGCACGAAGGGAAATTACCATCTTAGTTTTTAGCACACATGACCAGATACCTAGTGACATGAGTATGTAATGATTTTTTTTCTGATTAGATATGAGCGGACTGAGTTAAGTAGCTAGGAGACTAGTAGTAGACTCCACTAGCTGGAGTGACATGAGGGCATCCCTAACTGATGCTAATAATAAAACAATTATATTGGTCATATGAAAAATTAAAAACAACCAATGAAAGCATAAGAGCTAATGAAAAAAGCCTGATGAGAAACCAAGCTAGCTGAAAAATGTGTTATCACCATGAAAGAGAAAATGAGAAAGGGAGAACTCCCTTCTGCTATAGTTGTGAGGAAGAGGGCCATGCACAGGCCACATGCAATCATGAAGAGGAAGTAGCTATGGAAGTATAGAAGCTGAAGGCCATGAGATTAGCTTCAGGAAAAAGAGACCAGTTATTGACAAATGGTCAAAGGAGATGAACAGGTAGTTGTCAGATGAAGAAATCAAAGGTATCTATAGGCATATGAAGAAGTGGAGGCAGAGAAAGACGGAGAGGATTGCTGAGGGCCACTTTGAATTGCCCAGGACTTTTGAGAGCTGCCACCCAGAGCTGCCAAGGACTGAGGAGACATGGCTGTTTTGCTGGTACTTTGTCTGTCTGTTTTGATATTGTTTTGCCAGATTTGTCCACTGGTGAAGGACAGTGCTGTTGTTGCAGAGGTCTTGGAACCTTGCTGTTCATTCAGAAGCCCTGAAGAAGGATTTTCTTGTTGTATGTTTACAGAAATCCTGGAAGAGGGTTTTGCTAATGTTTTCAGGGGTCCTAGGATTGTTCTGCAGACAGAGAATGAATTAATGAAGACACTGGCAATGTATCTTGTGGCCTTGCTAAGCTTTGTCTCCCCAGGAACAAAGATTGCTGAGAACTTGCCTCCTGTCAAGATGAAGAAAAGACCTCTCTTTGGGTATTAAATGCTGTGCTTAAGCTTGTTGTAACTCTGGGGTAGATTCACTAAATGAATTATAATGTCCAGGGGTGGAGTAGTACTTGGAGATTATTGAATTATACTTGGTAAATGCTGTATTTTGAATTATGCTATATTTTGACTTTCTCTGTTCTTAATTTGTCACTGAATAAAATGGAGAGCTGCTATGCTGGTATTTTGAACCTTGGGAAGTTGCCTTTGCTTGGCATTACAGAGAGCAATTTGGAACTATATCCAAAGGGCTATAAAACTGTGCATACCCTTTGATCCAGCAATACCACTGCTAGGTATTATTAATAAAAGACATCCAAAAAAAGGGAAAAAGATCTGTTTGTACAAAAAATATTTATAGAAGCTCTTTTTGTGGTGGCTAAGATTTAGAAATCAAAGAGATGCCCATCAATTGAGGAATGGCTGAAAAAGCTGTGGTATATGATATGGAATATTATTGTGTAGTAAGAAATGACAAGCAGGATGATTACAGAAAAACCTGGCAGGACTTACATGAACTGAAGTATAGTGAAGTGAATAGAACCAGGAGAATGTTGTCCACAGTAACAGCAATATTGTATGATGAAGAACTGTGAACGACTACTATTCTCAGCAATACGATGATCCAAGACAATACCTAAGGACTAATGATGAAGCATACTATCCACCTCCAAAAAAAGAACTGATATTGTTTGATTATAGACTGAAGCATGCTATTTTTCACTTTATTTCTTTCATTCTTTTTCTTTTATTTGAGTCTTCTTGTACAAAATGACTAATACATAAATGTTTTACATAATTGGACATGTATAACCTGTATCTGGTTGCTTACTGTCTCAGGGAGGGGAGGATGGGAGGGAAGGAGGGATAGAATTTGGAACTCAAAACTTTAAATAAAAATGTTTTAATATTTTTTAAAAGAGAGATGGGTCTAGAATACAAGGTTACCCCAAGTACAAACATTGTATGTAATGGAAAATAATTAGGAACCATTCCAATTAGATCAGTGGTAAAGCAAGGATTCCCATTATCATAACTACTATTTAACATATTGCTAGAAATTCTAGCTGTAGCTATAAGATAGGAAACAAAATTCAAGGGATAAGGATAAGCACAGAGAAAGTAAAAGTATTGCCATTTGCAGATGATAACAGTGTGCTTTGAGAATGTTATGGAATCGATTAAAATTTAATTGAAATAATGAATAATCACAGCAAAGCTGCAAGATATAAGATAAATCCACATCAAATCATCAGCATTCTCATATATGACCAGCAAAACCCAGCAAATAGACCTAGAAAGAGAAATTTGATTAAAAATAACTACAGAAGCTGTACAATACTTGAAAGTGTTTCTTCCAAGATGCAGAAATAAGGAAAGATCTAAATAATTGGACAAACACCAATTGATTATAGGAAGGTCAAGACAATTTAATAAAATGACTGTTATCTAAATTAATTTACTTGCTCATTATCTAAATTAATTTACTTCTACTAACCCAACTCCCAAAAGAAACTTTTATAGTGGTGGAAAAAATGATTAAATTCTTATAGAGAGCCCCCAACTGCCCTCCAAAAAAAAAAAAAAACCAAAATAAAAAATTCATATAGAGGAACAAAAGATAAAGAATCTCAAAGATGATGAAAAAAGTGGGAAGAGGTGGCAAGGTGGCTCAGTTAATAGAGCACCGGCCCTGCAGTGAGGAGGACCTGAGTTCAGATATGGCTTCAGACACTTAACACACACAAAAAACTAACCGTGTGACCTTGGGCAAGTCACTTAACTCCAATTGCCCTCCCAAAAGAAAAAAAAAGTGGGAAGAAAGAAAGCAGTACCAGATCTCAAACTATACCACAAAGCAATAATTAAACTAATTTAGTACTGGTTTGAAAAAGAGAAGTCAATCAGGGAACAGATTAGTCATACAAAATACAGAAGCAAACAAACAGTAGCATAGAGTTCACTAAGCCCAAAGACCCCAGTTACTTGTGGGGAACACACACTATTGACAAAAAAAAATAAGGAAAACTGAACAGCAGTCTGGCAGAAATTGGTTTGAGAGCAACTTCTCACACTATACACCAAGAAAAGCTCCAAATGGAAAAAATGACCTATATATAAAGGGTCACATCATAAACAAATCAGAGGAGGAAGAAATTACCTTTCAGATCTGTGGATAGGGAAGAATTCTTGACTAAAAAAGGGATAGAAGAGAACACAAGATAAAATGGACAATTTTGATTACATAAAATGAAAGGTTTTGCACACAAAACTAATGCACTAAAAATTAGAAAGCAAACAAGTAACTGGGAGAAAAGTCTTTACAACAAGTTTCTCTCAATTGGTCTCATAGCAAAGATATATAAGAAACATATTCAAATATCTAAGAGCCATTGCCCTATAGAAAACTGGTCAAAGAATATGGACAGGCAGTTTTCAAAGGAAGAAATTCAAACTATAAACAGCCATATGAAAAAAGTGTTCCAAATCAGTACTCTCTGCTCCTCTGACTGAAGGGGTAGAGCAATAAAACTTCTCCATTTAAGGAGAGGGGAGAGGACAGACATCTCTTTAGACATCTCATTTCCCATCCAGCTACATTCATTTTGGATCTCTTCTGTGGCAGTACTTATTTTGAACTTCTTTGATTTCTCCAACATGACTATTCTAGAAGTACCTCCCCCACCCATTTTTCAGCTTTCTTTTAGATAAACAACAATCTTTCTATTAGATTGTAAAGCTCTTTGGGGGCAGGAATTCCTTTTCTTTTCTTTTTAGGGGGTATTTTTATCTTCCTTACTCAGCACAATGCCTGGCACATAGCAGGTACTTAATAAATGTGTATTGTTAAAATCATCAATATTTCTTTTTAAAATTATATTGTTTTTCTCAATTAGCAAACATCTGTTTTCTCTCTCTCCCACTTTAACCCCTCCCCACATCCAGTGGAGAACAAAAGAAATCAAAACCCCTGTGATAAATGTGTATAGTCAAGCAAAACAAATTTCTAAACTGATTACATCCAAAAAAAAAGTCTCATTCTTCACTCTCAGTCCTTCAACTCTTTATAAGGAGGTGGGTAACACATTTCATCATTAGTCCTCTGGAATTGTGGTTGGTTATAATGGTAATCAGAGTTCCTAATTCTGTCCAAGGTGATTCTCTTTATCATATTGTTGTCATTGTAGAAAGTGTTCTCCTCATTCTTTGTACTTCATTCTGTATCAGTTCATATAAATCATTCTAGGTTTCTCTGAAGCCATCTTTGTTATCATTTCTTATAGCATAATAGTACTTTTTCCATGACATTCCCAGCCAGTTTCAATGCTTTTGGATTTTTTTTTTTTTTACCTCTCCAGCATGCCTTCCTTCCCCAGGAAACTCATCATTGGGGTATCTCATTATCCTGCTAGATTAAATCTGCCTGATACTCAAATCTCATCAATACCTTCTGCCCCTTTGACTGAAGGGCAGGTCCATGGGTTCCAGGGCTTCTATTTAAGGAGGGGCTCACCACAATTAAATGCCCATCCTCCATTACACCAGTTACACTTTCCTTTAGATGTCTTTGGACACCCTCCCCACAAGCCTGCTTTTCAGCTTCCTTATATGTGTTGTCTCCCCCCTTAAAGAGGAAACTTCTTGAGGCCAGAGACTACCTTTGTTTTTATTTGTATTTGTACTCCCAGAGCTTAGCACAGTGCCTGGCACCCAGTAGACCCTTAATAAATGTTTATTGACTATTGACTATTTATAACTTATTTAGCCATTCTCTGGTTTATTTTGGCACCTCTTCAGATTCTCATTCTTTGCCACCCCAAAGAGAGCCATAAACATTTCTGTGCACCCATAGTAAAAAATGTGTTTGGTTTGGGAATAATTTCTCCTTTAACCTTCCCTCCAATTCTCCCTCCCCTCCTCTCTTTTCCCCTCTTATTTGCTTATTGAATGAAATGTATTTAAATATCCAACTCTGCATATGGGTGTGGGTATATGTATAGTCTTCCCTCCTTTGACCAGTTCAAATAAAAGTGACATTCAACTGCTTCTCCTTACAGTCTTCCTCCTTGTTTGTACAGATGTCTACTTACACACAGTGATTATGTAAGAAAATTTTCCCTAATGTTCTTTTCCTTTTTAAAATCGTCAATATTTAGAGAAATGAAAATTAAAGC
>NW_027187352.1:8772446-8780799 GCF_028583685.1 Petaurus breviceps papuanus
ACAATTTGGAACTATCCCCAGAAAGTTATTGAACTAAGCATACCCTTTGACCAATCTATCCTATCTCTAGATTTATACCCCAGAGAAATCAAAGAAAACAGGACAATATATGTACAAAAATATTTATGGTAGCTCTTTTTGTAGTGACAAAGGAGAAAGTAAAGGGTGTTCTATTGGAGAAGAGCTAGGTGATGCAATGGACAGAGTGCTGGGCCTGGAGTCAGAAAGACCTGAGTTCAAATCTGGCCTCAGGCACTTACTAGCTGTGTGACCCTGAGCAAGTCACTTAACTCTGCCTCAATTTCTCCATCTGTAAAATGAACTAGAGAAGGAAATGACAAACCACTCCAATTTCTTTGCCAAGAAAACCCCAAATGGGGTCATGAAAAATCAGACATGATTGAAATGACTGAACAACAAAATAGATACAGGTTCCATTGGAACCAAGATTACTTCACCCTGAGGCTAAAAATGAATCTTTGCTGTAATCAAAGCCAGGCATGACTTATCCTAAGGGTGCTTTAGGAGAAAACTTCAGCGTCAGACATGAAGACAGTGGAACAGAGTGCAGAACAAAGGAAAGTCGTTCCTCTGAGGTCATTGGTGGAAGGAGAAAAATGTAATTCAAAAAGAGCACGTGCTCCCCTCTCCTGCCCCACTTTTTTTTTCCTCTTGAGGGCTCTTACATAGCCAAACCTTGCCTCACAGCGACACCTGGTGGTTCCCTGTGTAAACGCATTTGTGAAAACTAAACAGAGACTGGGCATAATGTTACAGCTTTATAGATTCCTACATCTCCCCTCTTCTTCATCATCCTTGTATCTGTCTTCATTGTACTCTTTTTTTTTTATTAATTAGGTCTAGGAAGAGAACAGCATTAGTCTGAGAGGGAGAGGGAGGACCTGGGTTCTATTCCTGGTCCCAGCAAAAACTCACTATATAACTCTGGGCAAATCACTTCTCTTTTCTGGTACAGAAAGTGCTGTGGGGGTGGCTAGGTGGCAAAGTGAATAGAGCACCAGTCCTGGAGTCAGGAGGACCTGAGTTCAAATCCAGCTTCAGACACTTAACACTTACTTGCCATATGACCTTGGGCAAGTCACTTAACCCCAATTTCCCTGCCTTCCCCCTTCCAAAAAAATTTTTTTTTATGTGCTGTGCTTGGAATCTGAGGACATAGATTCAAATCAAGGCTCTGCTACTTTTTGCTTATAAATAAGGACCTCAGTTCCCCATCTATAAAGTGAAAATATTAGACTAGATCTTAGGTTTGAATATCTAACACTGAAAGGAAACTTAATGATTGTTTATGTAGTCCCTTTGTTTTACAGAGGTGGAGAATGAGACAGAAGTGTAGTGATTTACCCAAGGCCACTTAGGTAGTGGCAAAGCTGGTGTCAAACTCAGGTCCTGTGACCCCCAATTCAGCACTTATTCTCTTGGCTCCCCACAAACCTATAACTCTATTAGATGGTCTCATAACTCTCTTCTAGCACAGGTTGGAAATTCAAGCTCCTGATAGTGAACTTTCCCAGTCCAAGACATGATCACAGCCTTTTTCTTTTTTGCTTTTTGGAGGGCAATTGGGGTTAAGTGACTTGCCCAAAGTCACATGGCTAGTGTGTCAAGTGTCTGAGGCCGTATTTGAGCTCAGGTCCTCCTGACTCCAGGGCCAGGGCTCTATCCACTGGGCCACCTAGCCACCCCCAGATGCACTTTTCTTGTGGTCCAATATATTAGTAGTTCTAAGACAATTTTTATGAATTCCCAAACTCTAACAAAGAGAAGAAGATTTAGACTCCCCAGGCAGCATGATCCCACTGTGATCTCCTGTGCAGGGGCCTTTGCATGTCGAAAAGGAGGCTCATAGGGGAGAAATCATAGATTGTCAGAACTGGAACCCTGGAGACCATCTAGTTTGACACTCTCATTTTATAGCATTTCCAATTGGGGGTAAGAGGACAAAAGACAGCATGGTATGATGGGGGGGGGGGGAAACAAACCCTAGAGTTAGTGTGGGAGAACCTGGGCTTCTATCCTACTTCCAATACTTACTACATGTGTAACCTGGCAAAATTATTTCACATTTCTGGGCCTTCCTATGCTCATCTATAAGGGCTGGACTCAATGACCTGTAAGATCTCTTACAACAACCCTGAATATGTATGATCCTGTGACCTGCCCAAGGTCATACAACTTATTCTCAGGAGGTAGCAAAGGCGTTAGCATAAAATTCAAACTCCTTTAGTTGACATTAAAAGCCCTTCACAATAGGCTGGTCTGGGCTATCTTTTCAGACAGATTCTGCATGACTCCAGTTCAACCACAATCCAGTCAAACTAACCTATATTTCCTCATACAGGACACTTCCTTTCCACAGACTGTGTGTCTGGACAGCCTGGAATGTTCTCTTGCCTCTCTTCTCTCTCCTGAAATTCCTAGCTCTGTTTAAGCCTTATTCAGGTGAGCTCACCTTCTAGAGGACTTCCTTGAATCTTAGTTGTTTTCGCCACCTTTCAATTACTTTTCATCAATTTCATATACATCTATCTTGTACACACTGGTATGTAATGTTTGTAGACTTTTATCTATATGCATGGTGAATCTCCCCAGTAGGATGGAAGCTCATTGAGGGAAGAGATTTTTTGTATCTAGCGTATCACCTGGCACATAATAGGCACTTAACAAATACTTGTTCAGTGAAAGTGTTTTATCCATCTATCCCAAAGCAGCCTCCAGGAGCCAGAGGAATGGCATGCTGTATATTAGTCTGTTTAGTCCTAGCCTCATTTAGAGCTCATTTATACCATGCAGGGTCTAGTTTAAGACCTCCACTCCAACTTTTAAGTTTTCTTTTTGTACAAAATCAGCAATACTTTTTAGGACAGAACCACAAATGGAAAAATAGGCCATAAGACCTGGGTTCTAATCCTGGCAAGTCACAATTTTTCTCTGCCTTATTTACCTACTGTCAAAGACAGGGGTGAGGGGGTGGGAAGGAATTGAAGGAGTTCTATAGAACCACAAAACCTCAAAACTGGAAGGATACTCAGAGGCTATCTAGTCCAACCCATACATTAACAGGAAAGAATAATATCTTCTAAATTCAATTAAATATTTATTAAGTACTTACTATATGCAAGGGAGTATGCTGTATAGCAGGGGTACAAATACAAAAACCAAAGTTCCTCAAAAAGCTTATGTTCAGGGCAGCTAGGTGGCACAGTGGATATAGCACTGGTCCTGGAGTCAGGAGACCTGAGTTCAAATCTAGCCTCAGACACTGTGTGACCCTGAGCAAGTCAAGACCCCTGATTGCCTCGAAAAAAAAAAGCTTATGTTCAATTGGAAGAATGTATGTACAAAAGGAAATAGGAAGAATTCACAAAGTTTCAAGAAGACAACACTGAGTGGGGGGAATGAGGGAAGGTCTCCAAATGCAGTAGCACCTCAGCAGTGCTTTGAAGGAAACTAGAGGATCCAGGCGTGGGGCAAAGGCACAGAGGTGGGAGATGGATTTTTGTGTATAGGGGACAGCTATCAGGGCAGTTTGACTGGAACAGTTTGAGTGAAGGGGAATAATATGAAATAAGATTACAAAAGGGAGAGCCACATTGTGGAGGTCTAGGTCATATGGATCATTTTGTATTTGATCCTAGAGGCGATAGGAGACCACTGAAGATTTCTGATCAAGGGAATGATGTGGTCATAGCTGCATTTTAGAATTATATATTTGACAGTTATGGGTTAGAGGAAAGAGTGGAAGCATGGTAAATCAGGAGGCTAACTGCAATAATCTATGTGAGAACTGAGGGCTTGAAGTAGGATGGCAGTCATCTAATTGGAGAGAAGGCAGTGCCCTCAACAGAAACAAGGGGAAGAGAAGGGAATGATTGGGGGATAAATATTATTTTGGACACGTGGCATTTTGGAAACCTATAGGATATCCAAGTAGAGGTTTCTACTAGACAGCTGATGACACAACAGAGCTTGAGTCTGGCTACATACTGTGTTTCCCCGATAATAAGACACTGTCTTATTAATTATTTTGGAAAGAAAAACACCAGAGGGCTTATGTTGTCCTGCCTCAGCTCTCCTCCGCAGCACTGCTCTCAATGGCGCCAGCAAGCAAATCACTGGGGAAGAACAGGATGACGCGCTCACTGCTGCAGCTCTGATTGGATGCAGCTCGGAGCGCAGCGTGCGTTTCACCGGTGGGGGGGAATGGTGCATACAGAGGGTACCGTAATGTAGTGTGTAGTGCAGGGGATCACCTTCACTACAGTAGCAATCTCAATAGGGCTTATTTTCGGGGGAGGGCTTATTTTAGAGGAATTTTACACAGTAAGGGGAGGGCTTATTTTCGGGATAGGTCTTATTATTAGGGAAACATGGTAGATCTGGGAGTCATCTCAGAGGTCATTATTGGAAGTACAGGAGCTGAAGGGATCACCAAAGGAGAAAGTGTAGAGAGAAGGCCTTGGCCACATCCAAGCTTTACGGGTAGGAGCAAAATGATGAACCTTTAAAGGAGACTGTCAGACAAGTAGGAAAACTAAGAGGCAGTATCTGAGGGCCTCAACAATGTCAAAAGTTATGGAGACATCAAGCATTAAGGGCTGAATAAAAGTCACTGGACTGAAATCTTGGGTAATCTTAGAGAGGTTTCAGTTCAACAGTGGGTTAGGAAACCAGACTGCAAAGTACTGAAGGTGGGGAAACAGAGTCAGAGTGTAACTTTTAGCTCCAAGGAACATGAAAAAGGATGCTAGCTTGAAGGAACTGTGTGGTCAAATGATTAATAAGAATATATAATAATATAATATATAATAAGATAGGGAATGGAGCCTGTGGATAAAGAGACTAAAGACAAAAGAGTGAATGATTAAGGGGGAAAGCTGCTGGAAGAGACAAAGGGCATGGGATGAATGTGAGTAGAGAGGTTGGCTTCAGCAAGGCTACTTGTGCATCCAATTAGAGCAAAGGAGAGAATGGGAAATGATGGAGAGATTTCCAAGTGTGGAGGAGAGGGTGTATGGGATAAATAACCTCCATTAAAAAAAAAAATACTATAGGAAGCAAAGTCCTCAGTTGAGAGGGAGCAGGTGGTGATTTAAGAGGTTTGAAATAGGTACTAGGGATAGTTATCCTAGAACTGAAGTGAAGCAGGGCCCAGGTGAGATTACATAACACAAATCCTCTAATAAATCCTGTGGACTTTCTCCAGAAGCACTAGAATTAAGAGCAGAGAAGGTAGATGGAGGGGTGGGGGCAGGGGAGTGATAACCCAGGATTTAAGGGTTGAGGAAGAATTGGTGATAGGAGAAAAGATATGATCTAAAGGAATGTATGGCTGAATTGGTAAACCACAGAGAGGGGAGTGAGACCAGAGCAGAGGGGTTAATTGAATTAGGAGGGATGGGCAGAGTGACTGGAGGTCTGGGCAGAGATAAGGAAGAACAATCAGTTTAGGTGCCTGAGGCAGAGAAAGAGGCTGAAGGACAGGAAGTTGTGGTCATAAATGATTTGTGTAGGGAAATTTCTGGCTGTGATGCTCTGTTTAAACTTACCCAACCTCCTCAAAGGCTAGATTCTGGTACTTAGCAGTGTTGGACAGAATAAAAATTTCCTCCCTCTCTTTCCTTTCTCTCTGGAGGTGGGCTGGTATTAGGAAGACCCCACTTCAAATTCTCAGACACTTATTGTGGTCATTTAACCCCTGCCTGCCTCAGTTCCCTCAATAGTAAAATATAAATTACATATTATGTAATATATAATAAAAATAATATAACAGCAAAATATAATAAAAATAATAATAGCACCCACCTCCAAGGGTTGTCCTGAGGATCAAATGAGATAATGGTAAAACACTTAGCTCTGTGTCTACTTCACAGATGCTTGTTCTTCTTTATCTACCCACCTAACCATCATCTCTACCTACCTGGTAATTATCATTTACGGGCCCCCAATGCTAACTTTTCTACTCCAACTCAACTGCACACATTGATTTCATCATCACCCACAAATACATGACCAAGAATGCTGGAATTCCTTTGTCTGATCATAACCTCCTATCATTCCAACCCTTTCATCCCTAGAAGTAATGCCCTGGGGCTCACGGTCCTGATGGGCAGGCCCCATCCATGATTCCATTTATTCCCTAATCCGTGCACATCTCACCAACCCCCATTCCCATACCCACCTCTACAACTCTGGAGTCAGGGTCAAATGAATTCTGCCATTGCTCCTGGAACAGTGCAACAACCTACTTCCCTACGACATCCCTCACCACTCCCGTAACTCTTAAGACCTAAGTGCCCCTCTCTGGACATGCCTTTTCTAGGTGCTGTGTCCATGAGAGCAGAGCCCCCAGCAGTCTGCACACCTTACTCCTTCTAGGCCTATTGTTCATTCTCAGTAACCTCCAAGCTCTGATCCTTCAGTACTTCACCATGCTGTCACTTTTTCCACTCTACAACTTCATCCCGTTTTAACTGGTTTAGCTCCACACCATCTTCTTTCCTGGAATCCCGTACTCGCAGATCCTACCCCTTCCGGATGGACAGTGACCTCTTCTTCATCCCAGCTTTGAGGGAGTGAACTTGAAATCTCCATTTCACTCTGAATCTTAGGCCCCACTTCTTCCCTCCGAAAAGAAGTGGATGGATCTCCTGCAGGCTCCCTGTTGTTTGGGACAGCCACCCAGATGGACCCAAAGGTCTTCCAGGCTTGACATTCTCCCTGTACTACAGCCCTCCCATATCTGTCTCTAAATGGTAAAATGTAACTTCTTGGATGGCAGTTTGCCATCTCTGTACCTCCAGTGCTTTGCAGTGTAAGGGCTTAAATGCTTTTTCATTCATTCATTGTCCTACTGCCAAATCCCAACCCTAGATTATTCTCATAGTCCATCTCCTTGCTCATACACAACACCCCATTTCCTGACTTCACACCTTTGGCTGATGCCCCAACCAGAATGCATGTCCTCACCTCCAGCTTGGCATCCCTTGTTTCCTTCAAGACTCAAGTACAAGCTTCTGCATGAAACCTTTTCTAATTCTAAAGCTACTGGTGTATCTGGCATGTTTTGTCAGGCACAAACTCTTGCAAAGAAATCCAAGTTCCCCAGGGCCTAGCAGAGTCAAGACATAGCAGGACTTCATAAATGCTCCACTGATTCCAATATTCTTTGATTCATTTTCATAATATACATTACCTTACCCAATAAAATCACAGGTCCCAATAACACACAGATACCCCCCTCCCCCAGAGTTGCAATAACTTTGCATTACTGAACAGATACTGAAAGCACTTTAAACAATGCCTTTGCAAACAGTCAATTCTTGATGTTTGCTCTGACTGGACCAAAGGTATGAACACGATCTGTTCTCTAACAGCTATCTGCTGACAGGGCTAGATGTTCCTCCAGAGGCTTGATGCAGATGCTCACCAAGAAAGCTCTGCAAGGCAAAAATTCATAGTTCTTGGAAACTCGTTTGTAGTAAACTCAGGTGTAGAAACTGGAACTTTAAGAAGCAAGACGGCAGAGCTAACCGATTCTTGTTGAGGGAGTTGACTGGAGGGTAGATAAAAAAAAAACCCTGGGATTTGTGCTGAACATCTGAGGAAAGCAAACATTTTCTACTGTGAATTCCCTACATGGAATTATGCTTTTAAGACAAAAACAGATTCAAGATTTTCTCAACATTTATTGTAAAAAAAAAAAAGTAGACTTGAAATTTTTTGGTTGTTTTAATGTAAAATTATTTACCCTGTGCTTTGAACTGGGCAAAATAAGTCTTCATGCACCAGTCCTTGAGGAAAGTTATGGCCATCCAGCCTTAGTACAAGGGAACTTCTGCTGCTGCTAAGCCTGTGAGTCCCAAGGCATCCCCGTCCTGGACATACAGCAACAGATGCCTGAATTAGTGAGGTGTGCTAACATGGGCGGCTGTGCAGTGACAAAGTGAAGCAGAGGGGCCCACTCTCCTCCCATGGGCTCCGAGGTGCATTCTGTCCCACAGAGGTGAAGGACAGCAACCAGTGAGCCTCCTGGTAGCCCCAGGATGCTGCTTTTCTCAGGAAGACCTCAGTGGGGAGATGTCAGCGTCTAGCCGGTTTAGGCATGATATAAACCTTGACAGGTTTGCTAAATGGGATGGTCCCTTCAATACTGTTCTCTACTAGTGGCAAGGCTTCTGCGCTGTCCAAACAAGCGGGTCTGGAGATCCGGGTGGAAGAATCATAGGCCAACAGCAGCCTCA
Source organism: Petaurus breviceps papuanus (assembly GCF_028583685.1). Lineage (NCBI taxonomy): Eukaryota > Metazoa > Chordata > Mammalia > Diprotodontia > Petauridae > Petaurus > Petaurus breviceps. The sequence continues at coordinate 8,780,711 of NW_027187352.1, forward strand.
CTTCAATCTGACACGGCTCTGAAAGAAAAGAAGAGAAGAGAAAGAAGAGAGAGAAGAGAAGAGAAGAGAAGAGAAGAGAAGAGAAGAGA